>NC_085843.1:189798190-190107440 GCF_035594765.1 Anolis carolinensis
GGGGTTGGGCTAAATGACCCAAGGGGTCTCTTCTTCTCTTACAACCATTATTATTACTATTATTATTATTATTATTATTATTATTATTATTATTATTATTATTATTGAAACACAACAAGATAAGTCCACAGCAGCCACTCTGCTGGCTGTTGATTTGGATCACACGGATACTTCCTAAGTGTCTAGGACTGTGTGATGTATCGGTGAAAAATGCACGCAGATCCCAGTCAGGTGGCCTTCTGCAGCTGGCAGGTGGTCATTTTGTCAGCGCCGATTGTGTTTAAGTGCAGGCCAAGGTCTTGAGGCACTTCACCCAGTGTGCCCATCACCACTGGGACCACCTTGACTAGCTTGTGCCAGAGTCTTTGTAATTCGATCTTTAAATCCTCATATTGTGTCAGCTTTGCCAGTTGTTTCTCCTCAATCCTGCTGTCACCTGGGATTGCAGTATCGACAATCCATACTTTGTTTTTTAACACGATTATGAGGTCACGAGTATTGTGTTCCAAAACCCTGTATAATAATAATAATAATAATAATAATAATAATAATAATAATAATAATAATAATAATACATTGAGGCTGGGTGGCCTTCTGTCAGGGATGCTTTGTGCTTTCGGTGCACAAAGGCAGGAGGGGATTGGACTCGATGTCCCAAAGGGTCTCTTCCAACCCTCTTTTTTATTGTTGTTGTTGTTATTATTATTATTATTAATTATTATTGCTCGGTGGCCAACTATAGTCCGGCCCTCCAACGGTCCGAAGGATTGTGAACTGGTCCCCTGTTTAAAAAGTTTGGGGACCCCTTTGTATCAGATTTTATTTTATTTGACTTATAATGGTATACAGTGTTCCCTCACTACTTCGCGGTTCACTTTTTGCAGATTCACTGTTTTGCGGTTTTCAATAAACTAAAATACTATTATAAATCATTTAAAATGTACAATTTACAGCCTAAGGGAGGGAGGAAGGAAAAACCAAAAGAGAGAAAAGGAGCCCAAGCGGCAACAGGAGGAGAAGGAGGCGATTTATCAACACACAATTGGTTATAAAGACTTAAAATAGTGTACAGTGTTCCCTCACTACTTCGCTGTTCACTTTTTGCAGATTCACTGTTTCGTGGTTTTTCAATAAGCTCTAAAAGACTATTATAAATAATTTAAAATATACAATTTACAGCCTAAGGGAGGGAGGAAGGAGAAGCCAAAGGGAGAGAAAAGGAGCCCAAGCAGCAATGGGAGGAGAAGGAGGCAATTTATCAACACAAGATTGGTTGATAAAGACTTAAAATAGTGTACAGTGTTCCCTCACTACTTCGCGGTTCACTTTTCGCGGATTCTCTGTTTTGCAGTTTTTCAATAAACTATCGAACTATAAACGGCTCTCCGTGCAGTCATGCTGGCCACATGACCTTGGAGGTGTCTATGGACAATGCCGGCTCTTCGGCTTAGAAATGCACCAACCCCCAGAGTCGGTCACGACTGGACTTATCGTCAGGGGAAAACCTTTACCTTTACCTATAAAAGACTATTATAGATCATAAAAATACAATTTACAGCCTAAGGAAGGGAGGAAGGAAAAGCCAAAGGGAGAGAAAAGGAGCCCAAGCGGCAACGGGAGGAGAAGGAGGCGATTTATCAACACATGATTGGTTGGTAAAGACTTCTAAAATAATGTACAACTATTAAAATAAAAATAGTGTCCCTACTTCGCGGATTTTCACTTAGTGCGGGTGGTCCTGGAACCTAACCCCAGCGATAAGTTAGGGAACCCTGTATTCCATTTTATATCCCCTTTTTATGTCTTATGCAACTTTGCTGAGCATCTTCTCTGTTCTTTAATGTAAGGGATATGTAAGAATGCTGAAGCAAATAGGGCCAATCATGGCCCTTCCAAACAGGGCTAAATCCTGAAAGGAACCGGGATTTTAAATCTCAGTTCCTCTTGGGATATAGGCCATACAGTGAGCTCAAATCCCATGATTTTCATGGTGTGTGTGTGTATGTGTGTGGTTACATTCCCTCCTAAGCCAAATTAGCATTGAAGTTTCAAAGCACTCTGTTGTATCTGGAATTGACACAATGGAGCTTTCAAGAGGGGATGAGGGAATTCCCTCTCAAAAGTTCCCCTTGCATCATTTCCAGGTGCAATATAAAGCTTTGAAGTCTCCAGGAATTATAACTCTCTGCTTCTAAGTTGTTTAAAAATAGAAAAGAGGGTGAAGGAGGGCAGGGTGGCAGTGCCGAATCTGGAAACCATCACGGGATTTAGGCATGTCTGGAAGGGCCCTGAGTTCTCTCAAGGATCACCACTCTTTGGGTACAGTCTACCAATCTTTCACTATCATACTGTAGCCTTATCGAACCTACATTTTACCAGCTTGTGTGCAAAAATATCATGGGGCATCTTGGTGAAAGTGTTACTTGAATCAAGATATTCTATATTCACATCCTACTAAGATCTATCTAGCTTATAACCGTAAAGGGAAAAATAAAGAAGTAAAAGGAACCCCCATGGCACAGCGGATTAAACCGCTGAGCTGCTGAACTTGCTGGCTGAAAGGTTGGCAGTTCGAATCCAGGGAGCGGGGTGAGCTCCCACTATTAGCCCCAGCATTTGCCAACTTAGCAGTTTGAAAGCATGCAAATGTGAGTAGATCAATAGGTACCGCTCTGGTGGGAAGGTAATGGCACTCCATGCAGTCATGCCAGTAACATGACTTTGGAAGTGTCTACTGACAACACCAGCTCTTTGGCTTAGAAGTATCGATGAGCACCAACCCCCAGAGTCAGACACGACTAGACTTAATATCAGGGGAAAGCCTTTACCTTTAAAGAAGTAAAATTAATCCCATATGACTTGTATTTGGGAAACTTGTATTGGCTCTTTGTAGCTTTCCCTTCTAAGGCTAAATCTATGTGAGGGTTATATCCTAGCTCCAGTGAGTATTATCCTGGCCATGTTTGTCACATCAGCTATTTTAATCCAAACTCAAGCTGGTCTTGAAAACTACACAATTTTCCCTCCCTCAATGCAAAAAGGTGTTTCTGACGCATTCACATATTCACTGTATCAGACAGTTTTGAATCACATGACAGATGCAGGTTTTTTTCGACCTGGCATGCATAAACTTATCAACCAATAGGCTTATTTTCCTGTCAGTCTTATCACCCACTCTGCAATCCAATTGGATGGATCTCCAGTTCAATTCCCTTCCTTCCCACCCAAGCGAGTAAGTGAGCATGGGAACTTTAAATGTCATATCTAAATTGAATGGAGTGGTGCAACAGACACATATAGGGAATGCATGGGTCCCTGAAGTAGCTGGATAGAACAGGATGGAGGGGAAGGACAAGGATAGAACCAGCACCATAGGGTCAGCCACCCTATTATCCCTTTCCTACTTCCTTTGCGGCATGACCTCAATGGGCTATGTTTAAGACGACCTCCTATAGGCCTTATGATACCCTGTTATGTTATCTATATAAGAGCAGCCACTTATTTGGCTTTGGGAATCAGAGACTAACACATCCTCTGCTTGCTAATTGCTTTTCTCCAACAATCAAAGTCCCCCCGACAGATTACCATCTAGCCTTAAAAAAAGAAGCTTCTACCATACTCCAAGGCAGAGAGTCCCACTGTTGAACTCCGGGGCAGCAGAAAACAAGTTTGCTCCCTCTTTCTTATGGCATCCTCTCAAATATTTAAACATGGTTATAATGTCTCCTATCAGCTTTCTCTTCTGCAGACTGAACATACCCAGCTCTTTAAACCACCCATCATAGGGCACGGCTTGATCATTTTAGTCGCCTTCCTCTGGACGTATTTCAGCTGGTTAATATCCCTCTTGAATTGTAGTGCCCAGAACTGAACACAGTATTCCAGGTGAAATCTGACCAAAGCAGAGTAAAAAAGGTAAAGGTTTCGCCTGACAGTAAGTCCAGTCATGTCTGACTCTGGGGGTTGGTGCTCATCTCCATTTCTAAGCCGAAGAGCCAGCGTTGTCCATAGACACCTCCACGGTCATGTGGCTGGCATGACTGCATGGAGCACTATTACCTTCCCACTGGAATGGTACCTATTGATCTATTCACATTGGCATGTTTTCGAATTGCTAGGTTGGCAGAAGCTGGAGCTAACAGCGGACGCTCACTCTGCTCCCGGGATTTGAACCTGGGACCTTTCGGTCTGCAAGTTCAGCAGCTCAGTGCTTTAACACACTTCGCCACCGGGGCTCCACACACAGAGTAGAGTAGAGTATAGTAGAGGGGCACAATTACTTCCCTTGATCTAGATACCATATTCCTTTTGGTGTAGCCCAAAATCCCATTGGCTTTTTTAGCTGCTGCATCTTATTGTCGGCTCATGTTCAACTTGTGGTCTACTAAGACTCCAAGAACTTTTTTTACATGGACTGTTGTTGAGCCAGGTGTCACGCATCCTGTATCTTTGCATTTCATTTTTTTCTGCTTATGTGTAGTATCCTACATTTCTCTTTGTTGAAATTCATTTTGTTATTTTTGGCCCAACTCTCTAATCTGTTGAGATCGTTTTGAATTCTGATTCTCTCTTTTGGAGTATTAGCTATCTCTCCCCATTTGGTGTCATCCCCAAAACCAAGGGTCCTCAAACTTTTAAAGCAGAGGGCCGGTTCACAATCCTTCAGACTGTGGAGGGGCCGAACTATCATTTGGAGGGGAAAAAATGAACAAATTCCTATGCACACTGCACATGTCTTATTTGTAGTGCAAAACAACAACAACAATGAAAACAATTGTAACCAACATAAACCTATCAGGATTTCAATGGGAAGTGTGGGCCTGCTTCTGGCCAATGAGATAGTCAAGTTAATTAGGATTGTTGTTGTTGTGTGCCTTCAAGTCATTTCAGACTTTGGGCGAGCCTAAGTCTAAAATTATTTATTTATTCATTCATTTACTACATTTATTTATTACATTTATATCTCGCCCTTCTCACCCCGAAAGGGACTCAGAGCAGCTGAATGTACATACAATATATTATATTATTAGCATAGCACAATATTAGCATTACATATATTGAACTATACCACTATACTGTAATATTATATGTAATATATATCATATAATTAATATTATTATATGGCATTATTAGTATTATATTGTATAACATTAGAATATTATTATCAATATTATATGTATATACAATATATTATATTATTTAAAATGATATAAAATATTATATTATAAAACTGAGGGTGGGGGCCAGGTAAATGACCTTGGAGGGCCTTAGTTTGGGGACCCCTGCTGTAAACCATCATCCAAGTCATTAATAAAGATGTTGAACAGTGCTGGGCCCAGGACAGAACCCTGCTGCACTGCATTAGTAACTTTTTCAAGGATGAAGGACAATTGGTGAGCACTCTTTGGGTTTGGTTCCTTAACCATTTACAAATCTACTTAACAGTCTTATTGTCTAGCCCTCATAGCAGTAGTTTATTTCCAAGCAGGTCATGGGGGAATTTGTCAAAAGCCTTACTGAAATCAAGATATGTAGCAATCCACAGTATTCCCTTCACCTGCCAAGCTTGTAATTCTGTCAAAAAAGAGATAAAATTAGTCTGGCATGACTTGTTTTTGAGAAATCCAAGAGGATTTGATTTGGTTCTTTGGGGAATTCCAGAGTTGTGGCCAGGGGATCTTCAAAACTTATCCATCTGAGCCCTGGTTATGAATTTTTTTTTATTTTATTTGGGGGGGGGGGGGTTGATAAGAATTCTGTAGCACTGAACCATGGCAATTAAAGTGGTGTCAAACTGCATTGATTTTACAGTATAGATGCACCATAAGACTATGGGAGACCTGAGTTTGGTTCATTGCTCAGCTATGGAAGCCCACTGGTGACCTTGGACAAGCCACACTTTCAACCTCCTCACTTTCAGTCTCACAAACCTTCTCTGAATAAATCCTGCCAACAAAATCCCAGGACAGAGCAATGATAACATTTGGCATTGCTGTCCCACTCATTTCCTATTGGACAAAATCATACACAAGATCTTTGTATTATAATTGTTATTTTTTTAATTTCTTGTCAAAAGTATTGCATAAATAAGTATAAAACTGATAAAAATAGAGGGAGCACAAGTGGCTAAATAATTTTAGACCATAAACGGGCAACAATGACCACATTGACTGTAGCTTTAAACAATTAATATTGATATTCTATATTAATAGACAATTGTTAGCAATAAAGACCTTTGATGTTCATCCATTTGTGGAGGGAAAAAAACAACTTCCAATTTAAAATGTGTTGTAAAGCAATGCTTTTGGGTTGGAAAGATTAGCCGTTTACAAGAAACGTTGCCCAGGGGATGCCAGACTGTATTTACTCAGTCTTTCGGGAGGCTCTTTCAGTGTTCCCCAAAGTTGATGATAGTGCCATTAAAAAAAACCAAACAAAAAATTCTAATGAGAAAAATACAACCTGATCATCTTGCATCCAGCTACTTTGCTAAAAACCTTGGTAAAGGCAGCCAATAAGGGGAAATCCAGATCCATTAGATAAATAATAATAATAATAATAATAATAATAATAATAATAATAATAATAACAATAATAACAACAATAATAATTTTATTTCTTAGCCACCTCTACTCACAGCTTAAGCCAGGTTACAACATTGCTAAAGCAGATAATCAAAGCAGATAATCCTTCAAAAACACTCTGTAGAGTACACATATTAATACGTATTTCCATAAAATAATACTAAAACACACATAACAAAAGTAACAACAACAACAACAAGGGTAAGAAGCTATTTTAAGACATTTGGATGATCAGAATGGAATGGAATGGATATATTTAATTATGAGTTCCATTTTTTCATGTCAGGAGCGACTTGAGAAACTGCAAGTTGCTTCTGGTGTGAGCTAATTGGCTGTCTTCAAGGACGTTGCCCAGGGGACGCCTGGATGCTTTGATGTTTTACCATCATTGTGGGAGTCATATCATGCCCCCACATGGAGCTGGAGCTGATAGAGGGAGCTCATCCGTGCTTCTCCCCGAGTTGGATTTGAACCAGCAATATATATATATTCTTTTATGAATTAAAATCTGTTGCCTGCCTTTAATTTGGGATATCTGTAGGTTTCCACCAGAAGACATTCATAAGGACTTTCAGAGAAGGTCTCAAACCCCTCTCCCTAAGGCACACCTTTTTGTGCATCAACTGATATAAAAGAGTGGGGGGTTGGGAAGAGATTGGTCAAGGGAGACAAGCTACTTAATTTCTTTCAGACAAAATGAGCAGGCATGACCCAGTGCCATCGCAGGAAAGAAAGAGCTGCCGGTGTGTATTAAACATTAGTGCCTTGGCTGCTTAATTATTGGTGCCTGGGCCGCTTAATTATTGGTTAATCTAGCAATTTAACATGCTTCATTTAATTCTAATTAGGAGAATTAATAGGCAGGGAATAAAGATTTAAATGGACTGGAGAAAAACAAAACGGGGTTTAAAGCTGCTCTTGAAAATTGGAGACCTCCACTGTGTGTAATTTTTTCACAACAAAACATGTTCTTTTTTTCTTATGGGAAGGGTGGAAAAGCATCCATGGACAGATCCTGTATTGGCATGCAGCAGCCATAGCACTGGCTTGGGTGGTCTCAGTATTAATGGTTTGATCACACAACGTACAGGAAGGGGATGGTTTTGCTTTTCGTGATGTGTGTAACATGATATTGTTCCATTTGTGTGTATGTGTGTGTATGTTTTAAAGAGCATGAGGAACAGGAGATAATTTAGTGGTGATATCACCCTCAGGAGGTACCTACTATTGATGCTGGTGCTTTAAGTCACAGAGCTGTGAATTATTATATCGCTTCCTCAGTCGGATGCTCTCTTTATGTTCTCTCTCCTGGCATAGCTTTGGGGGATGAAGACATGCGGCTTTTCCACTTCAACAGCTGGCTGGTTTCCATTCTTGCCTCCCCCAAATGTTACCGCCTGATCTGCTTAGTGTGTTTGTCTTTGCTAATCAAACTGCGTACTCTGACAAGTCCTACGACATTGGACATGGCTGTTCTTCTAATTAAGGTGCTAATTGAATTAAATGGCTGTAGTAATGAGCAGATGAGCAGCATAAAAAGTAAAGAGTCAGATAGGCCAATTAACGAAAGAGCCAAGCATAATTATAACATTTAAAAAACATGCAGCTCTGTACCAATAATCTTAATTGTTACAGGGAAATTTATGATAATTGGCTCGACAACAGGCAAGTAGGCTTTGCCTGAGACAAAGCTGGTAATTAAAACAAAAATAATATTCATCACAAATGGCGGATTGTGAATAACTAATTCTTGATTTATATACAAGATGTTTGTAGAAAACAGGGAATCCTGCGGCATCAAAGCATGAGGAACGTTAAGGCAAGGGGTCCCATCTAGACTGAAAGGTATACCTTTCATTAGAATGTATGTGTTGTTCCTTAGAGATTCTGGTCTTCAGAAATTTCCATTCACATCTCACTTTCTGTGTTACCTGACTTGCTGCACAATTTAGATCAGGCCTACACAAGGTAAAGGTAAAGGTTTCACCTGACGTTAAGTCCAGTCTGGGGGTTGGTGCTCATCTCCATTTCTAAGCCGAAGAGCTAGTGTTGTCCGTAGACACCTCCAAGGTCATGTGGCCGGCATGACTGCGTGGAACGCTGTTATCTTCCCACCGGAGCGGAACCTATTGATCTACTCACTTTGGCATGTTTTCGAACTGCTAAGTTGGCAGAAGCTGGAGCTAACAGCGGGCACTCGCACCGCTCCCGGGATTTGAACCTGGGACCTTTCGGTCTGCAAGTTCAACAGCTCAGTGCTTTAACACACTTCACCACCGGGGCTCCTACACAACGTAAGGGGCCAAAATTAAAGTAAGTCAGTGGTTCTCAATATGTGAGTCCACAGATGTTTTGGCCTTCAACTCCCAGAAATCCTAACAGCTGGTAAACTGGCTTGGATTTCTGGGAGTTGTAGGCCAAAACACCTGGGGACCCACAGGTTGAGAACCACTACAATAAGCCAAACTTCTTAGGGCTGTAGATTTTTTAGTGTTTTCGGGGTTTACGAGAGGGTGCCTTTCCTTCAAAGCAAGCAGAAAAGCGGAATAGCCTTGATTTCCCTGCCTCCCCTCAGTGTACAAAAAGTTGTACTCTTTTTCTGAAGAAAAGAAGAAGTTCCTCAGTTCTTGACTCTGCCGCCCTTTCTTTCTGTTGGCATCTCTCGTCTCCTTCTCCTACGGAGGGAAAAACTGCCAACTCTGCACCATCCAAGTCCCTCACTTGTGAGGGAGAAACTTGGCTTTGTCATGAAGACCCCACAACAACTTCATGGGGAAGCTAGATTTCTTCCTTGTAAACAAGGGAAATGAATGGTGTGGAGTTGGCGGTTTTGCGGCTGGATGAAAGGGAGATGACAGAGGCAACCCAGAGGCAAAGAAAAAGGAAAAGTGGCAGAGGTGAAAACTTAGGCACTTCTTTTTTACCACTCTCACTCTAAAACAGTGCTACTCAACCTGGGGTCCCCAGATGTTTTTTTTAAAGTTTTTATTTACAATTTCAAAAGATAACAATAAAAGTGGGAGAACATTTGTGGTTATAGGAAAGTAGGAAATTAAAAGGGGGGGGGGGAAGGGAAAGGAAAATGGTAATTTTTTTAAAAAAATAAAAAGAATAAAAAAAATAAAAAAAGATTTCTGACTTGACTTCCATCCATATTTATACCAGATTGCATCTAGGGAGGAACCTCCCCCCCCCCCCCCCCCCGGATTAGTTTTCTTCCATTTGTAAGTCTGCTTCTCTATGGCAAAATAAATATCCCAGTATCATTTTTTTTTCATTTGGTGCCTTTTTATCCTGTCCAAATTATCAGCTTGTCTTTTCATATTTCATATTTTCAAATGTTGTAAATCAATACTATGAAAATGAAACCTCAGTCCTTATCTCTAAATTAACGTTGTAACCTTTCCTTGCTGCATATAGTCTAATAGTGGTTTCCAGTCTATACTTCTCTTCGGCACTCCTTGATGTTTAGTTATTATATATTTATAATATATAATATTATATATTATAATATTATTATTATATTATTCTAATATAATATTAAAATATATATTATATATATACTTAGTTATTATATATGTTAGTCTGTCCATATTTTTGATTTCCATTAACTTGATTAAACATTGGTCTACATCCGGTATTTCCTCCTGTCTCCAATACTTCGCATACGTAATCCTTGCTGCCGTCTTCATATAATTAAACAATAGTTCCTCATTTTCTTTTAACTTCAATTCAGTAATTCCTAAAAGGAAGAGTTCTGGTTTAAGTTGACAGTTATATTTTAAATTTTTTGGATACTTTCATGGATAGTTTTCCAATATTTTTTCACCTTATCACAAGACCACCACATGTGGAAAAAGGTTCCTTCGTGCTGCTTACATTTCCAACAAGAGGTATTCATGTCCTTATAATAATATCCTAATTTCTGTGGCGTTATGTACCATCTGTGGAACATTTTAATCCAGTTTTCTTTCAAGTCGTATGAGTACATTTGCTTCATTTTCTAATTCCACATAATTTCCCATTGCTGATAAACTGGCTGGGATTTCTGGGAGTTGTAGGCCAAACCACCTGGGGACCCACAGGTTGAGAACCACTGCTCTAAAATGTCCTATTTAATGTAAAATTTTAGTATAACCTGGAGCCTGAATCTATCCCCCGCAAGGTCCGATATCCCTTAAAATGTCATCCCTGTACCCAATACTCTGAGTCTTAGGCTACATTTCCAACAAAGACCAACACTTTCGGCATTCTGACCAGTGGTGCCCCCTTTACCACAGGTTAGTTTGGTAACTTTGCTGCATTGAGAAAGATAATGTCTCAAGGTAAAACACTTGGAGGGGTGGGTGATGGGCTCCAAATGCTACTCTGCTGTAATGCTATGTGTGACCTTCCTCTCTAAGGCTTAGACTCAGAGCCTCTGTGGGCCACACCAAAGCCTTGTCAGGGCCATGATCGGCCCCCGGGATGCATGTTGTGCAGGCCTGATTTAGATGAGGGAGGGAGATCATATGACAAACCTGATACAGAAAACTGTGTTTATGGATGCATAAAAAGAAAGCAAGTAAGGTCAATTCAGATCCCATCTCTACGGCCATATAATGAAGGGGTTTTTTTGTGTGTGTCAGGAGCGACTGATTGACTTCTGGTGAATTGGCTGTCTGCAAGGACAGTGCTCAGGGGAGGGGATGCCTGGATGTTTTGATGCTTTTACCATCCTTGTGGGAGGCTTCTCTCATGTCCTTGCATGGAGCTGGAGCTGAGAGAGGGAGCTCATCCACATTCTCCCCAGTTTGGATTCGAACCGGCAACCTTCAGGTCAGCAACCCAACCTTCAAGTCATCAGTCCTGTCGGCACAAGGGTTTAACGCACTGCACTATCGGGGGCTCCTATAATGCAGTTTGAAACTGTATTATATAGTCAGTGTATTATATAATGCAGATCAATGCAGTTAAATTGCATTATATCGTCTATAACGATCATATAATACAGTTTCCAACTGCATAAATGGCAGTTTAGATGCCTCAGTTTCACTTTCTACTTTTCCTTTTTAAGTTTTGAAATTGTCAAAGATTACTTTGGTAGTAAGTTTGGGAAACAAGTTCACTGCATTTAAACTTGTCATAAATGGGCAGACCACCCACTCGTATCCTTTTAATGATAAAGTCATATTGATTTAGTGTATTTACTTCATGCAGTGTTGCACAAGTCAATGAAAAGGCAGAAAAGAAATTGATAAATAAGCCACACATTTGCTACCTCAGCAAACAAGGCATATGGGAGGCCCATTGTCACCAAAGTCTAGGAGTAAGATGAGGTCCCCTTATTCTAACTATTTTAACTTTTGTATGCACCATTCAAACCTCACACTCTTTTCTCACACCAAATATACTGGGTGTTGAATACTGAGAGGCAAATAGTATTTAGTTTGCACAATGAATTGTTTTCATTCAGTCATCTGCATAGTAATAGTAACTGTTATGCTACAGTGGGCCTTGATATGTACTGGACCTAGGTTTGTAATATCAAAATCTGTGGATGCTGAAGTTCCATTATATACAATAGAATAATAAAATTATGTCCATTATACAAAATAGCAAAATCAAGATCTGATTTTGGATTTTTAAAAAACATTTTCAAGCCATGGACGCTTGATTCCACAGATACAGAAGCCATGGATATAGAAGGTCCAACTGTATTTCATTTCTAGTAGACATATTATCTCTCCCCAGCCAAAAGCATACAGGCATATCTCAATTAACAAAGCCTTTGGCAGAAAACTACTTTTTACAAAGCTATTTCTCTCCACCCAGCCTACAATCTTTTCTCTCTGTCCTCTATCTAGCTGAAAGTCCTTTAGCAGCATTGGCACTGGACAGTGACAGAGGTCTTAAGACAGAAAGAACTATATCACACAAGGCTGAAGAAGGGTAACAGGAACATGATGGGACTGATAGCTATTAATGGGGTTTGCCCATCAATAATGGGAGAATGGGTTAATTGCAAGGAGGAGGTAGCCCAGCCATTTATTTTTCATGTCAGGAGTGACTTGAGAAACTGCAAGTCGCTTCTGGTGTGAGAGAATTGGCAGTCCTTGCAGAAGTTGCCCAGGGGACGCCCATATGTTTTTGATGTTTTTACCATCCTTGTGGGAGGCTTCTCTCATGTCTCGGCATGGAGCTGGAGCTGATAGAGGGAGCTCATTCGCACTCTCTCCGGGTGGGATTAGAACAGGCAACTTTCAGGTCAAGCTCAGCAGTGTGATAGCATCAAGTGATAGGAATTGTGACCCGCTTCATTGCCAGTTGGCCTCCCTTGTGCAAGACAGTCCTAAACACCTTTTGTGTTGGATAAATGAGACTCTACTGTAGTTACAAGAAATTCTTAATAGGATTCAGAGTTTGTCTGGTTATGTTGGTTTGCGATGGCAGCTATTGTACAATATATGATAAATGTTCATTTTTTTTGTTCAACAATAAATGTGAATTCTTCTTCATGGAAAAATAAGACATCCCCTGAAAATAAGACCTAGAGCATCTTTGGGAGCAAAAATTAATATAAGACACTGTCTTATTTTCGGGGAAACAATGTATATATATATGGAAGATTAGCACTTCGGTGAGTTTCATGGGAGGTGGGAGGTGGATCTGGAGGAGGATTTCGATCAAGCGTATGGAGATATATCTTTACACTTTACAAAGAGACAATATGTAACAAACTCAGTAATGAAGGCCAGGGAGCTTTGAAGAAGAAACAGATTTGAACTAGAAAAACCACTAGATGCAATAAGAAAAGAGGATGCAATATTAGAGAAGGGAGGGGAAGAAGGCAAAGGGACAGAGACTTGTGGCAAAGGAGAAAAAAAAAGAAAACTAAAAAGGAAAATGGATAGTGAAAGTTTTTGAAATGAGGGTAAATTGGCTATGATAAATAGGGAGGAAACGGGGAAGAACTTTGTGGGAAGGAGGGAAAACATTTTAGAATAGGTTCCATAATTTGGTCTTTGTTCAAATATTTGCTTGTAATTTTTAGATGATAATCCTCATGCTAGAGGGAGCCCCAGTGGCGAAGTGTGTTAAAGCACTGAGCTGATGAACTTGCAGACCGAAAGGTCCCAGGTTCAAATCCCGGGAGCGGAGTGAGTGCCCGCAGTTAGCTCCAGCTTCTGCCAACCTAGCAGTTCGAAAACATGCCAGTGTGAGTAGATCAATAGGTACCACTCCAGCGGGAAGGTAACAGCATTCCATGCAGTCATGCCGGCCACATGACCTTGGAGGTATCTACGGACAACGCCGGCTCTTCGGCTTAGAAATGGAGATGAGCACCAACCCCCAGAGTCAGACACGACTGGGCTTAACATCAGGGGAAACTTTTACCTTTTTTACTAGAGGGAAGAATGTGTGGGTGTTTTACTGGGAAGGAAGGGTAAGGCTACATTATATTAATGTCTTCAACCCAAAGGATGGGAGTGGGGTGAAAGGGGGGGGGGGAATAATGTAATGGGGAGCAATTACTGTAGACACTGTTCTGAAGTATATGTGTTTTATGTATACATACATGTGTAGAGTTTGGGAGGAGGAGGGAGGGAAGGCAATCATACCAATGATTTGTATTTGATCTTGATTAAAAATGTAATTTCAGAAATATGATTGTAAAAAATAAAGAGTTTTGAGATCTGAAAATATATATATAGATGAAAGTGTACATGCAGCAGAAATGTGCCCCATGTGATGAGGTTGTAAGTGAGTGAGTTGCCTGCAGCTTTATTCCATCCCAGGGTTGGTCATCAGGAAAAAGTAGAATGAAAGAGTTGAATTGGTGGGTAACTAAAAAAGTAAATTTCATTCCTTCCCATTGCTGAATGACCTGCTCCTACTCAATAAGGACAACATTGTTGAAATATGCAGCAAAGTTGTGGATCCATGTCAGAGATTTGTCTATTTACCAGAATAGACCCATGGGATCTATGTTATATACTGGTAGTTGAAACTATCGATCCATGTTAAAAAAAATTCTCCTAGTAACCAATATCATCTTCCAATGGCCAATAGCATCCATTTATATATATTTTAAAAGAACATTCTTTGGTTTACAAAAAAATCCTTCAGTTTCCTCAGTCAGGGACCATCTCTATTTATTATTTAAATTAAATTAAATTCAAATAGTTCAGTATTACCTCCCAGCTCACAAGGGCTCCTGTGGTGATAAATCAAAATCAATTTAAAAGCATAAATATAAAACTACTCTAAAAGACATTAAAATTAACCTCTAAAAGCAGTCTAGAAACAACTCTAGATTCCACTTTTAAAACAGTTAAAGGAGTAATTTCAAAGCCCGCATGGCACACAGAACCGGTTGGTGGCCCTATCCCATCCTCTATGTGTTTAGCAACAAAATTCAGTTTTAGAATATGATTTGTCACATGTTTTGATCCAATGGGATATTGAGATAGCTCAATGGTTGGTGTGGCAATTAACCATGAAGCTCTAAGAAGATATTAGGCAAAAGCAAAGTAACAATGACAACCAAGAAAAGTTGAATAAGTTCAGCAGGAGTAAAGCTAGACAATTTTCACTGAAAATTGAGAAGGGCACAACAGTTGTGTTTTGAATCTTACTAAAAAAATAAATCAATGTTAAATATAGTATTTTACAAGTGTAAAATTGCTGTGTAAACTAAATAGAGTAAATTAATGTAGTGTAAATCATCCTATTACAGTTGGTGCTTTGTATCCACAGATTTTGTATTCATAGATTCAGCCATCCACAGCTTGAAAATACCACACACACCCCACACAAAATCCAAAAGAAAGCCTTGATTTTGTCATTTTATGTAAAGGATACTATTTGACTGCAAATATACTACAATGGTGTAGTACAGTGATTCCCAAACTTTGGTGCTCCAGATGTTTTGGACTTCAATGCCCACAATTCTTAACAGCTGGTAAAATGGCTGGGATTTCTGGGAGTTGAAGTCCAAAACAACTGGAGGACCAAAGGTTGGGAACTGCTGTGCTACACCATTGAATATATGGTCCCTTAGTATCTGGTGGGGTTAGTTCCAAGGATTTCCCCCAATGGATACCAAAATCTGTGGATGTTCAAGTCCCATTATATGCAATGGCACAGTAAAATAGTTCCCCTAGTATAAAATGGTGCAACCTCTGGATGGTTGAATATGTTTATACAGAATCTGTGGGTATGGAGTACTGACTGTAATGGGATGTGAGTATCCATTGACTTTGATATCCATGAGATGTCTTGGAACCAAATCCCAGCAGATACAAAGGGCTCACTGTATAACTATTTGAACAGTTAATGAAGCCCAAAGTGCGGTGATTTCTTGGAAAAAGTGCTAGTCATGGTCTGGTGTGGCATTAGCAATGGTAGTACTTATCATGGTGCCCTCTTTCCTTTCCTGTTTTGTTGTACAGAGATACCTTTCAACTGACATTCTGCAAACTGTAATGATATTGCTAGTATTAGCATTTAAATTGCATATTTATATTACCCAATAAATGCTTAAAAACCATCACATAATAACTATAAGAACAGCCAGTTGTTGTTAATAATAGTAATTGTACAACAAAATCCCAGAGTCATAGTCATACCTTTGGTTGACTAATTAAACATGCAGAATACATTACACAAGCTTTCAAAGCTTCCAGGTGTCTTCATCAAGCACTGTTATCTCTGTTTCTTTAAAAGCTTCTTCCAGGTCAGAGAACAGCTTTTTTTTTTTTTTATAAAGATGCCTCTGCACTTTTTATAAGGAAATGCTTTGTGGCCTGTTGTATGGGGTTGCCAGATCAAGATCATTTGAGGCCCCTAGGTTTCCAAGCCAAAATCTCAGACCAAAGGTAGTTGAGGGTAGTTAATATGCCTCTTTCTTGGCTTTATGAGGCCGACTGTAAATGGATATTGCAAAAAAAAAAATCACAATGAAATTTCCAGTATATATTGAACAACAATACAACAAATTATATATTGCATTTGGTTTGTTTATACTGTACCCAAATTTCCAAGCATCCGATGAGGTGCCAGCATGGGTCCTGGGTGCAGAACTCCTTTGCCTGTGCTGCTCTGTTGTATTCCAACATTCAACTGCAAATCTTAACTTTCTAAATAAATGATATAAAATGGGTAGAAATGCATACTATAAGGAATGCAACCCCCTGATTCCCTCTTAAATAGAGTAGATAAATAGGTACTGCTCCGACGGGAAGGTAACGGCGCTCCATGCAGTCATGCCGGCCACATGACCTTGGAGGTTCTATGGACAACGCTGGCTCTTCAGCTTAGAAATGGAAATGAGCACCAACCCCCAGAGTCGGTCACAACTGGACTTAACGTCAGGGGAAACCTTAACCTTTACCTTTACTTACCAGTAATGTATTAAGTGAAAAGCACCTACCCTGTGTAACCGTGGTATTTGCAGCTACTCTTCAGCCTTTCCCCTCTTTCTGAATACAACCAAGAAATGCCACCCGCTTCCTTAGGGTCTCCCTACCAACTGTGTTGTGTGCTTTCGGTTCTGCTAAAACTGTGAGTTTGCGGCCTGGAGTATCAAGCTTTCCAGAAGGCCAGATGAGACACAGACAGGTTAAAGACAAAATCAGAGGCTTTATTCTCAATGGTCAGATACGATGTCTGCAGTGACAGCACTCAAAAGAACTAACATATTGCAATTGCGAACATATATTTATTATTTACAGCATTTTGACAGCTATTCAAGATTGCCATGCTGGGTCCTGATTGGTTAAAAGACTGTTCAGCTAATATTTATTTATTTATTTATTTATTTGCAGCATTTATATTCCGCCCTTCTCACCCCGAAGGGGACTCAGGGCGGATCACATTACACATATAGGCAAACATTCAATGCCTTTTAACATAGAACAAAGACAAGACAAACATAGGCTCCGAGCGGGCCTCGAACTCATGACCTCCTGGTCAGAGTGATTCATTGCACTTAATTGCAGCTGGCTTGCTCTCCCGCCTGCGCCACAGCCCGGGCCCTGGTTGGTCCCGGGCTCCATCCAATGTTATTGCTGATTGGTTCCCACCATGGTGGGAAAGTTTAATAAACTGTCATTGGAGATTGTGTCCATTTATTGATCCACCTTTGAGAGGGTCAGAAAGTAATTCAGTGGGGCAAGTGATAATGGACTGAAATGGGTCTTGATATCTCAGCTCCAGCCAACACAATGGAAGACAGTCCAGAGAAACAAAAGAGTGCTTTAGAATGCTGGCCATTTCAATGGGAGACCTAGGAAGAGGTCTAATTTGGTGACAGAGAGAATGAAGCATTGCCAGAAATAAATTAGATCACATCAAGAGAAACAAGAAGAGGACCAGAGCCTCTTGTGCCCCCTGAGTCTTCCCAGGACATTGTGAGGGGATTATGATTATTATGAAATTACATCCTGAGGTCCGAGATACAGTAGGGCAATACTCCAGGGGAAATTCATGAGAAGTACTACAGGGCAAAGGAAGAAGGCCCACTGTATGTCCCAGTGGAGTCACAGATCATAATTCATAATTTTGGGGTCTAATTTTTGACAACTGGGCCAAATTGATTGTTACATAATCACTAAATATTATATATTAAGCACCAACCACAGTTGCTTACAACTTCTTCATACACACACCCAGACAAATAATAATTTCCTGGTTGGAAATTAAGATAGAAATCCTAACTAACAGCATAGAAGAGAGGAACTCAGTGTGGCGATATTAGATATGAGCTCAGGATAGACAAAAGATGAACATCCCTGGATCAGCACGGGATAACAGTGTGAGATAGGAGGGTCACTTGCAAGATACCACACACCAGACACCTAGCCCAACAACCACAGTGCCTTCTGAAGTTATGCTCAAAATAGAGTCACCACAAGATGCACCTTCACATTTTGTCACTATTTTGTAAGCTACGCTCAAAACACACCTCTTTCATGTATTAATTAGTCAGATTCTCTGGCTATACAGGGTGGGGGAGTAGATTGTAGGAATACTGTTGTTAAATAAACATTGTCAGGTTGCTTATATGCAGTCACTTAATCCAGATGAGAATGTGGGTTAAAGAGAACCAGTTTCGCTCCTGAGAGTCTCTAGTCTACAGACACTCCAGGAACTGTGAAAAAGCACTTGCAGCATTCACAAAGCTCTCGTGTTGAATTGATTCAACATAAATATTTTTTACCCTGTTGGGCGAAATGCACTGAACAGAAACACCATAAGATGCGAATCAGCAACAGGAATCATAGCAGGCAGGGATATTACAATATATAGATATAGTAAAAGATAAAGGTAAAGGTTTTCCCCTGACGTTAAGTCCAGTCATGTCTGACTCTGGGGGTTGGTGCTCATCTCCATTTCTAAGCCGAAGAGCCGGCGTTGTCTGTAGACACCTCCAAGGTCATGTGGCTGACATGACTGCATGGAGTACTGTTACCTTCCCACCGGAGTGGTACCTATTGATCTACTCATATTTGCATGTTTTCGAACTGCTAGGTTGGCAGGAGCAGGAGCTAACAGCGGGTGCTCAGGCCGCTCCCAGAATTTGAACCTGGGACCTTTTGGTCTGCAAGTTCAGCAGCTCAGCACTTTAACGCACTTCGCCCCCGGGGCTCATTATAGATATAGTACAATATGGTAATTTATTGCCAGTATTGTGCTATGCTAATAATATAATATTGTATGTAAATTTAATTTGTAAGCCGCTCTGAGTTCCCTTTGGGGTGAGAAGGATGGGATAT
Organism: Anolis carolinensis; assembly: GCF_035594765.1. Lineage (NCBI taxonomy): Eukaryota > Metazoa > Chordata > Lepidosauria > Squamata > Anolidae > Anolis > Anolis carolinensis. The sequence goes on from NC_085843.1 coordinate 189,817,533, forward strand.
AAATGTATTAAATAATAATAAATAAATAAATAATAAAGCGGGGGAGGGGGGTACAAGGTATTTATTTACCTTCCTAAAAGTGCAATATCTGGTTCCTGTATCTGGTATTCCAGGCATGGTGCCTTACCATTTTCCTTGACTTCCATTGATAACCATGCAGAGTAATTTTTTTTTGGGGGGGGGGGGCAAAATTATTATTTTATTCATCCCAGAATAAAAATTCTACCTCCAATGAAATGTTTTTCCAGGTCCCACATTTCTAGCACTGCAGAGGGTGAATCACTGAAAACTATTTGCACCAAGAACTCTTGTGTACTGTGCTCATATTCTCTTGGTTGCTTTGCTTGCTCTTTTATTTCAGATGTTTGGCAGGGGGATTTCTAGTTCCTCCCTCCCCAAACTAAGGATGCAAAGCTCTATTCTAAACCGTTCTCTCTTTTATTGAAAGATGTTTAAAGTTACATTAAACGTTTTTTAAAAGAATTAAGATAAGACATACAATAAAAACACAAAAAGTGTCAAGAACAAGAAAGAAAACAGAAAGAACCATAGAAAAGAGAGAGAAAATAAAGGTAAAGGAAAAAGTTGCTGACTTCTGATCTATATTCATTGAGCTACAAAGAATAACATGGGCATGACCCACCAGGTTTCTTGGTGCTGAGTCTTTTCTCAAGCAAGAGCACTTTTCAAATTACGTTTCAAAATTTAAAACTTGTAAATCCTTTTCTTCTTCATGCAAAAAAGTCAATAAAAGGTTCCCAGTCACTCATTTTTTCCAGAATGTCCCTTCTTTTAATACACAGGTTAGTTTATCCATCTTCGCTAAGTTCATTTTTATCGCCCAACCTTCTGTTGTTGATGCTGCTGAGTTCTTCCATTTCTGCACTTAGAGTAGTCTGGCTGCTGCGATAATATATTGCAACAATCTATCATAGTAATTTGTATCAGTCAGTCAAAGTAAAAAGTCTCAGGTTTTAAATGGATATTTTCACCCATTTTTTCTAAATTAACGTATGGATTTGAATCCAGTATTTCTTGGCAGAATTACATGCTCACTACATATGGTAGAAAGACTCTACTTGTTGTTTTCATTTTCAGCAAGTGTTGGAAATCTCTTTAATCCTTTTAGAGAGCTTTTCTAGAGTCATATACCATTGGTACATAATTGTATAGAAATTCTCTTTTAAATAATAGAATCTTAGAGTTGGAAGACACCTTGTGGACCATCTAGTCCAACCCCCTGCCAAGAAGCAGAAAAATCGCATTCAAAGCACCCCCGAAAGATGGCCATCTAGTCTCTGATTTAAAAGCCTCCAAAAAAGGAGCCTCCACCACACTCCAGGGCAGAGAGTTCCACTGCTTAACAGCTCTCACAGGGAGGAAGTTCTTCCTAATGTTCAGGTGGAATCTCCTTTCATGTAGTTTGAAGCTCCCTCCTCCCTATAACTTCCCCTCACATATCCTTATTATGTCTCCTCTCAGCCTTCTCTTCTGCAGGTTAAACAAGCCCAGTTCTTTAAGCCACTCCTCATAGGGCTTGTTCTCCTGACCCTTGATCATTTTAGTCACCCTCTGGACACATTCCAGTTTGCCAACATCTCCCTTCAATTGCGGTGCCCAGAATTGGACACAGTATTCCAGATGTGATTTGACCAAGGCAGAATAGAGTGGTAGCATGACTTCCCTGGATCTAGACACTAGACTCTTATTTATACAGGTCAAAATCCCATTGGCTTTATTTGCTGCTGCATCACATTGTTGGCTCATGTTTAACTTGTAGTCCATGAGGACTCCAAGATCTTTTTCACTGTAAATGAATTTTAACCCTTTAATCCATTTTTTTTCCCATTGGTCCAACATGTATTTTGTGCCCACTTTATCATATATTCTTTAATCTGCTCATCTATCATTTTCCATTTCAATAACATCTTATACATCTTAGCAATTAAATGAATGTTCATCATTAGCACATAAGTGCAACTCAAATTCCGATTTACTCAGTTGAAAACCAAATAAAAAGAGAAATATGTTAAGTGGACTCTCTGTTGTCCATGCGTGAGATAGTTAATTATATTAGAGGAATGTGATTACAAATGTATATGAATGAAAAACATTGCTCATCTCCCCCCACTACAAAGAAGAATGAATTCGGGGAAGGAACTACAATGGGCTACAAGTAAAATCATATTGCACTTGAAAACATGCCCCACAGTTCCTAAGCCACCACGATTTTATACCAATGGTAATAGAATAAATAAAGCCCAAACACACACTGCTTCTTTATCAACATAACTACTTCTGCAGGCAGATTTACCATAACACAGTGTGAGCCAGGGAAAGGGGGAGGGGGTTAACAAAAAAGATGGTTCATTTACAAATGTAATTTCAATTGAAGATAGTTTTCCAATCTTCTTTCATTTGAGTCTCAATTGAACTTCTTCTCCTTTTTGATGGCATGATTAGACATTGTGAGAGCTGTTGAAGATTAGTCAAGCACAGAGAGAGTAAATTGGGAAGGATGTTTTATCAGCGCACGTCACAATATATGAAAGCAGATGTGTATGCTCTGAGCTGTTCCCTCAAATTACGGTTATGGAATAATTTAGCCCTTTTGATTCTCACAGATTACTGCTTCCACTGATCATGCTGTCAAAATCAAAGTGAGCACTTCATTCCGCTTTTATTCATGCCAGATCTATTTTGCTTTCATAATGAGCAGATATTACCACCGCACAAAGAGGATAAAGACGTTCACAGTGATAGATAGGCAAGAGATTAAATGGGATCTTTATGACTTCTTCAGCCATCAGTTTTGACTGTGCGATAAGACGAGTCGAGTTGGGCACTGATTTGTTCTTTATTGGAGCCAATATTAGCATGGGCTTACCAGCGCACGGTCTGATAAAATCCATTTAAGGTGGAATGCACATAACCATTTTAGACTTAGGGAGAACTTCTGTTGCAGCAAACCTCTGTGTAGCATACATTTAATCACTGTTGGTTTTTGAAACATAATTATAATTTTATGTTTCTCTTAGCTTTTGTGCGGTGTATTAAAGGGTTTTTCAGGGTAGTTTTGATTTTAAGCATTTTATTTTCAAATAAATATCTCAACAAGCTACAGCAAACCAAACAGACTTGTGTTTCTCTGATTGCATCATGTCTAGCTAGAAATGCCAGAAACACTTTTTCAGACCAGTGACTGGGATACATGCAACCTCAAGCCTAGGTTTCTATCTCCATGCGGGGTTTGGGGCTTATGTTTTTCAAACAGCTGCTTAATACACCAGATGGGAGCAGTCCTCCATTCCTCATAATTTCTGGAAAAGGCCTACTACTCACAGTGAAAATGTTAAATCTAGTTTTATGGAGACTACCAATATTCTTCAAAGACAGAGAAAGTAAAATGTTGCCCATAGGGTCATTTTTTTTGTCCCAGAGGATGTGGGCCATTTTTCCAAAAGACTACCATCAGGCTATTTTAGTCCTAGGACACACTATTTTCTAAAACAGAAGCATTGGACTATAGAATCATACAATTGAACCCATAGGACAACTACATTTTCAATGTTTGATTTCCAGCTATTATTATTGTTATTGTTATTATTTTATTATGACCAGGCCCGGCCCAACACGTCACGCTGGCCATGCCCCCGCGTTGGGTGCCACCTTCCCAGGGGTGCTATTGAACCCCTGGGAGGCGGAGCCACACCTGGCGGAGGCGGAGCCATGTGACGTGGAGGCGTGGCCAGCTCTGGCCCCGCCTCCCACGGGGCGCGCCATGGCGCAGCCAGGCCAGGGCGCACCCTGCGGGAGGCGGGACCGGCCACGCCTCCCATGGCGCGCGCCCGCTGCAGCGGGAGTCCTTTCAGGCTGCGGCCTGGAAGAACTCCTGCGCAGCTTGGCTGCGCCGGGGCACACCCCGCGGGAGGCAGGGCCACGTTTGGCCCCGCCTCCCGCGCTGCGCACCCTGGCCCCGCCTCCCATGCCGCCCGCGCCGCGGGAGGCGTGGCTGCCCAGCGTTGGAGGCGGGGTTAGGGCACGGGGGGCGGGGCCAGTCCTGGCCACGCCTCCTGCGGCACAGGGGAGGGGGCGCAAAAAAAAATTTGCGTACCCCTTCGAATTTCCTCGGGCCGGTCCTGATTATGACACAGCAAACAAGATAGATATGCTGAATTTCGTATTACAAAATGACAAGTCGAACACTTCCCAAGTGTCTAGGACTGTGTGATGTATTTTTGGATGATGCGTGCAGATCCCAGCAGGGTGGCCTTTTGCAGTTGGCAGATCGTAATTTTGTCAATGTCTATTGTTTCCAAATGCCAGCTGAGATCTTTTGGCACGGCACCCAGTGTGCCCATCACCACCGGAGCCACCTGTACTGGTTTCTGCCAGAGTCTTTGACGTTCAGTCTTGAGGTCTTGATAGCGGCTAAGTTTTTCCTGTTGTTTTTCGTCAATGCGACTGTCACCTGGTATGGCGACATCAATGATCCAAACCTTTTTCTATCCCACAACTGTGATGTCTGGTGTATTATTATTATTATTATTATTATTATTATTATTATTATTATTATTATTATTTATACCCCGCTTTATCTCTTCTGAAGGAGACTCATCCTCAGCAGGAAGTTTTCCAGCCTCTTTTTGAAGATGCCCAGAGAAGGCGATCCCACCAAATAATTGTAATAGGTTCATTGTTAAGCCACTCTTACTGTAAAAAAATCCATATTCTAATATTTAATTGAAATCTACCTTCTATAACTTAAAACAGTTAGATCTAATCCTGTCTTTTGAGGAAGCAAACTACCACACTCCTCTCTGGATGCATCTACACTGTAGAATTAATGTAGTTTGACAGTCAATGCTCAGTGCCATGGAATAATGGAAACTTTTTTTAGTTTTTAAAAAAGGACATTAGCCCCACTTTTTTTTGGTGCCTCACAAAATTCCAGTCTTTTGGTACTTCACCTGTTCTCTAGAATTTTTTTAAGTGTGGGGGTCAGCAGCAAGTGATTCTGAAAATGCACCAGGAAGCTCCTTCAATATTCTGGGATGCAGTTTCTTGGTCCTGCAAATTTGAACTCATTTAAGGCCCCTTCCACACAGCTGAATAAAATCCCACATTTTCCGCCTTAAACTGGAATATATGGCAGTGTAGACTCTGATAACTCAGTTCAAAGCAGATATTGTGGAATTTTCTGCCTTGATATTCTGGGTTATATGGCTGTGTGGAAGGTCCATAAGTTAACTAGGTAATGTCTAATTATCTCTCTATCAATCTTGATGAACAAGTGAGATTCCTTCACAAACTCGTATGGATGTGTGTAGCTCTCTTTTTGGAAATAAGTGAACAGGGAGTTTGTACTTATTTCTAGCTGCAAAGTGACATTCTTGTCCTAGGTCTAATATGGCTTAGAAAGCCTCAAAAAGCATGGGGAATTGTCCCCTAGCCCCATAGAATGCATTTGTGGGCACAATGTGAAAAGGTATCAAGATTTGGGTGTACACACCAAGATCTCCTGGGAGTTAATACAGCCCCAAGCATCTTACAATGTCCACTCCTATTTTAAAAAATAAAGTGGCATGACATTAATATAGACAGCAATGGTGAATTGAATTGTTAGCTAGGGATATTTAGGAAGAGCCTTAAAACTTGGCTCTTCCAACAGGCTTTTGGAGAGTGAACTCCCCATCCCCATGATAGACCTTGTAGCTAGGACCATTTCCTCATCTATTGCACTTTATTACGCCCTATCTATTTATTATAGTCACACGGTCCACCCCATCCCAGGTTTCTCCTCTATTGATGGTAGCATTTATTCAACTACCTTGTTTACAATATTCACTCGTTGCACTTCACCCAGTCTCTACTTGGGCACCAAATCCATGTTTTTATGATGTTTATCATTTTATATTTCATAATGTTTAGAATGTTATTTTAATTTTTATGTCTGTATTTTCTGATGTTATTTTATTTTGGTCTGTTTGTTTTATCTGGGCTTGGCCCCATGTAAGCGGGGTATAAAAATAAAGTATTATAAAGTATTATTATATTCTGAGTAGGCTAGGTTTAGAAACCCATCTCTACCATTAGCTGTGAGGGGAATACTGGAATCCATCAGCAAAAGGATCGGAATACTTCTCTGATGTTTGCCATCTACTAAATCATTAATACAACAAAGCTAATCCTGTTGCAACAACATGTGGCAGTGTTCACCACAGTGAAATAACTCTATAACTAATCCTGTTTTGGCACAGAAAGAATTCTTAGAGAAACCTAGAATTATATCCATTTAATAATAATAATAATAATAATAATTTTATTCTTATATCCCGCCCCATCTCCCCGGAGGGACTCGGGGCGGCTTACATGGGGCCATGCCCAGACACGACAGCACAAATCAGATAAAACATTAAACCGAGCAGTAAAACTTCAACATGATTAAAAACAGTCATAAAAGTCAATATACACAATAATATTAAGATCCCGATTTGGGTCAAAAGATCCAGGCCAAGGTGCAAAGTAATATCAAGTTATCAGGGAGGGATAATTATGCAGCAGGTGTAATACTTAAAGTGCTGAATGAATCCTAAAAACAATCCAGAGGGTCTACTGCTTAATAGGTAAATAACATGATCCAGATTTCTGATACAGAATACCATCTATGGCCAAAACATCTTCCATTTGCTGCAATTAGGCAACTAGCATTTGCTCCATGGACATGTTGTCAGTTCGCAGTAATTATCAAAAGTAATTATAAAAAGAAGGCAACCGCTTCATTTCAAGCTTGCTTTTAGTGTATATTCACATAACGCCCTAGCTCTTATGCAATATGGATAACATTCCAATTACATCTTGCAGTGTGCCACAGCATATCCCAATATATCCCAAATCCCCCTGCAAAGTCAGCTCTGCAGAATTCAAAGCACATTGTAGAGACCCACCTTTGCTGAAGCACTTTGTAGATTTCAGAATCGAGGGCGAGGGTCTGCTGAGAGGGAATGGCTGTCTAGCAGGAGGCTTATGGACACTCTGGGAAGGGTAACTGATTGCTTCTACTCCTGACACTTTCTCATTTTTTTTCACCTAACATACCTCTGGAGCACTGGTGTGCATCTCTCCCAGAAATTGAGAAAAATGCCACAGAGCAGAGGCCAGATTCTGTAGTTAGTGTAATCACTTTCCGGGCCTCAAACCAGTCCTAGATCTGTACAACCTGTACAACTAAACCAGTTGTTCCCAAACTGGTTCCATTTATAGTATCAGTATAGAAGGATGTCAGTATAGAAAAGCTCCCAGTGAACCCATGGGGCTTCTGGTAAACTGACTGTCCTGCTAGATTCACTTCCGGCATCATCATCTGTTCAGTTACAGCTGAATCTGGATATTCAAGCTTCCATAGCTGGTACTAGAATCTGGTGGGATCACAAGCTGGAAAAAGTTACACAGAATGAACATGTCAAGCTACTCTGGGACTTCCAAATTCAGACAGAGTTTTGGAGCACAATACTCCTGACCTCATAATCATGTTAAAAAACAAAGTATGGATTGTCGATGTTGCAATCCCAGGGGAAAGCAGGATTGAAGAAAAACAACTGGAAAAGCTGACACGATATGAGGACTTAAAGATCGAATTGCAAAGACTCTGGCACAAGCCAGTCAAGGTGGTGCCAGTGGTGATCGGCATACTGGGTGGAGTGCCTAAAGATCTTGGCCTGCACTTAAACACAATTGACGCTGACAAAATTACCAATTGCCAGCTGCAGAAGGTCACCTTACTGGGATCTGCACACATTAGTCGCTGATACATCACACAGCCCTAGACACTTGGGAATTGTCCGACGTGTAATCAGGGCCGGCCGGAGATATTTTTTGGTGTGAAGCGGGGGCGCTGAAAAGCGCCCCCGCCACCGGCCCCGCCTCCCGCGCGCTGGCCCCGCCCAGCGTGCCCTGGCCCCGCCTCCCACGCAGCATGGGAGGCAGGACCAGGGCACGCTGGGCGGGGGGCGGGGCCAGAGCTGGCCCCGCCTCCCACGCTACTCCCGCTCGCCCGTCTGGCCGTTTCTAGCAGGCCAGACTTCAGCGGAGGTCCCTCCAGGCCGCGATTGCGGCCTGGAGGGACCTCCGCTGAAGTCTGGCCTGCTAGAAAAGGCCAGACGGGCGAGCGGGAGTAGCGTGGGAGGCGGAGCCAGCTCTGACGCCGCTCCCCCCCCCCCGCCCAGCGTGCCTTGGCCCTGCCTCCCACACAACGTTGCGTGGGAGGCAGGGCCAAGGCACGCTGGGCGGGGGGGGGGCGGCGTCAGAGCTGGCTCCGCCTCCCACTCTACTCCCGCTCGCCCGTCTGGCCTTTTCTAGCAGGCCAGACTGCAGCGGAGGTCCCTGCAGGCCGCGATTGCGGCCTGCAGGGACCTCCGCTGAAGTCTGGCCTACTAGAAAAGACCAGACGGGCCAGGGCGCACTGGGCGGTAGGCGGGGCACCGTCAGGGCGGTGCCCCGCTTCCCGCCCAGCCTGACGGCGCCTCCCCGGGCCTGCGCCCGAGGCGGCGGCGTCAGGTGCCTCATTAGTGGGGCCGGCCCTGCGTGTAATCCAATACAACAGCCAGCAGAGTATCTGCTGTAGACTCATCTTGTTGTGTTTCAAATAATAATAATCAACTTTATTTCTAGACTGCCCCCTCTCCCCGAAGGGACTCAGGCATAGGACGGTTTACAGATAACAAAAAGGCAAACATTTAATGCCTTAAATGAGTACAAAAAACATATCAAAATAATACAAGATAATTCCCAGTAACAACAGTAAATTTCCAACAAAAAAATTAAGCATCAAGATGAAAATAATCAAAAACAATCCAGTAAGACATAGTAAACTAAATCATACGTGAAATATTACAACAGTGATTCCCAAAGTGGGCGCTACCGCCCCCTGGTGGGTGCTGCAGCGATCCAGGAGAGCTCTGATGGCACCTGTTAGGAGACGGGGGTGGGACCAGGGGAGGGGCGGGGCCTCTTCCCAAGTGCCAGAGACAGGGCTGAGCCCCTGAGACGCCTGTTAGGACACAGGGGGCGGAGCTAGAGGAGTGGGCGTGGCTTCTTTCCAAGACAGGGCTGAGAATCTATACCTCTCCTGAGGCGCTTGTTGGGACACAGAGGGCGGAGCTAGGGAAGGGGGCGGGGCCTCCTTCCAAGAGCCTGAGACAAGGCTGAGCCTCTATGCCTCTCCTAAGAGGCCTTTTAGGACTAAAGGGCAGGGCTAGGGGCGGGGGTGGGGCCTCTTCTCAAGAGTGCGAGACAGGGCTGAGCCTCTTTATAACTCCTCTGAGGCACTTGTTAGAACACGGGGGCGGGGTATAGGGGTATTTCTTTATGGAGGGAGTTCCAGAGCTGGAGAGCAATCACAGGGAAGGCCCCCTCTCTCGTTCCCATCAACCGAGTTTGTGACAGAGGTGGGACTGAAAGGAGGGCCTCCTCCAGTGATTGCGGTGCACAGGATGGTCTGTATAGGGAGATGCGATTAGACAAATAGCCTGGACCCGAACCGTTTAGGGCTTTATAGGTAATGACCAGCACTTTGTATTTAGCCTGGAAACAGACATTAAAACTGCTAGATATTTTCCCAATCAGCCAATCCAAAAATAGGCAGAGTATGTCTTAAGAAGAAGAAATGCCAAAGCAACTAATCAGTGTGATCTTGGGAGAGGCATCCTCTCTATTCCTATTACTTTATTGGCAGAAATTAACTCAGCAGCTAGAAAGGAGTGGCAGGGAGGGAGCAGCAGGGAAAAGGCCATTCAAAGATCTTCTTCAAGCCTGTGCATTTGATACCACAAGATTGAGCACATACAGAGAGCCTTTAAAAGATGATTGGACATGGAAGAAGGAGTTGTTGTAATCACCTGCAATAGCTATAGACCAGTGCTCTCAAAACAAAAGAAAAAAATGAAAGCCCGTTGATGAGAATATCACGGGTAATGCAAAAGTAATTAGTTGGAAAATAGTACATTTAAACTTTTTAATTTTTTATTTACAATTTATTATATAATGGAGCATCTGGTGGCACAGTGTGTTAAAGCTCTGAACTGCTGAACTTGCAGACCGTAAGGCCCCAGGTTCAAATCCGGGAAGCAGAGTGAGCGCCCGCTGTTAGCTCCAGCTTCTGCCAACTTAGCAGTTCAAAAACATGCCAATGTGAGTAGATCAATAGGTACCGCTCTGGAGGGAAGGTAATGGCGCTCCATGCAGTCATGCAAGCCACATGACCTTGGAGGTGTCTACGGACAACACCGTCTCTTCGGCTTCGAAATGGAGATGAGCACTAACCCCCAGAGTCGGACACGACTGGACTTAATGTCAGGGGAAAACCTTTACCTTTACTATATGCAAATATATAAGAAGAGTTGTATGGAACATTGTTATTGCTATTGTTATTAATATTACGAAGTTAGTGAAAACAAATCAGCAACAAAGTCCTGCATACTTCCGAAAGAGAGCAGCTACACCTCAGATAAGCCTATTTTTTAGCCTACTCAAAAACTGTCTTTTTGAGCTGTGTCAGTCTCCCAGATTGGGAATAGTTCTATCTGCTGCAGGGTGTAAAGCACGAGGTATCTCCCTCATTCTTCTGTGTAAAATCTTTCAAACTTCCGGTGGTGCAAACTGAATCTTGCACTTCATACTTGCATATCTTTGAATTATGTCTTCTCAGATGTTGTGCTACCACAAATGCACTATGTTGCATATTGATCCACCTTCTGTAGAACTCTAATACAGTGCAGGGAATTTTAAGGGGTGTTCTAAAATGAATACAGAGGAGCTGATGAGACCTGTAGAAGTGATCCATTGCAGCAACTGCTTTAAAACACACCCTCTCCAGCTATGTATCTTTGAGGAAGCTCATTGGTAATGAACAACCAAGCGCTTCTGCCATTACTGAACCTCTCATAGGGAAACTCATAAATGCAAATCCACCCAGAATACAGTTTGAAATCCATTAATTCTTCTTTTACATGGAATACCTGTCTTTTGGGTTGTTTGCTCACTTTTGAGTTCAAATTGCATGCACTGCAAATTATCAGTTGTTAAAAGCATCTAATAAGAAGCTATTCATTTTACTAAGACAGCCTCACTTGCAGTGATGACTAAAAGGGAAAACACTACAAACTCGTCAGGTTTTAATTCGGGAACATATAAAGCAGAAGATATGCATCTTCTTCATCTTGGAAAGATGTCACGAGTGGAGTGCCGCAGGGCTCCGTCCTGGGCCCGGTTCTGTTCAACATCTTTATTAACGACTTAGACAAAGAGTTAGAAGGCACGATCATCAAGTTTGCAGACGACACCAAACTGGGAGGGATAGCTAACACTCCAGAAGACAGGAGCAGAATTCAAAACAATCTTGACAGACTAGAGAGATGGGCCGAAACTAACAAAATGAAGTTAATCAGGGACAAATGCAAGATAGTCCACTTCGGCAGAAAAAATGGAATGCAAAGATACAGAATGGGGGACGATGCCTGGCTCGACAGCAGTACGTGTGAAAAAGACGTTGGAGTCTTTGTGGACAACAAGTTAAACATGAGCCTACAATGTGATGCGGCAGCGAAAAAAGCCAATGGGATTTTGGCCTGCATCAATAGGGGTATAGCATCTAGATCCAGGGAAGTCATGCTCCCCCTCTATTCTACCTTGGTCAGACCACACCTGGAATACTGTGTCCATTTCTGGGCACCGCAATTGAAGGGAGATGTTGACAAGCTGGAAAGAATCCAGAGGAGGGCAACTAAAACGATCAAAGGTCTGGAGAACAAGCCCTATGAGGAGCGGCTTAAAGAGCTGGGCATGTTTAGCCTGCAGAAGAGAAGGCTGAGAGGAGACATGATAGCCATGTACAAATATGTGAGGGGAAGTCATAGGGAGGAGGGAGCAAGCTTGTTTTCTGCTGCCCTGCAGACTAGGACACGGAACAATGGCTTCAAACTACAGGAAAGGAGATTCCACCTGAACATCAGGAAGAACTTCCTCACCGTGAGGGCTGTTCAGCAGTGGAACTCTCTCCCCCAGACTATAGTGGAGGCTCCTTCTTTGGAGGATTTTAAGTAGAGGCTGGATGGCCATCTGTCAGGGGTGCTTTGAATGCCATTTTCCTGCTTCTTGCAGGGGGGTTGGACTGGATGGCTCGCGAGGTCTCTTCCAACTCTATGATTCTATATTACTTGACATGTAATTCAACTATAACGAGATTATCATTTGTTACTTTTACCTTGTATTGTGATGACATCTTTGTAGAAAAATGTTACAAAATATTACATTAGCATGTATAGCAGGTAGGGCAAGTATCCCATTCTTCCAATCCTAAATAAATAAAAGTAAGCATTACATTATGCATGTATTTCCCTCTCAAGTCATAATACTTGAAACCACTCTGAGCAGGACATGCAGCCACCAGACTTGTAAAGTTTGGGCACCATGGACTTTGTGAGAAAACTCAGTGCTGCTCAGCACTCAGGCCAGCTGTCATTCATTCAGCTGGCTTGTATATTAAGATTGTCACTTTTCCCATGCTCTTGAGACCAGATGTCCTGAGGTGTGACAGTGCCATAGTTAATCTTGAATCCCACTTGCCCTGGTTGTTGAGTACTGTGCTCTAGCTACATAGACCTCATTATTTCATTGCCTTTCTGCAGCAAGGTGTTTCAACAGAGGAATAACAGAATGAATTTACACTAAAGACTTCAATAAAACCACACAATCAATCTGTATTTGGGTGAATTTGTCACAGTTTTGCATTTGGTAAATACTGGTTGGGTAATTGCCACAGCACTTCACTACTCAGAAAAGGCAAGGATGATGAACAGCTCCTAAATGGGGTGTCATTCAAACTCATCTGATAGTTAGTTCTCAGCCCCTCATTTCCTTCAGCTAAGACTTAACCAAACATTTGGGACAAGTGGGCACTAACTCTGTGATCCAAGATAGTTGAGACCTTGCATGGAATTTAACAAATATCTGGACAATAGCCATTTATTTTTATAGTAAAGGTAAAGGTTTTCCCCTGACGTTAAGTCCAGTCATGTCTGACTCTGGGGGTTGGTGCTCATCTCCATTTCTAAGCCGAAGAGCCGGCATTGTCCGTAGACACCTCCAAGGTCATGTGGCTGGCATGACAGCATGGAGCACCATTACCTTCCTGCCGGAGCGGACCTATTGAACTACTCATATTGGCATATTTTCGAACTGCTAGGTTGGCAGGAGCTGGGGCTAACAGCGGGTGCTCATTCCGCTCCCGGGATTTGAACCTGGGACCTTTTGGTCCGCAAGTTCAACAGCTCAGCGCTTTAACACACTGTGCCACCAGGGGTACAGTGTATTTCACTACCAATGTGAAAGGACATTAGACAATATAATATAAGCAGTTATGTATCACCAGGGACATAATTGGAAAACAAACCCTCTCCCCAAATTTTCACTTTACTTTCCCAGGAATACCGTATATACTTGAGTATAAGCCAACCCAAATATAAGCCAAGGCACCTAATTTTACCACAAAAAAATGGGAAGACGTATTGACTTGAGTATAAGACAAGGGTGGGAAATGCAGCAGCTACTGGTACATTTCAAAAAATAAAAGTAAAAATATTGTAGATACAAATAAAATTACATTAATTGAGGCATCAGTAGGTTAAATGTTTTTGAATATTTACATAAAATTGCAATTTAAAATAAGACTGTCCAACTCTGATTACCTATATACTCAAGCATACGCCGACCCAAATATAAGTTGGCCAGGACCCTCACTCGAGTACAAGCCGAGGAGGGCTTTTTCATGCCTAAAAAAGGGCTAAAAAACAGCGTATACTTGAGTATATACGGTAATATCCTATATAAAATGCCCTTCAAGGGATGCTGATAAATCTGTCATGATCCAGCTATAAAGTTAGGCCAAAAGGAGGATAAACTAGAGTCAAAAGAAACACAGGCCATTCACATATTAAGCTTTTGGTTGAACTAGCTGACACCCTTAGCAAACTTGTATTTCGCTAAGTACAAAAAGTGTGAAATGATAATTAATGTTACTTAATTGGGGGGGAGATTAATCCAGAAAACAATCTATTTAAAACATACCTCTTTTGGGCCTTGGCTGACTCTTTTTCAACACTTTGATGAAGTTTCCACCTTAAGGACGGTGGGGGAAAGCAAATTGCAGAGTGCAGACTGAAGCACTTGCAATCCTTGTGACAAATACTAATGTATAAATCAGCAGCCCAATCCAGGCCGGGCTGCTGATCATGTTCTTTGCTGAAATGTCACCTGTTCCTATCTAACGATTTGCATAATGCAAAGCTTCTCACTCGTAAAATACAGATTAAGAGGGGAAGCAAAGAGTCATTCTGGAACCATAGAGCCATTTCAACAGTGTGAAGGGAGGGGAGAGCAGCTTTACTATTAACCCTGCTGCTCCCATAGGTCCTTTGCCTTTTGCTTCAAGGAGGCATAGGAAATGAAAGTAATCTTTCTTATTTCTCTTTCAGTTTTTTTATATATGTTTATGTATGTCACAGAGAATAAATGTTTCTCTGTAAATCTATACATTCTATACATATATAAAGTCATCATCATCATAGGCTATCACTCGTGGCTGAGTATGATTGTCTTCCAATGGTAGAGTCTTGGCAGTGGGTCCATAAATGACACTAGAGACCTATTCTGGAGCTGTATGGTCTTTTGTAGTGAGGACATACATTTCCAAATGGAAGGCGGCCCTGACAAGTATATTCAACAAATTTAATATGGCAGTACCAGAGCTCCCTGTTGGCCATCGCTGTCCCCAGTTCCTTCAAGGTCAAGCCAGTCACTTCAAGGATACCGTCCATCCATCTTGCCCTTGGTCGGCCTCTCTTCCTTTTACCTTCCATTTTTCCCAGCATCATGATCTTTTCCAAGCTTTCCTGTCTTCTCATGATGTGGCCAAAATATTTTATTTGGGTCTACCAACATGATTTAAAGTCCTCTGTACAGTAAACTATTGGATTAACTAGGCAGATACATACTAAATGTCTCAAATACGGTGGCTTTTATCTGTACTCAAACCAATATTTCAAGGTTGTATTGGTAGTAAAGAGATCTCTGAACCAGTAGAGTAACTGTCCTCATCATGGTAGCTTTCAACCTACTTTGTTTCTAGGTGCAAAATCTGCTCAGTGATCAGATCACACACTTTACAGACAAGGTTCCTGATGACTGGTTCACCCATTTTATTTCAGGGTGAAGGGTAGCGAAACTAAGTGAAGGGTACTGAAACCCTGCAAAGTCATCCTTCAAACAGTGATATGACCTCATCACACTTACCTATGGAAGCATCATACAGTGCTTTCGCTCCTGCTAGAGGACAGATGGGCATGCTGCCTATCACACAACAAAATGGAATTTCCTGTGGAGACCCCTCCTTTAACTAAGCATACAACACTTCCCTCTCAACACGGGAAGCTTCCAATGGAGCCAGCACATTTCTGCGCTGTCTCGCTGATTCTTCGCCCTTCTTGGTTGGGATATGTTGCAAGAAAGGGTGGATTGTGCGGTGATTGTGCAACCTGAGGCCAGACCCTAGAGGGGATGCTCCATCTGGTTTTGGAATTCAAGAGAAGGGGCAGAAGGGGACCTCATGAGGCAATTCATCCATTCCTTGTCTTTTGGAGTCTCTTTTTCGATAACAGTTCCTTTTTGTGAATGGTTATCAAGTGGGTTAACCATTTCGAGGAGCCTCCGGTGGCTGAGTGTGTTAAAGCTCTGAGTTCCTGAACTTGCAGACTGAAAGGTCGCAGGTTCAAACCCAGGGAGCGCAGTGAGCGCCCGCTGTTAGCTCCAGCTTCTGCCAACCTAGCAGTTCAAAAACATGCTAATGTGAGTAGATCAATAGGTACGGCTCCAGTGGGAAGGTAACGGCACTCCATGCAGTCATGCCGACCACATGACATTGGAGGTGTCTACGGACAATGCCGGCTCTTCAGCTTAGAAATGGAGATGAGCACCAACCCCCAGAGTCAGACATGACTGGACTTAAAGTCAGGGGAAAACCTTTACCTTTTTACCTATCAAGTGGGTTATTTAATGAGTGTGCACAATAAAGCACAACTGGATATTTTTTTGGGCAGTCGCTTAGCTTCCAAACTAGTCATTGTGAAATGTTCCCAGATCATTTACCAGATGATACTGTGGTTCATCACAACTCAGACCTAGTTGCAATTCATATACAGTATGATCCTCATATCCATAGGTGATATGTCCCTCGACTCACAGTGGAAACAAAAAGCCATGGATACTATGAACTACAGTAGAGTTCTGGTCAAGTTTTGGTTAACTGAGAGTCGCATTATCCGAGGCGCAGGGGCTTGGCCAGGCTACGGGGGAGGGAGGCAGGCTCCGGAGGAAGTTCCAAGAAGTTCCAATGGAAGATTTCTCATCTTTGAGGAGCTCAAAGGCTCCCACCAGCTGCTCCAAGGCAGTGGACAGCAGGGCAGGCTCCATGCAGAAGAGAGCGCAGAGCTGCAAGGAGGCCCGAGAGGAAGCTGTCACCGCCGCAGCTCGAGAGAGGGAGAGGGAGGAGGACTTTTCTCTCCCTCTGTCACACCTCAGGATAGCTTCACCTTGCTAAATACACCAGACTGTACACGGAACATAGTCTTTTTAGTTTATTAGAATATATAAAAGGAAAAAGTTCTTAAAAGGCAAAAATACAGTTCTAAAGTATTAGCTGTAAAATAGTTCCAAGAGATTATTGCAAAATAAATCCATCCAAAACAATGCAGGAAATCACCAGAGTACATAAGGTCCCATAACATGAATAACAAGGCAAACAGCAAAGTTCCAAGACACAGACAGCAAGGTAATCCACGAGAACCAGAGATCCTGACACTTGGTTGGCAGAAGTTGCTTTGACGAAGCTCTGTCTCCAAACCCCTGGCTTTAATAACAAAGCATGAAAGCGTTTCTTTGACTTCTGACCTCTCGCTTATTAGCTATTCTTGCACTTCGTCTAACCCGGAATTCAGATGACCAGTACGATCCAAAGCTCCGATCTCATCATTGCTATCAAGGTCAAACAGTTCGTTAGTGCAATCAGTTTGCTTAGTGGTATCAGACTGAGAACCATCCTGTTCTGAGTCTAAATCTTGCACCTGGCTATTTTCCCTTTCGATAACAACATTCCTAGCTGTGGGAAAATGAACATTCACACACTGCTCATCCTCATCAGCAACAGAGTCATTTAGAACTGGATTCTGAACCTGAATCCCATAATCCTCATCAGAGTGATCTTGAACCTGAATCCCAGAATCCTCATCAACCTGAGGATCCAGCTGAATCACAACACCCTCTTCCTCCGGCTGGAAGATGTGAAAGAGGGGGAGGCAGTGGAGGGGGAAGAAGAGGCAGCCATGAGCACAGCGGTGGTGGCGGCTTTCTCTCGGGCCTTCTTGTAGCTCCGTGCCCTTTTCTGCATGGAGCCTGCCCTGCCGTCCACCGCCTCAGAGCAGCTGGTGGGAGCCTTTGAGCTCTTCAAAGGTGATCAAACTTCCATTGGAACTTCTTGGAATTTCATCCGGAGCCTGCCTCCCTCCCTCGGGGCACCTTCCCTGCTATCCGTCAGTTTAGGTTATCCAAGAATGGACCTGCCCGTTTATCTCGGATAACCGGAACTCTACTGTATATTGAAATGAATGACTTCTGCCCTCTCTAGAAATTTGCTGGCTACCTCAGAGAGACTTTTTGATGACGTCCAGAAGAAACATGCCATACAATCACCTAGAGGAACTACAAAATTACTAAAGACAATGTATTTTGTTGAATGCAGGTAGATGAAACTGCAGGTGTAGTAGTGCTATTAGCAGAATGTAATTCCAATCTTTATCTTTAGGATTTATTTGTTTATCATATGAGATCATCATCTCCCATTGTTTTGTATTTATTTATACAATGTTATACATATATCAAGGTGGTCTAAAACTACTGAGAGCCAGCATGGTGTAGTGGTTTGAGTGTTGGAGTAGAATACTGGGAGACACAAGTTTGAATCCCTGTTTTGCTATGGAAATCTACTAAGTGATCTTGGACAAATCGCTCTCCCTCAGCCTTAGAGGAAGCCTTGGGCATATCCCTCCTGAACAAATTCTGCCAAGAAAACCCCGTGATAGGTTTGTCATAAATCAGGAATGACTTGAAGGCACACAACAATAACTACTAATATCACTAAAATTATGAAAAACCAATCAAAAACCCTATCAAAACAAATAAAAGGAATAGAACAATAAAGCAGAGTAGTGTCAAGTGTCATAGAAACATAACTGTTCTTTCAGATAGAACAGAGTTGTCGAGGATTAGACCTTACCTAAATGGGTCATGTTGGGATTCATTTTGTTGTCTCTCTTCCAGTCTGTTACAGACAAATAGGTCTGAGTAAGGAGCCATGAGTAAGGTACTGCTCCGGCAGGAAGGTAACGGTGCTCCATGCAGTCATGCCGGCCACATGACCTTGGAGGTATCTACGGACAATGCCGGCTCTTGGGCTTAGAAATGGAGATGAGCACCAACCCCCAGAGTCAGACATGACTGGACTTAACGTCAGGGGAAACCTTTACCTAAGGAGGCATGATGATGTTGGATACAGGGCTGGCATGGTTTGAGCATTTGACTACAATTCTGGAAACCAGGGTTTGAACTTCTGCTTAGTCTCAGCCACAGTGGAGGAGAAAAACCACCCTCTTGAACAAATGTTGTGAAGAAGATTGCATCATTTGGACTGTGTTAGGTTTGTCATAACTCAAACTTGAAGGCAAACAATGGATGGATATAAAAATAATGAGAAAAATGAAGGTCTAACCCTATCCTTTAGCCTACATTTAGATATTTTCCAGTTGGTCCTATCATCTGTTCTCATAAAATTACAATTCTGTGCATGCTGTGAGTTGAAGGGGTGATGACGGTGTGTAGATATGATTAATCTGATTTTAAGGTATGAAATTACATACAGTAGGCCGCTTCACAGATAGGCAGATCCTTCCAACCTGCAGATGTGTAACGCCAAGCCTAATGTCAACCATTTCCAAGGTCCTGCCAAGCTCCAGTGGGCAGGGTGGAAGTAAGGGGGGCATGGCATTTGTCTCCCTCTGAGGTGTCTTTGAAATATTTCCTTCTCTTTGTAAACACTGAAAGGGATATCATTTGCATCAGCGTTGATGTAAATTCTCCACAATGTAAGGAGTATGACTGGTGAGTGGGAGGACTTTGGAGCCTACAGATTCAGAGCATCGGCCGATTTACTGCGCCAAGATCCTGAGTCTCCCCTCTTTTGTTCTCTGATGCCAGACAGGTAGGTGATACAGAAAGTCAGGCAAGGAAGGGAGATCCAAGGTCAGAACTTCTCCATTGGTGGATTTCTAAGGTGAAAACTGACCTGTATTATGACCAATTGACACTCTCCTAGAACCCAAAGAAAGAAATTATTAGTCCCCTCCATTTCTCCTACCTCCACTTTTCCTTCTTTTAAAGTAAAAATTGTTTTCTAAAAGAAGCAAAATATTTTATTGACCAGTTTGAAGCCAAGACCATTTTGAGGATAAATAAAGTAAATAAGAAGTAGATGTTTAAGATGTTCTTACAGTCTCAAGTAATACAAAATTATTCATCTTTTTTCTTTAAAAATTCAGCAGCAGCAAGAACAACAAAATCCTGGAAGTATGGTCAAAATGGTGTTTGTCTTCCTTATCAACATAAATGGCAAAATATTGCAAAATGCCAGTATTGCTAAATTTTAACACACCTTTGGAAAAATCTCCCACATATAAGGTTTTCCCCTGACATTAAGTCTAGTCGTGTATGACTCTGGGGGGTCGTGCTCATCTCCATTTCTAAGTCAAAGAGACGGTATTGTCTGTAGACACCTCCAAGGTTATGTGGCCTGCATGACTGCATGGAGTGCCATTACCTTCCTGCCAGAGTAGTACCTATTTGCATGTTTTTGAACAGCTAGGTTGGCAGAAGCTGGGGCTAACAGCGGGAGCTCACCCTGCTCCCTGATTCGAACTGCCAACTTTTCAGTCAGCAAGTTCAGCAGCTCAGCAGCTCACCTTATGCATCACCAAGGTCTCCCACATATACCACATATATATTTATTTCAATGTATGTTCCACCTTTCTTTTTGTGCTAGAGAAAGGTGGAATGTAAATGTCACACTGTACAAGAATTAGTGCTTTTATTTGTATATGTTTGTGTGTAGTTGACTGATATTGTTATGCCATTGGTGAAAAAAAGAAGAAAGGGAGGGAGGGAGACTCTATCAGCCTGTCACAGACTTTCATAGACCTTTTACAATAAACTTTCAGTTGCCATTCACCATTTGCATAGGTACAATACCTTTGATCTTTGAAGGTCTGTTAGTCGCATCATGTCTAATGGTTACTGAAGAACTAACCTTTTCCACTCTAGCTGTTTGCTGAAATACAGGTGTTTGAAAAAAAAAAACTCCCTAGTTTTAAGTATAAACACATTAAAACTAGGGAGTTCTTTTTCAAACACCCTGTTATTGAATTGATGGCTTATACCTGGAGACCCTGTTACACTCAGGGTCATTGTGTCCATGCTCTTTATTAAACCAGAAGAATATATTTAGAATGATTTTGGAAATCAAAACTTCCTATGTCATGGCTAATAAGCATTAAGAGTATATCAAATAAACTTCAGATCCAAATTGCAGCACTGCAGAATTTTGTAACAAAATGCATTTATATTCCAGAAAAAGGAGAAAAGAATCGTGCAATGGCATTGAATAACTGAATTACATAAAGGAAGAAAATGAGTGCCAAGGAAAGTAGTGAACGTACTCTGGAAAAACTATAGTTGGAAAAACCAGGCCCCTTCCACACAGCTGTATAAAATCCACATTGAACTGGATTATTGAAATGGCAGTATGGACTTGGATAATCCAGTTCAAAGCAGATGTTGTGGGCCGGGCTGTGGCACAGACTGGTGAGCAGCCTGCTGCAATAAATCACTCTGACCATGAGGTCATGAGTTCGAGGCCAGCCCGTGGCGGGGTGAGCACCCGTCAATTAAAAATAAAATATAGCCCCTGCTCGTTGCTGACCTAGCAACCCGAAAGATAGTTGCATCTATCAAGTAGGAAATAAGGTATCACTTATAAAGTGGGGAGGCAAATTTAACTAATTTACGATGTTGGAATGAGGAAGTGCCGTCACAGTGGATGATGAAGCAGCTGCTCCCCCCTGTGGCCAGAATCGAACATCCCCTCAGGAGAAGGTTAAATTGCCTCTGCGTCTGTCTCTGTCTCGGTTCTATGTGTATATGGGCATTGAATGTTCACCCTATATGTATATAATGTGATCCACCCTGAGTCCCCTTTGGGATGAGAAGGGCGGAATATAAATACTGCAAATAAATAAATAAATAAATAAATAAATAATCTGCCTTGATATTTTGGATTATATGGCTGTGTGGAGGGGTCCCTAGTTGAAGAGAACAGAATGTCTCATCTGATAAAATGAAATTAGAAAGTTGCCTCTGTCTGTGTGAGTGTATTTTTTCTCTTATCTTGGGTAGAAGAGGAATAGAAGAAGGAGACAATGGCTTCTTTACTTTGTGAGGAATTTAAAATTGGAAAGGAGAGGAGAGAAGAGGACAGGAAAGCTTTCGCCAGAGATCTAGAAACTGTTGGAAGACTTGGCAGGGAGCTGGTTAATAGACTGCTCTTGGCTGCTTCACTGAGAATGGCAGTGACACCTGACTGAGAACTTAGGGAAAGAGTTGGCGGCTTATTAAAGCTGCGGGACCCCGGCTGAACCCCATGACTACACGCTAGGATTGCTGTGTGCCCCACGATAACTCGCAGCTGCTGATAAAGTCCAGTGGTAATGGCTTTTTGCTAATGAGAAAAGTGCTGCTGATTATGACAAATAGCCTCAGACCAACAGGCTAAGCTGCTACACAGGCTCCCAATTGTCAGTCTGGCTGATTTTTGCATTTCATTATTCCTTTCCTGATGTCCTGGCTCCTTCTATTCTCAACATACTCCTATAGCCGTGTGTCACAATTTTAATAACACTTCTTTATCTCAATTTTCCCCTCTCTCCATGGAAGCTAGAAAGAAATGGATGTTGAAGGAACAATGTTTAACCTTGCTTGTATGCCACAGCAAAAGAATCCCTTCAAGCTATTGTTTAAGAATTTCAAAATCACAAACACCCACACAGAGTCCACGTGGCTTAATACCCTCTAACATTTCACAGGACACGTATGACCAGTGGTGTTAGCATGTGGTCAAAAAGGTGTGGCAGGGCTACAAGGAAGTTTAAAGGTTATTAATAAGGAAGAAAAGACCAAACAAGGATTGAAACCTCAGAATTTGTGTATCAAGTTTAGCAAAAGCTGGTGTGTGTGTATGTGAATGAAGGCTCCAATCAATACATGCAATACAGTAGAGTCTTACTCATCCAAGCCTCGCTTATCCAAGCCTCTGGATAATCCAAGCCAAAAACATTTTGTAGTCAATGTTTTCAATATATTGTGATATTTTGGTGCTAAATTCGTAAATACAGTAATTACAACATAACATTACTGCGTATTGAACTACATTTTCTGTCAAATTTGTTGCATAGCATGAAGTTTTGGTGCTTAATTTGTAAAATCATAACCTAATTTGATGTTTAATAGGCCTTTTCTTAATCCCTCCTTATTATCCAAGATATTCGCTTATCCAAGCTTTTGCCGGCCCGTTTAGCTTGGATAAGTGAGACTCTACTGTACTCTTTTTGTGTGTTTGCATGGGTGAGAAAAACAACGTACAATACTTTTTGATTTAGGAGCTAAAATGAACGAAATTATTTCAGAAAAAACGTATCGTATATACTCGAGTATAAACCGACCCGAATATAAGCCGAGGCACCTAATTTTACCACAAAAAACTGGGAAAACATTGACTCCAGTATAAGCCGAGATACCAATAAAATTACATTAATTGAGGCATCAGTAGTTTAAATGTTTTTGAATCTTTACATCAAACTGTAATTTAAGATATGACTTTTCAACTCTGATTAAATCATTATTTTCATCTTCTTCAATGTAAATGTGCTTATGTATCCTTTTAATAATAATAGAATAAAATAATAAATGTATTAATAATAATAAAAATAGAGTAAAATAAATGTAAAAGTAACAACAATAATAAATGTAAAATAATAAATGTAATAATAATAGAGTAAAATAATAAATGTAACAATACCAATAATAATAGAGAAAAATAATAAATATACCATATATACTTGAGTATAAGCCGACCTGAATATAAGCCCACCAGGACCCTTACCCGAGTATAAGCCGAGGAGGTTTTAATAATAATAGAGTGAAATAATAAATGTAATAATAAATAGAATAAAATAATAAATGTATTAATAATAATAAAAATAGAGTAAAATAAATGTAAAAGTAACAACAATAACAGAGTAAAATAATACATGTAATAATAATAATTAATAGAGTAAAGTAATAAATGTAACAATACCAATAATAATAGAGAAAAATAATAAATATACCATATATACTTGAGTATAAGCTGACCTGAATATAAGCCCACCAGGACCCTCACCTGAGTATAAGCCGAGGAGGTTTTTTTTCAGTCCTAAAAAAGGGCTGAAAAACTAGGTTTATACTTGAGTATATACAGTAATTGGAAGAAGCATGCTTGCCATAAGGAAACACATGAATGCCACTGATCTTTAAAATATCTCTCTTAAGAATTAACTTTGTACATCCAGGGTGCACTGCAAAATTACTACAGTTTTATTCCACATTAACTGCCATGGTTCAATGTTATGGGATCGTGGGAAGTTGTCGTTTGGTGAGGCACTAGAACTGTTTGGGTTTGACCTTATAAAACTTCAATTATTCCATAGCACAAGCCATGGCAATTAAAGTGGTGTCAAACTGCAGTAATTCTACAGTGTAGATTCCCCTTCGGCCCCTTACATACAGCTGTATAAAATCCACACTGAACTAGCAGTGTGGACCTAGATAATCCAGTTCAAAGCGGATATTGTGGATTATCTGCCTTGATATTCTGGGTTATATGGCTGTGTGAAAAGGTCCTAAGCCACACTGAACTCGGTAGGGCTTACTCCTGCACAGATATATGTCTATGACACATTGTAATTGTAAAAAAAAAAACCCCAAAAAACCCCCCAATTATTAATGACCAGTAAATCTGACACCATGATCAGCAAATCTCTCCTTCCAAAGATAGATTTGTTTTACTCCTTTGGTGCACACACATATTTTCAAAGATTAGTGAAGAAGGCAGGATGGAGAAAACAAAACTAATAAAACTAACACTTAAAATCTCTAAACAACAACAACTATCAAGGGAATAAATACAGTAGAGTCTCACTTATCCAACACTGGCTTATCCAATGTTCTGGATTATCCAACGCATTTTTGTAGTCAATGTTTTCAATAAATCGTGATATTTTGGTGCTAAATTTGTAAATACAGTAATTACTACATAGCATTACTGCGTATTTAACAACTTTTTCTTTCAAGTTTGTTGTATAACATGATGTTTTGGTGCTTAATTTGTAAAACCATAACCTAATTTGATGTTTAATAGGCTTTTCCTTAATCCCTCCTTATTATCCAACATATTTGCTTATCCAACGTTCTGCCGGCCCGTTTATGTTGGATAAGTGAGACTCTACTGTACTTTCAAAACAGAAATGCTTGTTTGCAATATGAATCCTATGTTCTGAAATCTGAAGGTGGAAGAGGAATTTAATATTCATACAAAGCAGGATTTTTTTATCTGGGATTGAGAGACTGACATTAAATTTGTGCATAGTTCCAGGGGTATAATTCAAAGTGGGTTTCAGGAAAAGCCCCACTTTCCCTGCTTTAAAAAAAGAGGACTAATTCCTTTGCTAACTCTAAAAAGCAATCTCTAGTCCCATGTGGCAGCCAAAACTCTGAAACTTTTTCTACACCAAAACTCTGAAATGATTAAGCTTCCAAAACATACTGTGAATATGCCAGCCTTTCCACTCCCATACACAGGCTTCAACTTGCTGCATTAACTGTGTAACTTAGTGTGCAGCGACGGAGGCAAGGTAGAAGATGGAGAAGGACAAACCAAATTTCAAACCAAATGAGATTTTGAGAAGCAAGGAATGGAGAACATTTGGATATTCTAGGATTCTTGTGTTTAGCATTTTAAAATCTTTCTAACATTTTGATAAGGTGCTTGCGTTTCGTACTTCTTTACAGGATTAGGTAAAGGTAAAGGTTTCCCCTGATGTTAAGTCCAGTCATGTCTGACTCTGGGGCTTGGTGCTCATCTCCATTTCTAAGCCGAAGAGCCGGCGTTGTCCGTAGACACCTCCAAGGTCATGTGGCCGGCATGACTGCATGGAGCGCCCTTACCTTCCTGCCGGAGTGGTACCTATTGATCTACTCACATTGGCATGTTTTCGAACTGCTAGGTTGGCAGAAGCTGGAGCTAACAGCGGGCGCTCACTCCGCTCCCAGGATTTGAACCTGGGACCTTTCGGTCTGCAAGTTCAGCAACTCAGTGCTTTAACACACTTCACCACCGGAGCTCCCTTACAGGATTAACATGGATCTAAAGAAAACATAGGCCCCAACCTAGTTTAACTGCATAGAATTGCATTATATGAGTCTACACCAGTGGTTCTCAACCTGTGGGTCCCCAGATGTTTTGGCCTTCAACTCCCAGAAATTTTAACAGCTGGTAAACTGGCTGGGAGTTGTAGGCCAAAACACCTGGGCACCCACAGGTTGAGAACCATTGGTCTACACTGTGTCATATGGCAGTGCAGCTGGGGCCCATAACTGGGGTTAGATGGTGGTGGGGGTGTTGCAGGTTTGGAAGAGATGTCAAAATAAGTTACAAATAAATAAAATAGATCCCTTTCCGCTAGAAACCCTGGAAAACAAAGATAAAACATTTAAGAATTTAATCAGGTGCCTGAAAGAGAATGGAGTAAATAAGGTAGGAGACCTCTTGGAACTTAATGGGGATACTAAAAAATGGGATAAGATAAAGGACAAATGTGGCTTAAAGCATTGGATAGCTTGGTTAGGCCTGTCACAAAGAGCACATGAAATAAAAAAGAAAGAAACATCAGATGCCCCATTGGATAGAATAATTGGTTGGATAATAATAATAATAATAATAATAATAATAATAATAATAATAATAATAATAATAACTTTATTCTTATACCCCCGCCCCATCTCCCCGAAGGGACTCGGGGCGGCTTACATGGGGCCTTGCCCAACACAATGTAACAACGACAACAGTACAATAAAACAAATATCCCAGCAATAAAACATCAGCAACAATAAAACAATCATATAAATCAACATACAGAGTAAAATGTTAAAAACAGGAGAGTAAAAGTAGTAAAATAGAAAAAGAAAAAGGCATTATAGGGGAAATATATAAGGAATTAATAGCCTTATCCTATAATACAAAACATACTTTAGTAGAGGCCTGGAAACATTTAGTAAACTCCTGGATTGATAAAACTCAAAAAATTAAACATCTAAGAATAAAAGAAACACAAAAGAAAATAATCTCAAAATGGTATAGGCCCCCTTATCAATTGGCTCACATTATGAAAAACATTTCTAACAGGTTTGCAGTGTTTTGTTTTGTTATCTGTATGAAGAAATTAAATTAATTTTAAAAAATTTAAAAAGAAAAAAAAGATGGTGGTGGGGGTACCTTCTGTTCTGCTTTTTTGCATGTGGATGGAAGGGCTAGTTTATACCACCTAATCCCTAAAAATAATGAATACCAACAAATCTTTAAAAAAATAAAAATAAAAATTTCAGTTCAGTTCTACAACTTTGAAAAGTCCCACTTATGGGTTATTGCAACGAAGATGAATTCAAATCCTGTGTGGCAGGTGAGGATGGAATTTTCTGTAGTGGGAAATGTGTATACAGTAATAATACAGTAGAGTCTCACTTATCCAAGCCTCGCTTATCCAAGCCACTGGATAATCCACTGGATAACTACCATTAAAACAGTCCCCCAAAATCCCAATCACACTATCCCCAGCAGCCTGTCTTTCATCATTCCCTAAATGTCTGATAGCAGATACAGTAGAGTCTCACTTATCCAAGCCTCACTTATCCAAGCCTCTGGATAATCCAAGCCATTTTTGTAGTCAATGTTTTCAATATATCGTGATATTTTGGTGCTAAATTCATAAATACTGTAATTACAACATAACATTACTGCATATTGAACTACTTTTTTGTCAAATTTGTTGTATAACATGATGTTTTGGTGCTTAATTTGTAAAATCATAACCTAATTTGATGTTTAATAGACTTTTCCTTAATCCGTCCTTATTATCCAACATATTCACTTATCCAACATTCTGCAGGTCCGTTTATGTTGGATAAGTGAGACTCTACTGTAATTCCTTACCAAATTACAATTCCACTGATTCTATAGCACTAAGCCTTGGTAGTTAAAATGGTGTCAAGTTGCATTAAGATATTCGCTTATCCAAGCTTCTGCCAGCTTGTTTAGCTTGGGTAAGTGAGACTCTACTGTATTTGGCATTCATACAAAGGCTACAGGCTCACAAAAATATTTGTGTTGTTGTGCAAAAAATGCTGGATGCTATACATCTGAGGTCATGAAGAGTCAGAAGTGACTGAACGAACAAACAACAACATACATCCGAGGTCCCTTCCGCACAGTTGTATAAAATTCACACTGAACTAATTATATGGCAGTGTGGTCTCAGATAACCTAGTTCAAAGCAGATATTTTGGATTAGCTGTCTTGATATTCTGGATTATAAGGCTGTGTGGAAGTCAGTGGTTAAAAAAGTAGAGGAAATTTTATCTTTTTAGTCCATTCCTAATGAAAAATAGTATAATGAAATAAAAACGTATCTCTTCTGCCCTGTTTTAAATGTGTGTGGGGGATTTATATTCTTTAATTCATGAAAATTAATTAACTACTAGGAATGTTAGACATTGATCAAGATAAAAATAAAGAGATCCTGTTTAGCTATTTGGCCACGGCTGCGAGAATAACATATGCTAGACTCTGTAGACGAAAGGAGATTCCGAGTAAGGAGGAGTGGTTAAATAAAGTTATGGAGGTGATGAACATGGCAAACTTACATATTGGTTATCTCCAAGCCAAGGTTTACCAAAGAAAGAAACTAACTGGGACCTGGTAAAGGACTATTTAAAACAGATGAAATTGGACCCTATCTGCTGAACTAGATCTAATCTTCGAGATTGTTGATGACGAAGGGGATGTGGTTAATTTCCAGCTCACCTCCAGTTTTTTACGGATATTTAGTCATATAAATAAACAATATATATATATATATATATATATATATATATATATATATATATATATATGAATATATATACATATATAAAAAAATAAAACTATGACGAACCAGTTAAAGTTAGATAGAAGTCAACAAACTTTTTTTAAAAAAATTCTTTTTCCTTGTTTTTTGTATCTCTAATTTTCCTACTTTTCTATAAACAATAAGTGTTCTCCCACTTTCGTTGTGAAAACTTTATTAGCTGTCAACTTTTTTCTCTCTCTCTCTTTCTAATTTTAAATACAAAACTTTCAATAAAAATATATTACAAAAAAAAGAAAGAAAATTAATTAACCAGCACTGTGCATTCACCATGTGGGGACGAAAAGGAAAAATACCACAGCATGTCCTCTTCATACGATGAGATTATTCCTTCTTCATGCTGTCCCTTAAGAAAAACATGCAATCATGATAAATCCTCTTGATCCATGGTTAAATGAAGAAAATGTTACATGTTATGTTAAATATGCACAACATTGAGCAAGGAGAGATTCTGTTTGTTTTACTACTTCCAAGCCCAGTCTGAAGCCCAGACTTCCAAGCCCAGTCTATATGTGGATCAGGGAGATTTAAGACATTATGTCAGCTCACCTCCACACATGCAATGGGGTAGGTGGCTAAAAGAGTCAGAGAACCTGATTACTGCTATTTAAAGATACATCATTACTTCAAACCCCTTGGGGGAAGGGGATAAATTGGTTGGAAATGACTTGGAAAGAAATGATTAAATCTGCCCCACTCATCCTCTCCCATGCTTACTGGGAGCAACGACGACAATGACGATGTGAAACTTTTTCTCTCTTAAAAGAAAGTGTTATTGACAACTAGGCTTGTGCATTTTGAGTGACTCACTATCCATTTGTTGGATATCAAAAGCCCCCCATATCCATTTTTCAGTGCCTCCCGAAAATGGGTGCGCTGCGTTTTTGTTCTGCATCTGAAAAACGGTTCTTTTGGTCCATTGATGGCAATGGGGAACTTACAAGGCTCCCCTTTTCCCTGGAAGCCTTTCTTTTCTTCCCTTCAAGGGAGTCTGGGTGTCAGCAACAGGGTTAAGAAAGCATCTTATCCAGCCCATTATGGTGGGAGGACTTCCCATAGGCTCCCCTTCCATATCCTTCGTTAAGACCTGTATTTAGAAAAGCATCAGAGTTATGACTCTCTGGATCCTTTCCCTTGTAGAGGAGGAGATGGGTTTGATGCTGCTTAAAGCTGTTCTACTCTAAGGGAGAGGCAGGTGCGTGCCATTTTCTCCCAAGGCTAGCACCAACAGGTTTCCAACTTAGGCATTTTAAAGAAGCCCAGGGGAAAGAAGAGCGATGACCTGAAGCTCAGTGGAGCTGTCCTTCCTGAACTGCTTTAAAAATCCCCTCTCTTGCTTGCAAGACTGTAATCTCTTTCTGTTTGGGGCTTTGTGTCCTTAAAGCTGTTTCTACTTTCTACTCTAGATCCAACCAGTCCATCCTCCAGGAAATAATGCCCCGCTGCTCACTGGAGGGAAGGATATTGGAGGCAAAGTTGAAGTATTTTGGCCACATCATGAGAAGACAAGAAAACTTGGAAAAGATCATGATGCTGGGGAAAGTGGAAGGAAAAAGGAAGAGAGGCCGACCAAGGGCGAGATGGATGGACAGTATCCTTGAAGTGACTGGCTCGACCTTGAAGGAACTAGGGACGGTGACGGCCGACAGGGAGCTCTGGCGTGGACTCGTCCATGAGGTCACGAAGAGTCGTAAACGACTAAATGAGTGAGCAGCACTCTAGAGGAAAGATAGACTTCTCTTTTTGTTTTCTGGGATTATTATTATTCATAATAATGATTATCTTTTAGAAGTATTTTCTGAAGGAGAGGAAGGGAAGGTGAAAAAGAAGGTAAAAGTGTGAAAGTCTCCAAACATGTGTGCATGCAACTCACCCACTATCCCTCAGGTTTCCAACTCCTTGTCAGTCCCACTAAATAAAAATAATCAGGAAAATAAAGGAAAATCAAACAGATTCAATTGTGTTGCCGAATAGGGGAGGAGGAGCTGAGATCAGCTCCTGCTTGCTTTTGTTGTCAAAGGGTTTTCATACCAGGAGGGGCCCTTACTGTTATGAGCTCCTGGAGGTACTGAAGTTACTTAAGGTACAGCAGGTACCGAAGGAAACGCAATCCGCACACAACTCTATTGAAAACCAGGATGGCCTTGAAGCAATAGCCTTTTTCCCATGTACAGTGTTCCCTCACTACTTCGGGGTTCACTTTTTGCAGATTCACTGTTTTGCGGTTTTTCAATAAACTCTAAAAGACTATTATAAATCATAAAAAATTACAATTAACAGTCTAAGGGAGGAAGGAAGGAGAAGCTAAAGGGAGAGAAAAGGAGCCCAGGTGGCAACGAGAGGAGAAGGAGGCGATTTATCAACACATGATTGGTTAATAAAGACTTAAAATAGTGTATAACTACTAAAATAATGTATAAATATTAAAATAAATATAGCATCCCTACTTCACGGATTTTCACTTATTGTGGGTGGTCCTGGAACCTAACTCCAACTATAAGTGAGGGAACACTGTATACAGTTGCACAAGCACACCTAGCGGACAGGGGTAATCTCATTATTCCTCCGGGTAGTTGACAATCACCTGATAGCCTTCATTCCTGGCCAACAATGAACCCTTCCAACCACAGCATGTCCTTGAATTAATCCCCAGGCGTCCAAAAAAGTCACTGAGTCAGCCAATGCTCTGTCTTTGTCCTGCCTTGGGAACCCATCTGTGTATTTTGGGATACATCATTTTGTCAGCCCAGACCCATTAAAGTGCATCATTCGCAGACCTTGCCCAAACTCCTTTCCTTAAGCACCCAAAGAAGGTGGACATAGGAAACAGCTATGAGGTTCAAACTGACCAATGATAGTTTATTATATTTACCACCAGACCAAGGAACCAATCAGCTTCAGCAAGTGGTGAGCATCCACCAATTAGCTTGTGAATTGTAACTTGCACCAGTAAGCATCCAGAGTGGCAAAAGTCTATTCTTTGAATTGTTGTCAAGTCTCTATTAACATCTCCACATCTATCCATTGCCTTTATGTATGATTTGAGAGTACTTTCTCTCCAATGTCCACTTTTGACCAAAGTGAATAAAACCTCTGATCCTTGCCTTCATCCTGTTCATGTCTGATTCTGAACTTTGGAGCTTAGGCACACTAGGACCCTGAACCCATGGTTTTGTGGAGTTGAAATCACATAACAAAAATAAAATTCTTCTGAATGCTTTTATTTAATGTATAAAGAAGCCGATGTAGAAAGCTCAAAAGCATATTGCTCAGTATTTGTTTGTAAATTGTTTTTAGATCTATTCCTTTTTAGTATTACTCACATATGATATTAACACGCAGAACACAGTGGAAGTAAACAGGCTTCTAAATAAGGCAGGACATCTTCCATCAAATTCCCACAGTTCATTCTGCATCAGATTCCCAAAGACCGCAAGCATCAATTGCTTCACTTCAGTAAACTCCCAGCTCTTTAAGTCCCTTTCTAAATTCAGACTGTAAATCCAAAAGGCTGCCTTTCTGTATGTGCTCCCAGCTTGGATGGTATATCTTTCCAAATGTTGTAGCCACGGAGAAATCCTGATGTGTTTTGCTAAGACCTCCAAATCATTCATTCAGGTTTATCAAGGAGAAATGCTTTTTATATGCTTTTATGGTTTAACCTGGATTGTTTTAATATTAATGTTGTTTAATACTGTTTTAATATTTGTATACTTGTATATTTTAAGTCGTATTGAAATGTTTTTAGTTGTGAGCGACTTTGAGTCTCTGTATGGAGAGAAAAAACAGGATGATAAATAATAATAATAATCATCATCATCATCATCATCATATGAAATCACAAATGCTAATTGGTAACCTTTTGAGCAATAGTTTTGAAGGTTCCCATGCCTGCAATATTTTCCCCAGGGATCCTTGCCTGGCATCTGCAGTGAGATTTGAGACAGATACTTTTGTCTTGTTCAATGTTTTAGTGTTTTTAAACATCTATAGAATTTTATTGCTCAGATATTGTTATTCTTGTTGCAGCCGGAATTTTATCATTCTGTTTTAGAATCAAATTAAGCAAATCCGTATTTTTTTTAGAAGTGGTGCTCCCTCAAGTGGTGAGAGGCATGTCTCATCTCACCTGATCTTAGTGAATTGTCTATCTTGGATTTAGCATGATTTATTTTGTGTCCATCATTTTAGGGTAAACATGAGTTGATTGTTGAAGCACAAAGCTTTAAGAAAATCCTTCTACAGGAAGGGACTGGCCATGTTGTCCAAATGCCTTATCACTGTCTCCCAAAGCAGTTAATTAATATTCTCAACTGCCAGTGGACAGTAAAAGAGATTTAAACACATGCTTAAAGCTAACCTTAAAAATGTGGAATAAACACTGAGAACTGGGAAGCCCTGACACTTGAATGTTCCAACTGGAGATGAGTTACTTACAGTGCTGTGGATTTTGAGGAGGCATAAATAGAGGCAAAAAGAAGAAACATGCCAAGAAGAAGGAACATCAAGCAAACCTTGTCCGGACCATCTTCCATTGGGAAATCTATGTCCTCACTATGAAAGACCATGCATATCCAGAATAGGTCTCTACAGTCACTTATGGACCGACCATCAAGACTTTACTTTGGAAGACAATCATCCACAGACATGAGTGATGTTTTGGAGCTACCTATCTCCCCCAGTGGCACAGTGTGTTAAAGCGCTGAGCTGCTGAACTTGCGGACCAAAAGGTCGCAAGTTCAAATCCAGGGAGCAGGGTGAGCACTCGTTGTTAGCCCCAGCTTCTGCCAACCTAGCAGTTCGAAAACATTCAAATGTGAGTACATCAATAGGTACCGCTCTGGCGGGAAGGTAATGGCGCTCCATGCAGTCATGCTGGCCACATGACCTTGGAGGTGTCTATGGACAACGCTGGCTCTTCAACTTAGAAATGGAGATGAGCACCAACCCCCAGAGTCTTTACCTTTTCCTTTACCTATCTTTTTAATTATGTCTTAAGGTCAAACTTGATGATATATTTAGAAATGTTGTGCTCTCTCAATTGGTGAAAGACATTGGTTTGTCACAACATGGTGTTTTTTACTCAAATTAATATCTTGCATTTAGCATTGTCTCTTGTTTATGGAGATTGTTTATTCGAAGGCAAGTATGGGGCTAATTTGCAAGCTTGATTGCCAAGCACACAGCTCTGATGAAATCCCAATTTAAAAAAATAAAGTGGGTTATTTGGAAGAAATATGCATTTCCCTTAACATTTTAGTTTGATCCACAGGTGTTTAAATGCTATTGTTGCATTTTTGGTTATATTGTCTGCAATGGTGAAGAAAATCAATCTGTTAAACAGATAAATGAAAAACAACATAGTTGGTGGGAACACGAGAGAGATGACCTTCTCAGCGGCTGCCATGCGACTCTGGATCTCTATCAGCAAGCTAAAATCTTTCTTCTTAAGCAGGCTTTGAAAGAAGAAAGTTCTAAGAGTGAGCCAGGGTATGCTGTAAGGTATTTGAATTAGCTTAATAGTTTTAAAGTGCTTTAAGTGATTTTAATTGATTTGTATGTTTAATTCAATTTTTATATTTGTATGGTACATTTTTGGAACCCCGGTGGCAAAGTGTGTTAAAGCACTAAGCTGCTGAACTTGCAAACCGAAAGGTCCCAGGTTCAAACCCCGGGAGCAGCGGGAGCGGCCGCTGTTAGCTCCAGTTCCTGCCAACCTAGCAGTTCGAAAACATGCCAATGTGAGTAGATCAATAGGTACGGCTCCGGCGGGAAGGTAAGGGCGCTCCATGCAGTCATGCCGGCCACATTACCTTGGAGGTGTCTACGGACAATGCCGGCTCTTCGGCTTAGAAATGGAGATGAGCACCAATCCCCAGAGTCAGACATGAGTGGACTTAACGTCAGGGGAAAACCTTTACCTTTACCTTAGGAATGAAGATGCACCTTCAGAATCCCTGTAAGCATCTAATCTGAAAAATTATTTGTCCTATTTCATGGGTATAGATGAAAGAGTAAACATTTAAGCCTGGGATTTCCCATTTTATTCTGTTAATTAATCTCTTCTGCTATTCCACTCCTTCCTCAATGTTGCATTCTAATGAATAATTGAGAGTAAGAAACCTGCCTGGATTATTGATAAATTAGGAACCTCGTGTCACGAGATGAGCAGTGTCAAAGGGAGAAAATATAATTTCTGCAGTATATAATAAATATTAATAGTTCTAGTGGTTCTCTGAATGACCTTACTTCAAGCCGAGTGCCTTTGGAACGGCCAAACTAAGACACATTAATTAACAACCCAAAATGTGGAAGCACGATGCATATCATAATGTGAAATCAAAGTAATGCTTACACTAAGCACATTCAAAAGAATGAAAGATGTTGGAGACATTTTATTTTCTATGCTACTTATCCCATTCTGTGTTTCTTATATTACTTGTGGCCTATGGAGACCCTAAGGCAAACTTATCATGGGGTTGTCCTGGCAAGATTTGTTCATAGAATCATAGGGTTGGGGAAAAAAGCAGAAGGGGTATCCAGTCCAGCCTCTTTCTGTCGTGCAGGATACATCCTATCAAAGCACTCCTCACAGATGGCCATCCAGTCTCTGCTTAAAAGCCTCCAGAGAAGGAGACTCCACCACACTTTGAGGCAGCATATTCTACAGCTTAACAGGTCTTACCATCAAGAAGCTTTTCCTAATATGGAACCTCTTTCCCTGCAATTTGAGCTCATTGCTTCAGAAGCAATTGATTCAATTTGCCTTCTGAAACAGAAGCAGCAGTTCCAAAGTGGTTTGCCAATCCTCTGGAGCTGAAAGTGTTTGACTTTCCCAAGAGCTGATATTTTACTGGGTTGCTGTGAGTTTTCCAGGCTGTATGGAATCTTTTTTTTCTGCAATTCCTGCCATGTTCCAGAAGCATTCCCTCCTGACATTTTGCCCACATCTATGGCAAGCATCCTCAGAGGTTGTGAGGGCTGTTGGAAACTAGGCAAGTGGGGTTTATATATCTGTGGAATAATGTCCAGGGTGGGAGAAAGAACTCTTGTCAGTTGGAGGCAAGTGTGAATGTTGCAACTGGTCACCTTGATTAGCATTTTTTTTTAATTATGGTTAAAACTTACAATAATTCTTAAAAAAATAGTAGATTTGTGAATTGTTTTGAAACTTGGCAGGCCTGCAGTTGTAAATGGAGTCTACAACTGGGGTATGTTATTAATAATTTTGTTATTGTGCACTTTGCTTTGAAACCCCCCCCCCCTCCATTTTTATTCCTTTGTCTCTTTGGTGGTGAAACTGTAATTGTTTTTAAACTTTTTATCTTATTCCATGCACTTGTACAATGGTGCTTGAATTTGTTTTTGATTTTATACTGCTTTGTTATTTTATTGTTTAGCTTATATTTTAACTTGTTTACACTTTGTCTTTTTCTGGGCTTGGCCCCATGTTAGCTGCCCCGGGTCCTTTTGGGGAGATGGTGGCGGGATACAAAAATAAATTATTGTTATTATTATTATTTTATTATGTCACAGCAAACAAGATAGACATGCTGGATTTCGTATCACAAAATCACAAGTTGAACACTTCCCAAGTGTCTAGGACGTGTAATGTATTTTCGGATGATGCGCGCAGATCCCAGCAGGGTGGCCTTTTGCAGTTGGCAGATCGTAATTTTGTCAATGTCTATTGTTTCCAAATGCCGGCTGAGATCTTTTGGCACGGCACCCAATGTGCCGATCAACACCGGGACCACCTGCACTGGTTTCTGCCAGAGTCTTTGAAGTTCAATCTTGAGGTACTGATAGCGGCTGAGTTTTTCCTGTTGTTTTTCATCAATCCGACAGTTACCTGGGATGGCAACATTAATAATCCAAACCTTTTTCTTTTCCACAACTGTGATGACTGGTGTGTTGTGTTCCAGAACTTTGTCAGTCTGGATTCCGAAGTCCCACAGTATCTTTGCGTGCTCATTTTCCAATACTTTTGCAGGTTTGTGATCCCACCAGTTCTTTATTGCTGGGAGGTGGTACTTGAGGCATAAGTTCCAGTGAATCATTTGGACCACATGGTTGTGCCTCTGTTTGTAGTCTGTCTGTGCAATTTTCTTACAGCAGCTGAGGATATGATCAATGGTTTCGTCGGTTTCCTTGTACAGTCTGCATTTTGGGCCATCAGCTGATTTTTCGATCTTGGCCTTAATTGCCTTTGTTCTGATGGCTTGCTCCTGGGCTGCAAGGATCAGGCCTTAATAATAATAATAATAATAATAATAATAATAATAATAATAATAAACTTTATTTATACCCCGCCACCATCTCCCCAACGGGGACTCGGGGCGGCTTACATGGGGCCATGCCCAGGACAATACAATATAACAAAATATAATAAAACAACAAATCATAGCACATTAAACAAGAATAAAAGAAAATATACACTACATTAAACAAGACCAAAGAACAATAAAACCAAGGGCGGGCCACATGAACACTAGATTAAAACTCGAGGTGAGAAAGGAAGTAGGAGTAAAAACCACAGAGGACAGGGTCATAAAGTGGCGGTGCGATCTGGAGGACAAATATTGAAGGAGAGCAGCAAAAGGGATGTATGTAGTGATTACTCTCCAAAGGCACAATGGAAGAGCCATGTTTTCAGGTCTTTCTTAAAGGCTGCTAGTGTGGGGGCTTGCCTAATCTCACTGGGCAGTGAGTTCCACAATCGGGGGGCCACAGCAGAGAAGGCCCTCTCCCTTGTTCCCACAAGGTGGGCCTGAGATATTGGCAGTGGTGACAGGAGAGCCTCCCCTGACGATCGAAGGGATCGGGCAGGTTTATGATAGGAGATACGGTCACGAAGGTAGGTGGGTCCCAAACCGTTTAGGGCTTTGCACCTTGAATTGGGACTGGAAAATAAACGGCAGCCAGTGGAGCTCCTTGAACAAGGGAGTGGCCTTCTGTCTCCTCCTTCAGGGTCCCATTTGTGAGCCAGAGCCAGGTCTTCTCTTTATCAGCTTTTCCTTCAATTTTGTCAAGGAACTTTCCATGCAATGTTTTGTTGTGCCAACTGTCAGCCCTAGTTTGTAGTGCAGTTTTCTTGTATTGGTTTTTTGTCTGCTGTGCTTTGAGGAGTTTCTGATTTTTGACTTCAATCAAAGCAGGTTCTTCACTTTGCTTTACATATTCTGCCAGGGCATGTTCTTCTTCTTTGACTCCTTGTTTTACTTGTAAGAGTCCTCTGCCCCCTGATCTTCTAGGCAGATATAGCTGGTCAACATCACTGCGAGGGTGCAGTGAATGATGAATGGTCATGAGTTTTCTTGTTTTTCTGTCCAAATTGTCCAGTTCCACCTGTGTCAAATTTATAATGCCAGCAGTATATCTTATGACAGGTATGGCCCAGGTGTTTATGGCCTTGATGGTGTTGCCTCCATTGAGCTTGTTTTTGAGATTTTTTTTTGACCCTTTGTGTGTATTCTTTGCTGACTACAGTTTTCACATGTTCATGCTTGATGTTGTCCAGCTGTAATATGCCCAGATATTTATAGGCCTCTGGCTGGTGACACTTTATTGTTTGGCCATTAGGCATATTTATGCCCTCACTTTCAATGATTTTTCCCTTCTTCAATGCCACTGTCGAACATTTGTCCAAGCCAAACTCCATGCTGATATCAGTGCTAAAAATTCGGACAGTGTTAGTCAGAGACTGGATTTCAGTTTCCGTTTTCCCATACAGCTTCAGGTCATCCATGTACATCAGATGCGAAATTTTGTGAGATTTCTTAGATGTTTGATAGCCAAGATTTGTTTTTTGTAAGATTGTTGACAGAGGGATCATGTCAATAATGAAAAGCAAAGGGGACAATGAGTCTCCCTGGAAAATTCCTCTCTTGATGTTGACAAGTCCATAGCTTTCATTTCCAACAAACAGTTCAGTTTTCCAGTGCTCCATCATGTTTTCAATAAAGGTGCCAATGTTTTTACTAATCCCGATGGCATCCAGGCACTTGATGATCCAGCTGTGTGGGAGTGAGTCAAAGGCCTTTTTGTAGTCAATCCATGTCATGTGAAGATTAGCTTTTCGGCTCTTACAGTTCTCCAGAATCATTTTGTCAATCAATAACTGGTCTTTTGTGCCCCTGCTTTTCCGTTTGTTGCCTTTCTGTTCATCTGGCAAGATGTTTTTTTCTTCAAGATAGTCTTGAATTCTGTCAGCTATGATGCCAGTCAGTAGTTTAAACATAGTGGGCAGACACGTTATTGGCCTGTAGTTTCCTGGTGCTGCTCCTTTTGCTGGATCCTTTTGTATCAGGTATGTTCTTCCAGTTGTAAGCCATTCACTGATACTTCCTTTCTGCAGCATCTCATTGAATTGTTGGGCCATTTTTCCATGTAAACTGATCAGATGTTTGAGCCAAAATCCATGAAGTTGATCACTACCAGGCGATGTCCAGTTCTTGACTTTTTTGCACTCGTTTGCTGATCATTTCAGTTGTTATTTCCATCTGTTCCATTTTGTTCTGTGAGAATTTTCCTTCAAACTCCTTTATCCACCTAATAATAATAATAATAATAATAATAATAATAATAATAATAATAATTTATTATGCAGTTATGGAGGTCAAGCCTCCTCTTTGCCATTGAGGCTGACCACAGGCCTTGCAGTTGTCCAAATCTGATACAGTATCTGAGGGCATGGTATCAAATGGGTATTTGCATATTTAGCTTCGCTGGCTAGTTATACAATTATTTAAAGCGGTCGCAAAAGAGGTCAATGCTTATTACAATTGAGAAAGAGAGAGGTAAACTCATAATAGGATTTTTCATGTGGAACGATCATCTTATCTAATATGTCTGAAAATGTAATCCATTACTACTAATTACCATGCTGGTTTTGAAAAACAGGAGCACACTTCCTCCGGGTCTAGGCAGGGGCCGAGTCTCTCTTTCTGCTTGCTTCATTGTTCTTTCCCTCAACCCCACTCCATTCCCTCCTTTTTTTTTCCTCTCCCAAGAAAAATGCAGCCCTTCGGACATTAGTGGAGAAGGGCCCAGGGTCTCCCTATCGGCCTGAAGCAGAAGCTAAACAATATTAGCCAATCATTTTTGATAGATGAAGCATGGAAATTAGTTCCAGAGTTTAACTGATAACTGAAACCACAGAGTTACATTCCATTATGGCAGCCTTAATTGATGAGCTCATTAAGCCCATTATTAGAGAAATTGATTTCAAATAGGCTCTTAAAACTGGCTGGCAAAAGAAAAAAAAAGGTGAAGAGATACCACACAATGTGGAGAAAGTAACTAAAATACATAATGAAGCAAGTAATTTTATAGGTTTTTTTAATGAAAGCCTCAAGAGCATATTAGTTGCTGTGTGGATTTTAAACACTCATTTTATGTACTAATAAAGCTTTTGTAGATTGTGTCCATTAGGGAGTTCTGAATGCCTCCAATCTTTAATGCAGCCCTGCTACTAATTAATTAATTAACCCCCAGCCGAAGCAATCAATTAGTCATGCAGAATCAGCACTGTAAAGCCACTCCAGGTATTGTCTGCCAGCTGGAAGAATTGGTAGAAATGCAGCCTCGGCTCTATGTTTGGTTATTTTCCTTTCCATTATTCTTTGGGTAAATGGAAACAACTGGAATGAAAGTCCTCAAAGCTGTCTTTCAAAATGTTGGCCACAGTGAGTGGTTGGCAATACTGACAGACGGAATATTATTCATAATGAGTTAGATATAACATGCTTGGCAATTCCTGTATCATTTTGATTCAGAATAACACTGCAAGGCTAAAGATAAAGAGATGAAACAACTTGACCCATTGAGCCTATAAGCTGCATGAGTGAATGGGGTCAATCCTGTCATTAAACCTCATTTTTACAACACGGGGTAACATTTTCATTCAGATTTATCATAGGAGCTTCTAGATGAGGCTTTGAAGATGTGGTCACCAGGCCCCTTCCACACAGCTGAGTAAAATCCAACACTTTCTGCTTTGAACTGAAATATAATGCAATGTGGACTCTGATAACCCAGTTCAAAGCAGATATTGTGGGATTTTCTGCCTTGATATTCTGAGTTGTACGGCTGTGTGGAAGGGCTCCGTGACTCTTTTATGCAATTTTACAAAACCATATAAGTCTCCCTTGCTTAGTTTTCCAATATACCGGACAATCTCTGAGGATGCCTGCCATAGATATGGACAAAACATCAGGAGAGAATGCTTCTGGGACATGGTCATGCAGCTTGGTCACAACAACCAAGTGATTCTGGCCATGAAAGCCTTTGACAACAAAATTTTTCAAAAGTTATTTACAATCTCTTCCAAAATCTTACTGAGATTTTTCAACACTTATTTACTGATGGAAAAATGTAATGTAGCATTTTGCGCATTGGACTGGAGACCAGGGTTTGAATCCCAATCAGACTCAGAAACCCATTTGGTGGCCTTAATCATAGAATCATAGAATAGTAGAGTTGGAAGAGACCACATGGGCCATCCAGTCCAACCCCCTGCTAAGAAGCAGGAAATCGCATTCAAAGCACCCCCGACAGATGGCCATCCAGCCTCTGCTTAAAAGCCTCCAAAGAAGGAGCCTCCACCACGGCCCGGGGGAGAGAGTTCCACTGTCGAACAGCCCTCACAGTGAGGAAGTTCTTCCTGATGTTCAGGTGGAATCTCCTTTCCTGTAGTTTGAAGCCATTGTTCCGTGTCCTAGTCTGCAGGGCAGCAGAAAACAAGCTTGCTCCCTCTTCCCTATGACTTCCCTTCACATATTTGTACATGGCTATCATGTCTCCTCTCAGCCTTCTCTTCTGCAGGCTAAACATGCCCAGCTCTTTAAGCCGCTCCTCATAGGGCTTGTTCTCCAGACCCTTAATCATTTTAGTCGCCCTCCTCTGGACGCTTTCCAGCTTGTCAACATCTCCCTTCAACTGTGGTGCCCAAAATTGGACACAGTATTCCAGGTGTGGTCTGACTAAGGCAGAATAGAGGGGGAGCATAACTTCCCTGGATCTAGACGCTATTCCCCTATTGATGCAGGCCAGAATCCCATTGGCTTTTTTAGCAGCCGCATCACATTGTTGGCTCATGTTTAACTTGTTGTCCACAAGGACTCCAAGGTCTTTTTCGCACACACTGCTGTCAAGCCAGGCGTCCCCCATTCTGTATCTTTGATTTCCATTTTTTCTGCCGAAGTGAAGTATCTTGCATTTGTCCCTGTTGAATTTCATTTTGTTAGTTTTGGCCCATCTCTCTAGTCTGTCAAGATCGTTTTGAATTCTGCTCCTGTCTTCTGGAGTGTTAGCTATCCCTCCCAGTTTTGTGTCGTCTGCAAACTTGATGATCGTGCCTTCTAACCCTTCGTCTAAGTTGTTAATAAAGATGTTGAACAGAACCGGGCCCAGGACGGAGCCCTGCGGCACTCCACTTGTCACTTCTTTCCATGATGAAGACGACGCATTGGTGAGCACCCTTTGGGTTCGTTCGCTTAGCCAATTACAGATCCACTTAACCGTAGTTTTGACTAGCCCACATTTTACTAGTTTGTTTGCCAGAAGGTCATGGGGGACTTTGTCGAAGGCCTTACTGAAATCCAGGTACGCTACATCCACAGCATTCCCTGTATCGACCCAACTCGTAACTCTATCGAAAAAAGAGATCAGATTAGTCTGGCATGACTTGTTTTTGGTAAATCCGTGTTGACTATTAGCAATATACCACATTTGTTTCTAAGTGTTCGCAGACCACTTCCTTAATGATCTTTTCCAGAATTTTGCCTGGTATTGATGTGAGGCTGACCGGACGGTAATTGTTTGGGTCGTTCTTTTTTCCCTTCTTGAAGATAGGGACCACATTCGCCCTCCTCCAATCTGCTGGGACTTCTCCCGTTCTCCAAGAACTCTCGAAGATAATTGCCAGTGGTTCTGAAATAACTTCCGCTAGTTCCTTCAGTACTCTTGGATGTAGCTGATCTGGCCCTGGGGACTTGAATTCGTTTAGAGTGGCCAGGTGTTCCTGGACAGCTTGTTTCCCTATTTGGGGTTGGATTTCCCCCAATCCTTCGTCCATTCCATGTTG
The DNA here is from genome assembly GCF_035594765.1 of Anolis carolinensis. Lineage (NCBI taxonomy): Eukaryota > Metazoa > Chordata > Lepidosauria > Squamata > Anolidae > Anolis > Anolis carolinensis. The sequence goes on from NC_085843.1 coordinate 189,860,103, forward strand.
CTGAGGTTGAAGATGGCTTTCTTTTTGTGAGAAGACCGAGGCAAAGAAGGCATTAAGTAGTTCTGCCTTTTCCCTGTCCCCTGTCGCCATCACCCCATCTTCTCCTTGCAATGGCCCTATCGCCTCCTATCGCCTTAAGCAAGTCACACTTTCTCAGCTTCAAGGGAAGGCAAAGGCAAACCCCCTCTGAACAAATCTTGCTAAGAAAACCCTGGGATATGTTTGCCTTGGGGTCACTATAAATGACACATAATGTCAACAAGTAAAACAAAGGTAGACAGGGACATGCATGAGTAAGGCACAGTGGAAGGAATAATCTGTATACAGTAGAGTCTGACTTATCCAAGACTCGTTTATCCAAGGTTCTGGATTATCCAATGCATTTTTGTAGTCAATGTTTTCAATATATCGTGATATTTTGGTGCTAAATTTGTAAATACAGTAATTACAACATAACATTACTGCGTATTGAACTACTTTTTCTGTCAAATTTTTTGTATAACATGATGTTTTGGTGCTTAATTTGTAAAATCATAACCTAATTTGATGTTTAATAGGCTTTTCCTTAGTCTCTCCTTATTATCCAAGGTATTCACTTATCCAAGGTTCTGCCAGCCCATTTAGCTTGGATAAGTGAAACTCGAATGTACTTGCATGCGAAGGATTCCTTTCTTTTTCATAGAACAAGATGCTCATTCTTGGCCCAGAGCTAAATAACAAGGGTTAAGAAGCTGTCAAGGTAAGGTCAACAGAGTAGATCTGTTAGTGAAAACAACTATGTGGTCATGAGGTATCCTAAATTCAAATTAGAACCTACAGCCCAGGCCATGACTATGTTTTCCTAGGCTGGATCTAGGCAAAGGTAAAGGTTTTCCCCTGATGTTAAGTCTAGTTGAGTCTAATTCTGAGGGGTGGTGCCCATCTCCATTTCTAAGCTGAAGAGCCGCCATTGTCCGTAGATGCCTCCAAGGTCATGACTGCATGACATGACTGCATGGAGCACCGTTACCTTCCCACTGGAGCAGTATCTATTGATCTACTTACATTTGCATGTTTTCGAACTGCTAGGTTGGCAGGAGCTGGGGCTAACAACAGGAGCTCACTCCATTCCCCGGATTCAAACCTTTTGGTCAGCCAGATCATCAGCTCAGTGGTTTAACCCACTGCGCCACCGGGGGCTGGATCCATACTGCCCTATATCTCAAGATCTGATTTCAGATTTTCTGCTTTGAACTGGATTATATGAATCTCCACAGCCATATAATCTGGGATAAGAAGATAATCTGGGATAGATCCTGGAACATAGGGCATTTAGAAAAGGCTTTAGATGTAAATTTAACTACAATTCACTTGCTGTGTGTTCAGCAGGCCCGGCCCAACACGGGACGCCGACCACGCCCCCGCGTTGGGCGCCATGTTGCGGGGGCGCTATCGAGCCCCACAGGAGGCGGGGCCACATCTGGCCCCGCCTCCCGTGGGGCTCGATAGCGCCCCCGCAACATGGCGCCCAAAGCGGGGGCGTGGTCGGCGCCCTGGCCCCACCTCCCGCGCTGCACTCCCTGGCCCCGCCCCCCCGCACAGCGCGAGAGGTGGGGCCAGGGAGCGTGGGAGGTGGGGCCAAGTTTGGCCCCGCCTCCCGCGCTGCGCACCCTGGCCCAGCCACCCTGGGGCAGCCAGGCTGTGGCAGAGGCCTTCCAGGCCGCAGCAAAGCCTTTGCTGTGGCCTGGAGAGACTCCCGCCGCAGCCTCGCTGGCCCAGGCCGGCTGGGCCAGGGTGCGTGGTGCAGGAGGCGGGGCCAGACGTGGCCCCGCCTCCTGCATCGCGTGCCCTGGCCCCGCCTCCTGCGCCACCCGCAGCGCGAGGGGCGTGGCCACGCAACACAGGGGCGTGGTCGCGCGATGCGGGGGGTGGGGCCAGGTTTGGCCCCGCCTCCCGCGTTGCGTGGCCACGCCTCCCGCACCACCGGGGGGGGGCGGGATTTTTTTTCCGCGTATGTTTTCAAATGACCTCGGGCCGGTTCTGGTGTTCAGGCACTGTGAATTAAAAGCAAACAACCCAGGCCCCTTCTACACTGCCATATAATTCAGTTCAAAGGAGATAAATGAGATTCTATATGGCATCATCTCTGTGTGCATCCTTCTATGCTATTTATTACTAGTTATCTATTTACTTTATTTTTCCTGCCTTTCTCCTAATATATGGATTCAAGATGGCTAACAGCAAATATGACATGATACAATTAAAAGAGAGCAGATACATTAAAATTTAAAAACTTGGAAAACAAATCTTTTGTGTCATGAAGCATATAAAAGGTAAAATACCTTTAAAACTACCATTAAAACAGTCCCCCAAAATCCCAATCACACTATCCCCAGCAGCCTGTCTTTCATCATTCCCTAAATGTCTGATAGCAGATACAGTAGAGTCTCACTTATCCAAGCCTCACTTATCCAAGCCTCTGGATAATCCAAGCCATTTTTGTAGTCAATGTTTTCTATATATCATGATATTTTGGTGCTAAATTCATAAATACAGTAATTACAACATAACATTACTACGTATTGAACTACTTTTTCTGCCAAATTTGTTGTATAACATGATGTTTTGGTGCTTAATTTGTAAAATCATAACCTAATTTGATGTTTAATAGGCTTTTCCTTAATCCCTCCTTATTATCCAAGATATTCGCTTATCCAAGCTTCTGCCAGCCCATTTAGCTTGGATAAGTGAGACTCTACAGTATGTGTTTTTACCTGATTGTGAAAGGCAAGCAGGGATGGCACCATCCTGGTCTCTCTTCGGAGGGAGTTCCAGAGTCTGGGAGCCACAAGTGTTGCTAAAATATGAAATAGAGGATGAATAACTGAAAGACTGTATGGTTAAATGGGCACAAAATATAGATATAAATATTCAGTTGGAAAAATGGGGAGATGATCTGGACAAAGAATTTGAAAATTAGTTTCAGGCTCGTGAAGCCTGACTTGCCCATGGTGGCCCACGCCTTAGTTACCTCTAGACTGGATTACTACAATGCGCTCTATATGGGGCTTCCCTTGAAGATGGCTCGGAAACTACATTTGGTAAAAAGATCAGTGGCCAGACTAATAACTGGAGCAAGCTACAGGGAACAGTCAATCTCCCTGTTCAAGCAACACCACTGGCTACCAATAAGTTTCCGGGGAGATCAGACTGGCACCTACCCTGTCCACCTTTCGCAAAGACCTAAAGATGGGGATGTTCTGGTGCGCTTTTGAGTAAGCAGTCCCACCAAATACTCAGCCCACTTACAACTCATCATCAGTTATTGCACTTTACTACTGTTTCTTACCCTGATGGTTTTTTGATTACCCTTATATTTCCTAGGAGCCTTATTCAGAGTTCTACACAATTTTACCCTCTGAATGTTTAGTTATTATTATTGTCCTGGTTTTAATTCTGTTATGTGTTTTAGTGTTTTACGCAGTTATAATGTTTTTAATAAATTGTTCTGCATTTTAACTTGTGTTGCTGGTCTTGTCCCCATGTGAGCTGCTCCAAGTCCCTTCAGGGATACAAAAATAGAGTTATTATTATTTATATTATTATTATTGACCCAATGGCATAGTATGACACAGCAAACAAGATATGCTGGATTTCATATCACAAAAATCACAAGTCGAACACTTCCCAAGTGTCTAGGACTGTGTGATGTATTTTCGGATGATGCGCGCAGATCTCAGTAGGGTGGCCTTTTGCAGTTGGCAGATCGTAATTTTGTCAATGTCTATTGTTTCCAAATGCGGGCTGAGATCTTTTGGCACGGCACCTAATGTGCCGATCAACACCGGGACCACCTGCACTGGTTTCTGCCAGAGTCTTTGAAGTTCAATCTTGAGGTCCTGATAGCGGCTGAGTTTTTTCTGTTGTTTTTCATCAATCTGACTGTCAGCAGGGATGGCGACATCAATGATCCAAACCTTTTTCTTTTCCACAACTGTGATGTCTGGTGTGTTGTGTTCCAGAACTTTGTCAGTCTGGATTCGAAAGTCCCACAGTATCTTTGCGTGTTCATTTTCCAATATTTTTGCAAGTTTGTGATCCCACCAGTTCTTTACTGCTAGGAGGTGGTATTTGAGGCATAAGTTCCAATGAATCATTTGGGTCACATAATATTATTATTATTATTTATATTATTATTTGAAACACAACAAGATGAGTCCGCAGCAGACACTATGCTGGCTGTTGAATTGGATCACAGGTCGGACACTTCCCAAGTGTCTAGGACTGTGTGATGTATCGGCGAATAATGCAAGCAGATCCCAGTAAGGTGGCCTTCTGCAGCTGGCAGATGGTAATTTTGTCAGTGCCGATTGTGTTTAAATGCAGACCAAGGCCTTTAGGCGCTGCACCCAGTGTGCCGATCACCACTGGGACCACCTTGACTGCCACAGTCTTTGTGCCACAGTCTTTGTAGTTCGATCTTTAAATCCTCATATCGTGTCAACTTTTCCAGTTGTTTCTCCTCAATCCTGCCGTCACCTGGGATTGTGACATTGACAATCCATATTTTGTCTTTTAACATGATTGTGAGGTCAGGAGTATTGTGCTCCAAAACTCTGTCTGTCTGAATTTGGAATTATTAGAGCGATTTGATATATAGGTGGTACCTGACACCAGAGAGGCTTTTAAAGATATATAAAGACAGTTCTAGTAAATGTTGGAAATGTGAGAAAAATGTTGGCACATTTTATCATATGTAGTGGTCTTACAATAAGGACCAGAAATACTGGACTCAAATACATATTAGAAATTATCAAGGTCAAAATTATCATGAATCCTGAGCCAGGGATGCTGGATGATCAACTAGAAAGGAAGTGTGGAAGTATAAGCTTACTGCAGCAAGAATCATCTATGTCCAGAGATGGAAAGAACCAACAATCCTAAGAATGGTTTGCAAAGATCTGTGAATTAGCTGACAGGCTTGTATTCCCAAAACATCTAAACCTGATGAGGTAGTGATCTGTTCATGACAACAGTACAACATAAAGTTCCTCTATTCCCAGATCATCATTCCCACAGAGCACAAGGTCCAGCAGTGTGTGTGGGGCCAGATACCATTTGGGACAGACCAATAGTTGTCATGGCAGATATGAAGTCCTGAGCCGCTCTCAACAGGACAACCTCAGCATGGATGTTGAACTTCCCCAGTATCAAAAGTCATGAAGACTCCAACATAGCCTGATTGGTAACCCCAGCTAGTTCAGGAAGGGAGACTGTTAGGCTTGATCGATCCATGAAAAATTTGATTCTAAACTCGTTTCAAAACTAGAGGGGGCAGTTTTTCGTTTTTGTTGCTAATAACGAATTTGGCCCCCAAAATTTTTCGAAATTAACGAAAATTCGTTATTTTCTAAATTAATTCGTTAATGGCAGACGCGCATGCGCGGTGGCCCAAAAACAGCCCGAAGGGGGGGGACTTAGGGGGCTCTCCCGCCCTCATTTTTTGAGTGATCTTCTTCAAACTTGGTACAGTGGTAGAACACATTTAACACTGATAGCTCACCAAAATGTGGAACGTTTCCCTTATCCTCTGATTTTTGGCAAATTTTCATAGCTTTTATAATAAACCTTTTTTTAATAATTGCAGTAATCTGTTCCTGGTTTGAAAGTCTTATTTCCTGTTAAATTGGGTTGTCTTTACTGTGAAAGTCATTGTTCTACTTCAGAAACTTTGTTTTTGTGGCTGAAACTTTGTTAAATTGGTGTGTGTGTGATATATATTGTGTATATATATATATATATAGTCCCTGCTTGTGTGTGTGTGTGTGTGTGTGTGTGTGTGTGTGTGTGTGTAGGTAAAGGTAAAGGTATCCCTTGACGTTAAGTTCAGTCATGTCTGACTCTGGGGGTTGGTGCTCATCTCCATTTCTAAGCCCAAGAGCCAGTGTTGTCCATAGACACCTCCAAGGTCATGTGGCCGGCATGACTACATGGAGTGCCATTACCTTCCCAGAAACACCCAGAAAATGGGAATTCCAGACAGGAAACAATCAGGGCCAGCTAATACCTCCCAACAAAGGATTCCCCCAGGTAGGAAGCAGCCAGGCTTTGAAGCTGCAAGGCTATTCAATGCTAATCAAGGTGACCAATTGCAACATTCACACTTGCCTCCCACAGACAAGAGTTCTTTCTCCCACCCTGGACCTTCCACAGATATATAAACCCCACTTGCCTAGCTTCGCACAGACGTCAAAACCTCTATGTCTGCCACAGATGTGGGTGAAACGTCAGGAGAGAATGCTTCTGGCACATGGCCATAGAGCCCGGAATACATACCACAACAGTGTGATCCCGGCCATGAAAGCTTTCGACAACACAACCACAGTATCCATTCAAGTTCATGTAGCGTGGTATGGACTGGAGACCTGTATTGGGGGGAGGGAGGGTGCGAATCTGGGCCCCTGGGAGCAGCCGAGGACGGGCCTGGCCCACACCCCCTCGCATCCCGGGCCTCTTCCTTCCTCTTCCTTTTGTTATTTAAACTATATATTGTGAAATTATGGTGTGTTTTTTTTCATGCGTGTTCTGTGTTCAAGATAGGGAGACCAAAGAGGAAAAGCAAGGGAGGGACGGAGGCCCCAACACTTCCGGCTCCCATGCGAACTCCCCCCTTGTGTGCCTTGGACGGTGGAGCATGCGCACTGGCTCTCCCTTTCTCTATGGCTCTTTTCAGGTCGCTTGGGAACCCAAAGTGCCTCCTCCCTTTGCCTTTGTGTCCAAGAAGGAGAGAAGGACGTTGCAAGGTTTGCATTGAGGGTGTTTCTCTGGTGGGTTTGGCTTGGAAGGGGGCTCATTAAGGCCCAATTAATTAATGCACTGAGCTGAGGCGAGGCGGCGGCGGCGGCCATTTCCCCCCTCCGTCTTCCTCCTCCTCCTCGGCCTCCTTCCCCCTCGCCCCCTCCCATTGGCTGAGCCTCCCATTGGCTGAGGGGCAAAAGGAAAGGAGTTTGGGTGCTTTGCAAAAGCTTTTTTTTCTTAACAAAAAAACGAAGAAATTAGAAAAAACGGCCTCTCGCGATTCGAAACTGCGATATCCAGACGTGTGGACAACCAAGGTTCGATATTGCTTCAAAACAATCGAAAATAACGAATCAATAACGGTAAACGGGGAAAACGAATTATTTGAGCAAGCCTAGAGACTGTTGAATACTATGGATAGCGTGGTGGACAGTAGCCCTAAAACGCATAAATCCTAGACTGATGGATATGACACTTGGTCAAGGGAATGTTATCCAGATATCTAATGCAACTCTACCTCTTCACCCCCCAGGACTTGTCTGCTGCAGCACAGAGAATCATGGTGGGCTGTCCTTCCTCACCCAGTCCACTCTCTGTAATACATACGAGGTTAGAATGCTCATCCAGAATCAACTCCTGAATGGTAACTGTTTTATCATTTATAACCTGGCATTTTATCATTTATGGTGGCACAGCGGGTTAAACCACTGAGCTGCTGAACTTGCTGACTGAAAGGTTGGCAGTTTGAATCTGGAGAGCGGGGTGAGCTCTTGCTGTTAGCCCCAGCTTCTGCCAACCTAGCAGTTCGAAAACATGCAAATGTGAGTAGATCAAAAGGTACTGTTCCACTGGGAAGGTAACGGTGCTCCATGCAGCCATGCCAGCCACATGACCTTGGAGGTGTTTACGGACAATGCCAGCTCTTCGGCTTAGAAATGGAGATGAGCACCAACCCCCAGAGTCGGACACAGCTAGACTTAATATCAGGTGAAAATCTTTACCTTTTAATTAAGATTAGCATTTCCAGCCTAGGAGAATTCCTACCATGGCTATCCTGATTATTTGGAACAGGAGACAGTTTTGCAGTGACTGACACCTTATTGTTAACTCTACCGTGCAGGATAATACAATCAATATAATCCACAAAAGAGCCCCGGTGGCAAGTGCGTTAAAGCGCTGAGCTGCTGAACTTGCAGACCGAAAGGTCCCAGGTTCAAATCCCAGGAGCGGCTTGAGCACCGCTGTTAGCTGCAGCTTCTGCCAACCTAGCAGTTCGAAAACATGCAAATGTGAGTAGATCAATAGGTACCGCTCCAGCGGGAAGGTAATGGTGCTCCATGCAGTCATGCTGGCCACATGACCTTGGAGGTGTCTATGGACAATGCCGGCTTAGAAATGGAGATGAGCACCAACCCCCAGAGTCAGATATGACTGGACTTAACGTCAGGGGAAACCTTTACCTTTTATCATCAACAAAACTAGAGCAAAGTGACACAATGCTGTCCTAGAATGCAACCTAATATTTAACAAACATTCGGGGACATTTGCTCAATGATGCATGCCCCTTGGCTAGTGGTTGTGCTTGCATGGATCTGTGCATCCACCATGGAGCATGGAAACGTAATGCTGCCTCCACAGGGAGGGCAAGGATGTCATTGTACTGAGATGACCAGTAGCACCACAGAACAGAAAGCCAAGATGAGGAATGGCACCAACAATAATATGGAGAATTTTCATGGATAATTGGATCTTTACGCTGGAAACATCCAGGCACCAAGGAATATCCCATGAGGAATGGGATACACACTCAGTGCTTCATTAGCAACTGTTTCCCTTTATTTCTGTGAATGCAGCTCAGTTTGGAAGAGTTCAGCTGACTGCATCAGCAGCATTTCAGTAAGACATTCATTGCAAGTGGGTGTTGATTACAGTCCATATTTTGTTAATTCCAGCAATGATGGTCAGACAGTAAAGTTAACATAAAGCTGTTGATTTTTCATTTAAAGCAACGACTTTGTTATTACTTCTTTAGCATTCATCCAAATGCAGAATATTTTTCCTTCACAGTTCAAGAGGTTCCGAAGGTTTAATGAACCTTCTGTCCTGACTTTCTCAAATATGATTTTGGCTCCAAAATGCTGAACAATTCTAAAATGTTCCAGTATATTTTAGATTAAATAACTGTTGTCATTTTCTGCTTTTATTGTTTTAATAGTCAATTCAATTTAAAATGGTCCATTAAAACCACTCATTTGTAGAATATCATCCTATAACAGAGTTTTTTTTTTATTTAGCAATTCTGAAAACATCTACCAAACTATTGCCATTTAAAATCTACTTAAAGGCCAATTTAGACAACATTTGGCCATCTGTAAATAAGCCTTCTTGTAATGCTAAATATGAAATTGCACCAATTGTTTTGCTTTGAAGGATAATTTTCAATGGCAATTGGTTCTTCTGAAGGGAGAACTATAACATTTATTTAAATCACACCATTCATTAGCATAAATTAGATGCAAAACTGTATTTTGAGGTGTATGTTGTTTATCTACTATTCCTAATATGCAGTACAGAGAAAAATGCTGAAAAGAGATGTACAAGTTTTCACATACTTTCATTAACTCAGTCTCTCCATTTATGTACCCACTTATAAATACAGTAGAGTCTCACTTATCCAACATAAATAAGCTGACAGAATGTTGGATAAGCGAAAATGTTGAATAATGAGGAGGGACTAAGAAAAAGCCTATTAAACGTCAAATTATGTTATGATTTTATGGTTTTAAGCACCAAAATATCATGTTTTGTAACAAGTCTGCCACTTGTTTGGGAGCATGGCTGCACTTGTGTTGTTGTTGGGTGTGTTGGGCCTCTGTGTGTTCCTGTCTAGAGAAACAGTTGTAGATCCAGGCGAGAGGCAGACTGTGTTGGATAAAACAGAACATTGGATAAGTGAAGGTTAGATAAGTGAGACTCTACTGTATGTGCATTGCTGAGCTTTTTGTAAAACATTTCTGTTGCAGTGCCCAGTGACAAAGTCATGGGGGTCTATTCTGGCAAATAATCAACCGATATGAGTAGATTTGGGAAGGCCATAACTTTTATTGGTTACAGCTGAAAAATGCCTGGAATACATGGGATCAGATCCAGACTGCAGCAGCCCAACTGTTCCCAGTCCAAGTGTCTCCATGTCAACATCTGAGAGGTGTTCCCAATTGCTCTTGAACAGTGACTTCCAACAAAAAGCAATTCCATGGTGTTGAATGCTGTAGCCATTGAATGATAAAACAAATTCCTGATTGTCTGATGGCTTTTCTCCTGGCCAAATCCATTTTTTTCCATATGAGATGACCCTCACCTTGAAGGAGATCTGCCACACAATGGTGGTAGCTGGGACTGTCATGTGCAGACATCCCATATCTCTTCTTGGCTGTGATGACCAAGTTACTATCCCCTAGCTGTAGGACCACAGTATCCATTCACCACTGAAGAGTTCAGAGGAGTTCTTTCTACAGCATGCACTTCCCTCTAATCCATGTGATAGGAAATGTGACCTTCCAGGCACAGTTGATGCTTCATCATAGAATCATAGAATAATAGAGTTGGAAGAGACCTCATGGGCCATCCAGTCCAACTCCCTGCCAGAAGCAGGAAATCGCATTCAAAACACCCCCGACAGATGGCCATCCAGCCTCTACTTAAAAGCCTCCAAAGAAGGAGCCTCCACCACAGTCCGGGGCAGAGAGTTCCATTGCTGAACAGCCCTCACAATGAGGAAATTCTTCCTGATGTTCAGGTGGAATCTCCTTTCCTGTAGTTTAAAGCCATTGTTCTGCGTCCTAGTCTCCTAGCCTTGATCCACTCATCATCTTTTCCCCCCCCCAATGCCTAAGCAGTTGTACCGTGCACAATTGCATAGTCCAGTTCTTGGAAGATAGCTAAGAAATAGCAGGAGAGGAGATGATAAGAGAAGAGGAGCAAGCCTTGTTGGGAGTGAAATGAATTAGTGAAGATGAGAAGGAATCAGAAAATTAGATTAGGCAGGCAGGTAAAGAAAGAAGGGGCGTGCAGATGCAGAGTCCAGAGAGTTCAAGAGTTTATTTTAAAAATCAGATTAAAAGAATGGCAGAGAAGAGGCCAGGAGAAGAGGAACAGCCTTGGCAGGGATGAAGCAAATCAACAGAAATGAAAAGGAATTGGGGAATCAGAATAGGCAGGCAGTCAAAGACGAAGGGGTGCAAACTCAGAACCTGTAGTTTGCAGGTTCCTTAGACCAAAGGTTCTCAAACTTTTTCAGCTGTGGAGCCCGTTTTGAAACAAAAGTTTCTTGTGGAGTGCCAAGAAATGTTTATTTATATTATATTATATTATATTATATTATATTATATTATATTATATTATATTATATTAAAAGGTAAAGGTTTCCCCTGACGTTAAGTCCAGTCATGTCTGACTCTGGGGGTTGGTGCTCATCTACATTTCTAAGCCGAAGAGCCGGCGTTGTCCGTAGACACCTCCAAGGTCATATGGCCGGCATGACTGCATGGAGCGCCGTTACCTTCCTGCCGGAATGGTACTTATTGATCTACTCACATTGGCATGTTTTCTAACTGCTAGGTTGGCAGGAGATATTTTATTATATTCTGTATATAATGTATATGGGGGCCTCCGGTAGCACAGTGTGTTAAAGCGCTGAGCTGCTGAACTTGCATACCAAAAGGTTGCAGGTTCAAATTGTCCAACATATATAATAGGAAAAGCCATGTATAACCCAGGAACAGCACCCTATTGTTTGATGCCACAAGTACACGACCAAATCTGTCTGGACAGATGGCCAGACAGCTAGGCTCTAAAAAGTGTCAATAATGGCAAAGTTCTGTTCCTGGCTTGAAAGTCTGTATTCCTGTTTGGTTGTGTACTGCTGACTTGGGCAGTAGTGGTCCTACCCCATAAGATTTGTTTGTGCCGGAGATACTTCATGAAACATCTGGGGGACACAGTATCTCTGGCCAGGACAAAGAACGGAACTTTTGCAGTGACCCGCATATCTGGATCTCCACATACCCACATCTCACCATTTAAAAAAAATAATCTTCCAAGGTTTCCGACAGAAATCCCACAGCGGCCATCTTGGGAACCTTTAAATCTTGGAACAAAGCAGCAAGTCTGGACAACGGAGGCAGAAATCCCAGGACTAACAGGTCTGTATGTGGACCTCTTTTGAAGTCCTGAGATTTTTTGCCCCTGTTTAAAACCTGTGATTTAGTGATGTCTGGAAGCGCCCTAGGGTGGTATATCCCTCAGCGTAACAAAGGCCTGCATTCAAAATAAGTACACTAAACTGGGCTATACAGGATTGTCACCTACATGTAGAACAGCTCCATGACTAAATTACCCACCTATATCTCTTCCAACCTTTTTCTTGTCTGAAAGCATCCAAAAATCAAGATATTTCCATTTTGTTGATCTCTTTTAAGGCAAAACTATGGTATAGCCCTGTTCTACACACATACAGATACATAGTCATTTTAAAAAACAACAGGTCCTACAGAGTAGCAAAAGCATTTCAGAATGAACCTGATGTTTTATTTGGTTGTTTTCTCCACGTGGAAAATTGGGGAGTGGGGAAGTTTGACTACAAATCTGTTTGGCATAAAAAATGGTTTCATTGCTAAAATGTACTTGGTGCGATTATTCTCAGTCGCACCTTCATTATGCCTATCTTTCTGGAGAATCGCAAGCAATCTGGGCTGACATATGAGACACCTTAAGGCAAAAAGAGAGACATTACATATATAAATGCCTCGGATGTTGGGAACATAAATTGTAACAACAGTTCTCAGTGCTGTCCATAATATGTGAGAGTCTATATGTGTTTTGTTTATTTGGCTTGTTTATGAAACTGCACTGGTTTAATAATTCATCAGCTGGATCGTTCAACTGATTTACCTTTCATTAGAGGAATACGTATGTTTTTGGCTTGTTCAGATTCTTTTCTAAACTGAAAAAGGCTGTGTAATGCAGGAGTGCAGGTCCACAAACAAAATTCTTCATGGATTTTTTTAAACGACTGTATATACTCGAGTATAAGCCTAGTTTTTCAGCCCTTTTTTTAAGACTGAAAAAGCCCCTCTCGGCTAAAACTCGGGTGAGGGTCCTGGTTGGCTTATATTTGGGTCACAGTGTGTTAAAGCACTGAGCTGCTGAACATGCGGACCAAAAGGTGCCAGGTTCAAATCCTGGGAGCGGAATGAGCGCCTGCTGTTAGCCCCAGCTCCTGCCAATCTAGCAGTTCGAAAACATGCAAATGTGAGTAGATCAATAGATACTGCTCTGGCGGGAAGGTAATGGTGCTCCATGCAGTCATGCCGGCCACATGACCTTGGAGGTGTCTATGGACAACGCCGGCTCTTTGGCTTAGAAATGGAGATGAGCACCAACCCCCAAAGTCGGTCATGACTGGACTTAATGTCAGGGGAAACCTTTGCCTTTACCTATACTCGAGAATGTATGGTACATTTATTATTTTTCTCTATTATTATTGGTATTATTATTATTATGATTATTATTATTGGTATTTATTATTTTTCTCTATTATTGTTGCTACTATTACATTTATTTTAATCTATTATTATTAATAATAATAGATTTATTATTTTACTCTATTTATTATTTTATGTATTATTTTCCTGTATTTATTATTATTATTATTATTATTATTATTATTATTATTATTATTATTACATGTATTATTTTACTCTATTATTATTGAAAGGATACATAGGCACATTTACCTTGAAGAAGATGAGAATAATGATTTGATCAGAGTTGGACAGTCTTATCTTAAATTTGAGCTTTATGTAAATATGCAAAAACATTTAACCTATCGATGCCTCAATTAATGTAATGTTATTGGTATCTATTTTTATTTCTGAAATTTACCACCCTCGGCTTATACTGGAGTCAATGTTTTCCCAGTTTTTTTGTGGTAAAATTAGGTGCCTCGGCTTATATTTGGGTCGGCTTATACTCGAGTATAAACGGTAGCTATATTGCCTTCTTTCAGATTATTACAACTTAGAGCCATTAATGATATTGACTCCCAGTAAGCAGTAAACTCACATAATCCCAAAGAATTTTCATGCTGGATTAGGTAGATGATTGTTGTTGTTCAAAATATGTGGAGGCACCAAATTGGGGTCTGGATTAATATAGAAGTATAAGAACCTCATAACATTGAGTCAGAGAAGCATCTTCTCCCTGTTTCTCTGTGCTGCCAGCATGATGCCAGTACAAAGTCCCCACAGCCTATCATATGATGCAGGGCTACTTCCGGCAGGACTCGGTGCCAACAGCGTGCCAGCAACGCAGAGAAATGGAGCCCAGAAGAGTCAGGTGTACACCCGACTCATAAAAGAAAGCCAGAGGAGGCAAAGAGGAGGTGGGCAACAGTGGGGAAACATCATGGGTAGGGATGCCATGCCCCCCAACAACCCTCAATGGTGATGGAAAGCAACTCCAAAATTTCCCCAGCTGTCCCTCTGCTTTGTAAGGACTGTCTGATGAGGTCCTAAGTCTATTAATATCAATTAAGCATACAACTAAATATAATGCCTACATTTTAGGATATTGTTAAACAGCATTAAGTTAATGGGGTGGGGATTGGTGTACATGTTTAGGTCACAAATCTGTTTTCAATCTAAAATATTCCCATACTTGAATGAAGAGGAAAGGGACAAATGCAATGCAAAGATTGGTACGTTTGCGTACAAAGCCCATCTTTTTTTTTTTTCAGGGACAAGAAGCAGTTCCTTTTACACAATTTCTAAAGTGCCTAGAAAAGATGCAGCATGAGATTTTGAAGAAAAAAAGTACTAGCGGACTGACATTATTCTCCATTTCAAAAACAACAGCACCTAGATCTAGATTTTTTTTTTTAGCTATAATCAGGACAGTACACTATATCCGTTGTGGGCCAAGAAATGCCAATGCTATACAGTAGAGTCTCACTTATCCAAGCTAAATGGGCTGGCAGAAGCTTGGATAAACGAATATCTTGGATAATAAGGAGAGATTAAGAAAAAACCTATTAAACATCAAATTAGGTTATGATTTTACAAATTAAGCACCAAAACATCATGTTATACAACAAATTTGACAGAAAAAGTAGTTCAATACACAGTAATGTTATGTTGTAATTACTGTATTTACGAATTTAGCACCAAAATATCACGATGTATTGAAAATATTGACTACAAAGACGCGTTGGATAATCCAGAACGTTGGATAAGCAAGTGTTGGATAAGCGAGACTCTACTGTACATCTTCTCTCCCTTGTTGGCAAGGCCACCTGAACATTAAAGACTGGTGGCTGCTAATGCAATTCCTTAATTGAGTCAACAATAAAAATGCTGCATTTAAATATATTCATATTATCTGGAAAACAGCTGGTGTCTATCTTTAGTATCCTGAAGGATCAATCTCTTTAGTTATCTAAACAATTAATATAGATGAGTTTCCTTTAAAAAAAAATCCAATGCAGCTGTAAGCTTTATATTACACATTTTTAAACAGCCCTAACTGTAATACTGCTAGCATTGAAAACATGTATCTGATTACCCTGCTGATATTTTAAACAGAATGTTCTTATTCCTTTGTGGTTGATCCTTTTTCATGATGTTGCACACATTTTAAACCTTTCCACAACACAGAGGAAAGTGTACCAATAAATTATTTCTTCGTTGAAACCCTTTTATCAGGGGAAAATAAAATCCTCCCCAGTGTGATAGCAGATACTTAATCAGCCACATGATTATGGCTCCCCACCTTGTCCTGTTAAAAGACAGATTTTCCACTATTTGCACTCTTTTTAATCCATAGGAAGTCAATTTTCCACTCATATATTAGTTTATTTTATATTTTCAAATTGATTCTACTATATATTGATTTCCTGTTGTGTGTATTGTATCCTGATCTAGGATTATACATTTAGTAGAAGTGGATATTCCTGCCACATAAAGGTTGCTGCAGCTCTATAGGATGCTTATCTTGAAAAGGGAGAGTCCAATTTTATTGAAACAGCTAAAATCCCACTTAATTGAATTTTTTTTCTAAAATGTACAAGCTCAGATACTTTTGGTTTCCAATTCAGCTTCAGATGTACGGCGTTTAAATTTCCAGGGCTATAAAGACCTTTATGAAGAAGAACCTACAAATATTATATTTTTGATATGGTGAATTACTGTAGAAGCTGGAGGTAAGAAGCAGTGAAATATCTATACTTTGTAGAACATCTTTTGATCATGCTGGCTTTTCATGGCCTGTTTAACACATTCCTATGGAAAAAGATCATGTTTGAGCCTACGTTTTACAATGTTAGAGCCCTGAAACGCTGCAGAATAGAATTAAGGCAGCACACTGGAACAGAGAGAAACCGAGCCCTCTGGCAGCTGGCAGGATGAACCCTTTCTCAGAAAAGCTCTGGCGGGGAGGAGAGGGGATACTGCAGTGGAGAGCTTTTGAATTTGTTTGGACTGTTTATCTCAAAGGTAACCTCTAAAGCAACATCACCAAATGTCTGCTTCGTACAAAAAAGGGTGGGAACTTTTTTGATATTGCTTTTCAATGATCTGCAGCTTCCCAACCTCAGGAAGACATTTGAGCAGGGAGCTGAATGCAGAATAGGGTGAGAAGGGGAGAGGAGGAGGCAGCAGACGTGGTGACTACAATATCAGTGTGGCAGGGAGTTAATAATAATAATAATAATAATAATAATAATAATAATAATAATAATAAAAATTGGAAAATTTGGACAGAAAAACAAGAAAACTCATGACCATTCATCATTCACTGCACCCTCACAGTGATGTTGACCGGCTCTATCTGCCTAGAAGATCAGGGGGCAGAGGACTCTTACAAGTAAAACAAGGAGTCAAAGAAGAAGAACATGCCCTGGCAGAATATGTAAAGCAAAGTGAAGAACCTGCTTTGATTGAAGTCAAAAATCAGAAACTCTTCAAAGCACAGCAGACAAAAAACCAGTACAAGAAAGGCACACTACAAACTAGAGCTGACAGCTGGCACAACAAAACATTGCATGGAAAGTTCCTTGACAAAATTGAAGGAAAAGCTGATAAGGAGAAGACCTGGCTCTGGCTCACGAATGGGACCCTGAAGAAGGAGACAGAAGGCCTGATCCTTGCAGCCCAGGAGCAAGCCATCAGAACAAATGCAATTAAGGCCAAGATCGAAAAATCAACTGATGACCCAAAATGCAGACTGTGCAAGGAAACTGATGAAACCATTGATCATATCCTCAGCTGCTGTAAGAAAATCGCACAGACAGACTACAAACAGAGGCACAACTATGTGGCCCAAATGATTCATTGGAACTTATGCCTCAAGTACCACCTCCCAGCAGCAAAGAACTGGTGGGATCACAAACTTGCAAAAATATTGGAAAATGAGCACGCAAAGATACTGTGGGACTTCCGAATCCAGACTGACAAAGTTCTGGAACACAACACACCAGACATCATAGTTGTGGAAAAGAAAAAGGTTTGGATCATTGATGTCGCCATCCCAGGGGACAGTCGCATTGACGAAAAACAACAGGAAAAACTCAGCCGCTATCAGGACCTCAAGATTGAACTTCAAAGACTCTGGCAGAAACCAGTGCAGGTGGTCCCGGTGGTGATGGGCACATCGGGTGCCGTTCCAAAAGATCTCAGCCGGCATTTGGAAACAATAGACATTGACAAAATCACAATCTGCCAACTGCAAAAGGCCACCCTACTGGGATCTGCGCGCATCATCCGAAAATACATCACACAGTCCTAGACACTTGGGAAGTGTTCAACTTGTGATTTTGTGATATGAAATCCAGCATATCCATCTTGTTTGCTGTGTCATAATAAAATAATAATAATAATTTTATTCTTATACCCCGCCCCATCTCCCCGAAGGGACTCGGGGCGGCTTACATGGGGCCAAGCCCGGTTGTCAACAATATAAAAACAAGCAGTAAACCAAATCAGACAACAATAAAACAAGTTATGAAAACACATGCAATACACAATGATAAAATCATGGATAAAATCTGTAGAAAACTGGGCCAGAGTGTTAGTTATGTCGATATCGTCAGGGGGAGTGGTTATCCAAAGTGTCATAGCCATCAAAAGTGCTAGGAGAAGCATACATACGGGACTATCAGTAGAAGGCGACAGGTCAATCTTACTAGATCAGTCGCCAAAGGCCTGTTGGAAGAGCCATGTTTTTAGGCTCTTCCGAAAGGAGAGAAGGGTAGGGGCCTGCCTGATCTCCCTGGGGAGCGAATTCCAGAGCTGGGGGGCCGCGACGGAGAAGGCCCTCTCTTTCGTCCCCACCAACCGCGACTGCGACGGTGGTGGGAGCGAGAGGAGGGCCTCCCCCGACGAGCAAAGAGATCGTGCAGGTTCATAGGGGGAAATGCGGTCATGAAGGTAGGTGGGTCCCAAACCGTTTAGGGCTTTGTAGGTAATAACCTGCACCTTGAATTGGGCTCGGAAAATAAACGGCAGCCAGTTTGATCCAGGTTTTAGTCTGAGCTGTAAAATAGCCACTTGTTTCTGAACCCTAGTCCCAAATTCAGCCCCTTGGCAGGCCCGTAGCCAGGATTTTGATTCGGGGAGGGGGGGAAGCTGAGTCTGGGTGGGAGAGGATCTACCCTAGCAAACCTTTTGTATCGTTATTCCAATACCCCCATGCATATGGGATATAGTGAGCATGGTGATCAGATCATATGAATAAACATAACAGTTTAAATAATAAATGTAAGGCATTCTTGCAGACCACCCTGATAATTTGGGGGGGGGGGCTGAAGCCCCTCAAGCCCCCCCCCCCCCCCCCCACGGCTACATCCCTGCCCCTTGGCTAACTCCTTCAAGTTTTAGGGTAAAATGTGCTGCAGATTCGCCATCTCACTGGCATCAGACCCACTTCCTGCCACTATGAGGAGGGCTGTCCTGGGCACATCCAACATTGCAAACGGGAGGTTGGAAACACAGCAGACAAGACCAGTTCCCTATAAAATTAAGGACATTCAAATAAATGATTGTACAATTAGGGCACAGTACCATTTATGGAAATTCCTGCTGAGGCACTGCTACAAGGCTCAGAGACTCAGAGGGCTAGAAGGGATCACAAAGGCCATCCAGTCCAGCTCCTCCTCTATGAAATGTTATGCCCAAGGAGCATAAAATTGCCCTAGGAAATTTTCAAGTGTAAGCAAACCGTATTTTGGCACCTCCCTCCCCCCCCCCCCCCAAATTCAATCACTACACCCCACCACCCAAGGAATGCTTTCATTTGGGGACCATTTCATCCTAGATTTTGCTTTTTCTTCCACCACAGGCAGGCATCCCAAGGTTCTCCATTGCTGTGGAATTTGCATGGCCCCGCCCACTGCCCTTTCCTTTCCAATCTCTCTGCATAACAAACAGAGCAGAACTGAGCTGCAACTCAACTTACTGGAAGAGTTTAGGGATTGACTCCACATGGTGGAAGTTGTAGTTCACCCGGCATCAAGTCAGAGCACTGTCACTCCTACTGGGGAATATAGAGGAGTTGTAGTTAACCTACACCCAGAATGCTATCATGGCTCCCGGCCAAACTTGCCATGCAGACCCAATATGCCCAGATTTGACTACTGGTGGGTTTGGAGGGGAACTGGACTGGAAGTTGAGGAGTAGTAGGTACTGGGATTTATAGTTCACCTGCAATGGGCATCACACTTGGCACACAGAGCGCCCATAACCAATACAACATATTGGACAAGTTTGGGGGGGAAAAGGAGTTATATGTGTTGTCGAAGGCTTTCATGGCCGGGATCACAGGGTTGTTGTATGTCTTTCGGGCTGTGTGGCCATGTTCCAGAAGCATTCTCTCCTGATGTTTCGCCCACATCTATGGCAGGCATCCTCAGATACCTCACAACCTCTGAGGATGCCTGCCATAGATGTGGGCGAAACGTCAGGAGAGAATGCTTCTGGAACATGGCCACACAGCCCGAAAGACATACAACAACCCAAAGGAGTTATAGTTCACCTGCAGCCAGATAAACACTGACCCCCACCGACAATGCACTAGGACCACACTTCACACAGAGAAGCCTCATGACCTACTGAACATACTGCAGGTAATTGTGGAAAGGGGCCTTGATTTTGGGAGTTGTAGTTCACCTCCATCCAAAGACCACTGAACCCAGCCAATGACGAAATGAGACGAAACCTGGCACACACACACTGAATATTGCCTGCTGTGCATACTGTTATATATTTTGGGGCAATTGCCCCGGGAATCTGGAAGTTGCAGTAGTTCACCCCCATCCAGACAGTACCGCACCACACCTGGTACACACGCCCAAAATGGCCAACTTATAATACTGGCAGGGTTTGGGGAGGATTCACCCACAATTCTGGGAAGTGTAGTTCACCCACTCCAAACAGAATACATAACATTAAAAGACAAATAATACCATTCTCAAATGACCCGGGCACCGCTGGCTCCCCAAGCTAGGATAGATAGATAGATAGATAGATAGATAGATAGATAGATAGATAGATAGATAGATAGATAGATATTGATATAGATTACTCTTTGGCTTTCAGGTCAGGCGAGTGGCTTTTCTGAAGATGGGGACCTGCACTCCTCCCCACCCTCAATGTGCCAGCAACTGGTAGCATATTTGTGCCCATTGCCTACAAATGCTTCATTGTTTTTTGGAATATTGCCAAGTATCCATAGACAATGGCTTCTGGACCAGCAGTGGCCTGTGGATCATCACTTTGTGTAGCACTGGTCTACATGAAACCATCCCACTGTAGCTTTTGAATGCCATCTGTGTAGGTTTTCTCTGCAATTGATTTTGCTATTGCTCCCACAGCACTATAATTCTGAAATATCAAAGAGCCCCTTGTTATGCCGATACCTTCCTCTCATGCACGAGTGGTGCCCCTTTGGGAATATCCACACCTGGAACATACATTCTTCTATATATAAAAAAGGGTAATGGAATCACGGCACCGGACAAAACAACTAAACTAAACAGCCCACAACCTCAAAAATTGACAGCACAACCTCTCATCCACTCCTCTACATTCATACAACAAAAAGAAAAGAAAAATAAAGTCCTAGCCACAGCAACGCGTGGCCGGGCACAGCTATTATATTATATTATATTATATTATATTATATTATATTATATTATATTATATTATATTCCTTTTGGAAATAAGAGGCATTGATATAAGGAAGAAAAGGCCACTTACATCCTTTCTCTCTTCCCCCAAAAGTGACCCTAAAAAAAGGCCTTCGGATGTGGCTGAAATGCCAATGACCAATCTTCTATATATATATAAAAGGGTAATGAAATCACGGCACTGGACAAAACAACTAAACTAAACACCCCACAACCTCAAAAATTGACAGCACAACCTCTCATCCACTCCTCTACGTTCATACAACAAAAAGAAAAGAAAAATAAAGTCCTAGCCACAGCAACGCGTGGCCGGGCACAGCTAGTTATTTTATATATTGGAAACTTTCAATAGATGTAAGATATTCTATGAATAAGGAAAACTCTCTTTCCTCTTGCTGACTGTGTTTCTACTAGCTAACATGACTGTAGCAAGGCACATATATTTGTTTCATCATGCTGGATATAAACCAGGGAAATAATACATTAACATGTGTGCACTGAAAGTAATGTTTGTTTATTTGTGTTTCTGGAAATGTATTATTTTAAGATACAGCTAAATACAGTTACATCACACCCGCCCTGGCCCTTGCTTCTGCAGTTCACAGAGTGAATAAATAAAGCAAATCTCTAAATCTCGTCCAATGCAGAATGTCCTGGTAAAATGTTGTCAGGGCATCCCCTTCTAGCACCACCGTCTTCACAGCTTTCTTATTGCTTTTTACATTTGCTACCTTGTTAAGCCCCCACTGGGGTAAATAAAACATGAAGAGAGAGAGAGAGAGAAAAGTGTGAGGCTTTTATTTACTCTCATTTTTGGGATATATTTCTCTAGCTGAATGCCTTTCTCTTTAATGAAACCCTTGACTGCTCCACTGGTGAATGTGATTTAAGCCCTGGAGAGACAGCCATGATTCACAAACTGTGTTCTGCTCCAGCACTGACCGTTATCTGATGCCTCTTCATGCACAGTTGCCTAAATGACAGTTTAATGGCTCACTGTAAAGGCTAGTTATTTTGTATCTCTATCCAGTGAAAATGGCTAATGGTGATAAGGAAAGGGAAAAAACAAAGCAATTGCTCAGATCTTCAGGCTCATCCGAGCTACTTAGCACGTGCTGGGAGCCTTCAATTAATTATTTCTTCAGTCCACTGAAGCACTCCAAAATGATTTCAAAACTCACCAGCTGCACTAAGAGTCCGTGTTAACAGGGCGCAGGAAACTGAGACTGCACATAAGTAGAACTGACAGACTTTTATGGGGGACCTATGGGTGATGAAAAGAATATTTTAGTATGAGAAAAATTAGGTGATTACAGAACAAAAGAGTGAGATTCCTTAAGGGAAGGTGAAAATTCTGAAAAATTGGGGGAACTGAGAGGCAACCCTGCCATCCTCAGCTTGAGCCCCTTACGAGGGATGCAGCTTCAGAGTATACATCTGTATCCTGCATACAGATGTGAAAGCAACTCACACCCCTTCAAATCACTCTTTACTGGATGTAAAAGTGGCCAACAAGGCTCCTGAACTTTAACATGTTTGGTAGAACAGTGATTTTCAACTTATGATTCCCCAAATCATTTGGATTTTGTCTTCTATGCTAACTGAGGTTTCTGGGAGACGAAGTCCCAGCATCTGGAGGTTCAAAGATTGAAGAATCATTGTTAAAGCAAAGGGACTGTTGTCAGGTGCATCTTGTTATGGAGGAGTGAAGGAAATGCCCTACTAGAAGTCTTGTTGAGCTGCTATAGCTACAGAGCTTCCATTGCTATTCCTCAGGCATAATTTGCACTCCCAGGGGCTGAGTTTCTTGGCTGAGGTTATGGTCCAGTCCTGATACCACCGGATGCTTGATATTATTGATGCAAGCACTTTTTGTGTATCAGGAGCAACTTGAGTCACTTCTGGAGTGAGAGAATTGGCCGTCTGCAAGGACGTTGCCCAAGGGACGCCCGGATGTTTTGATGTTTTTACCATCCTTGTGGGAGGCTTCTCTCATGTCCCCGCATGGAGCTGGAGCTGATAGAGGGAGCTCATCCGCACTCTCCCTGGGTGGGATTCGAACCTGGCAGCTTTCAGGTCAGCAACCCAACCTTCAAGTCACGAGGCTTTAGTCCACTCCGCCATTGGGGGCTCCAAGCAAGCACTATCTCCATTTTATGCCGTGCGCTGACTTTTATAACTGTTCATTGATGTTATGTTTTTTATTGATATGACATTGTTTTATTGCTGACCTTGTTTTATTGTTTTATTGCTGTTATTGTATTGTTGTCGGGCATGGCCCCATGTAAGCCGCTCCGAGTCCCTTCAGGGAGATGGGGCGGGATATAAAAATAAAGTTATATTATTATTATTATTATTATTATTATTATTATTATTATTATTATTATGTCCTCTAACAACCTCATGAGATGGGCTACTTTGCCCGTCACACATCACTTGTTCTCTCCTTTCGCCATGGAGCCTATTACATGATGCATGTGCATTTCTGGTCAGGCTCCATGCCGAAAGGGGAGAGGAAATGGTATTACGCCATCATGGCAGCAACACAGGAGGCTTCCCGTGTTGCCTTTAAAACAAGGATGTGGGGAAGCTGGGCAACAGAAGCTTTCCCCTGTGGGATTGGGTCCAGGTAAGTCGGATGATGCAGGGCGTGAGGCGACGAGTTCCCCATACCACCAATGGGATCCCATGAATTCATCATGGTGCATGTTGAATCCCAAAGATAATGTGACAGGGTCCTAACACCACTGTGGCCATTCCAATGTAATCAAGCTAAGGAGCAAGAAATTGTCTCCTTTCTTTCTCCTTCTTATTCTTCTTCAGCATTAGAGTAAGCTCATAGCAAACAAAAGCTTTTGACTCTGTAGCCACCTGACTACACCAGCAGGGGAAAAACTAATTACAAGCAACTACTTGTAATAGAATAGTTATTTTTGCTGTATCCACTACACTGATTTTAAGTCTGTGTTTGCTTCTGCCTCCTTTCCTTGGAATATCGAAACAAGTCAGTTTAGTTTCTCACTCCCACTTCTTTTGTTCTTCAGAGTTAATTAGAAGTATGTTGAGAGTTAAGTTCAAAGCTTCCCTTATGATAAGAGTAACTTAATATAAACTTATCAGACTGTTGTCGTTATTCCTCTTCATTTGGACGTCTCAGAAGGTCCAGGGTGGGAGCACAAAAACCGAGGCCGAGCAGCCCCAAAGCTAATCACAAGCCTCGAAATGGTCAATAATCCAATCATATATAGATCTCATGGTGTAATATACAACAACTTAGTATACTTTATTGTAATGATATCCTATCTTCTTATATTAAAAACAGATAATCAATTCACAACTTTGCACAACTCTTTGTGATCCGTTTTTTAAATGTTTTGTCTTTTAAGATCTCCTTTTTCAGTTTAAAGAGTGTGACACTTTTCTAAGAATATCACTACAGAGACGATTCAGGCAGGTCTTGTATTTTCAAGTTTCAGATTGAGCACTTTATTCTAAGTCTTCCAAACTTGCAGAATGATTCTTTGTCCTTCTACTCCTGCGTGTCACATTCCTCCAAATATCTATGTTCCATGCTTGGGAACTTACCTCTTTCTCAGAGACATCCCGTGTGTACCTCATCCAGGACAGTCTGCTTTGATCTGCCCAAGAAAATTTCATGGCCTATAATACAGAAGTCTCAAGTTACTGGACCTTCTCTTCCAGGAGAGCCACCAACTTGTATTTGCTGCAGATATAGCTCTCCATGGAGCCTCCGGTGGCACAGTGTGTTAAAGCACTGAGTTGCTGAACTTGCAGACCAAAAGGTCGCAGGTTCAAATCCGGGGAGCGGAATGAGCGCCCGTGGTTAGCCCCAGCTCCTGCCAACCTAGCAGTTCGAAAACATGTAAATGTGAGTAGATCAATAGGTACCACTCCGGCAGGAAGGTAATGGCGCTCCATGCAGTCATGCCGGCCACATGACCTGGAGGTGTCTACGGACAACGCTGGCTCTTCGGCTTAGAAATGGAGATGAGCACCAACCCCCAGAGTTGAACACGACTGGACTTAACGTCAGGGGAAACCTTTACCTTTATAGCTCTCCATATCTTCCTGCAAGAACACATACCATTGCTAATGAAGATTGGTTGCAATGGCTCCCTCACCATTCATATTTAGTAGGCAATGAAACAGAACTCTTGGTCTTCCCCTCAAGACTCTTCTGCTAAATGCCTATAGGAAGTGGCTGTTGGCTTTTCCTGTGAGTGGAGTTCCTGTTCAGTTCTTACTGATATGAGGTGCAATGTTGGTCAAGCTCAAAAGAATGAGGCAGTGGCTCTATAGTGTAGTGACTGCGAGCTTCACTCCCAAGCAAGTCAGTGACTTTGGCCCTTTCTACACTGCCTTATAAAATCCAGATTATCTGATTTGAACTGGATTATCTGGCAGTGTAGACTCATATAATCCACTTCAAAGCAGATAAAGTGGTTTATCTGCTTTGATAAATCTGGATTATATGGCAGTGAAGGAGGGGCCTGAGCAGAAGAGAGAGCACACGTCCCAAAACAAGAGCTTCACCACACTGTTAAACAAAAAAAAAACACTCAAGTTGCGAAAGATAACCCCAAAATACAGCATATCTCTTGCTCTTTCCTCAGTTTTATTCGGGAAGCAATCCAACAAATTGCTGTGTGTGATAATCTCTTAGCAGTGGGCAATAATAATAATAATAAAAACTTTATTTTTATATCCCGCCCCATTTCCCCGAAGGGACTCGGGGCAGCTCACAACAGGGACAAGCCCGAAACAACAACACAACATATTTGACAAAAACTTAAAACATTTCAACGATACATAAAATAAAATAATGGTCTATACATTAAAATCCAAGCAGATAAATCCATAACTCCTGTCCCTTCTTCTCTTTTCCTATTTTGATTTCTGTTGTCTATCTAGGTATGACTATCCCTGTCCTCAAAACTAAATTTCACATTTAATAATAATACAAATATCAATATTTATCCATATTCATTTCCGAGGCCAATTTCTCATTCTACACACACTGGCGCTGAGAAATTATATTTTAAATCCCTTTATGCTGTTTTGTCTATTACTACACCAGGGGATATACATTAGATATTTACCCTCATGGGTTTTAGGGTAGGGTGACATTTCAGGCCTAGAATTTGTCACTTTTCCTCATTGGGGCTCCTCTGAAGGATTGCCAATTGCAACCAACTGCAAACCATGTTTTAGCCTTTTCTTCCATGTGGAATATCTGTGGGTGTTTTTTTTTTTAAAAAGTTTTGATCTTGAGTTTCATCAACTTCCACCTTCTCCCATTTGACCCATTGTTGGGTCAAATGGAGATGTAGTCATGGAATTACAGAAACTTAAGAGATGGAAGCAGCCACAAGGACCACTTTGTTCAACCCTCTTTCATTCAGGAATTCATATCCTTAAGTCCTCAATATACACAGAGTGGGGGGCAGGCAGGTTTTTTTTAATGGGGGGGGGGTACTATTCTCAACAGATGTCGAAAATGTATACACACAAAAATGACTTTGAAATTGCCCATTAGCACTTCTACATTTTATGCTACTTCAAGCCACAAACTGGAGGAAAAAAAACAACAATTTTGGCTTCATTTGAATCTATCCTGTAAAGTGTAGCCTTTTCCAAAAGCCAATGAATGTTACTAGTTGTCAGGCAACTGATTAATTGTGGGAGATATGTAGATTTCAATCTAAGATTAAAGTTTTAGTTGAATAATTGCATCAATTCACTGATTAAAGCTTATCGCTGTACAAATTGCAAACTTTTCTGTGCCAATATTCAAATATGTTTGCATTTGTTAGGAACACAAAATGAATTCAACAAAAGCAAATATCTGCAAAGGTATATCTTGCTTTACTGAATTTTACCTCATTGGCTCTGTTTACTTGAACTTTCAAATAGCATTCACCAAACTCCCCCATGAAAGCTCTTAAACAAATGCAACAAATGAGGAAATGTCCCTTTAGGAATCACTAACTGGTTAATGAATAGAAAATAGAGAGCAGGAATAAATGGCCAGTTCTCACAATGGAAACAAAAGGATCCTGCAAGGAATCAATGCTCTTTAATCTGTTCATAAATGATCATGGATGTGTTCATGTATTAGAGGTGAACAGTGACATCCCATATTTGGTGACACCCCAATTTCTGTAGGGCTTACAAACAAAACAAAATAAAAACAATGGAGAGTTGTGAAGGAGCTCTAAAAGAATTTCTTCAGACAAGGGGAATGGGCTTCGAAATGGTAAATACAGTAGAGTCTCACTTATCCAAGCCTCGATTATCCAAGTTTCTGGATTATCCAAGCCATTTTTGCAGTCAATGTTTTCAATATATCATGATATTTTGGTGCTAAATTCATAAATACAGTAATTACAACATAACATTACTGCGTATTGAACTACTTTTTCTGTCAAATTTGTTGTATAACATGTTTTGGTGCTTAATTAGTAAAATCATAACCTAATTTGATGTTTAATAGGTTTCTCTTTAATCTCTCCTTATTATCCAAGATATTCGCTTATCCAAGGTTCTGCCGGCCCGTTTAGCTTGGATAAGTGAGACTTTACTATATATTGTTCAGTATAAGCAAGTGTAAACTGCTACACATAGTGAGGTAGAAATCTTAACTAAAGGGTGGTTGGTTTTGTTGTCAGCAATGACTATCTTGGAAAAGGAACTTTACTTTTTGGGGAACAGCTCAATGACAATCTTAATGAAGGGAGTCTTGTTTTTTTTTATTTATTGTTTAGAAAACAGGCAAGTATGGGGTGAGGGTGACAGAAGTGTAGAAAACTATGCAGTGTGGTGAAAATGGAGAGGAAGTGGACTTCCCTCTGCTGTGTCGTCACTGAGTATGATCCAGGATTGGAGAGCATCCTACAATGGTAAGGACAATTTCTATGGATTTTGGGGGTGAAACAGGGGGTAGGGAAACTAGGCAAGGTGTGACTATGCCTAGCCATGCCAATCCAGTGTTTACATGGCAGGGAAGCATGGACTGCTCTTGCCACTGAGGCACACCCACTTGTGGCCACAAAATTGGCATTTGAATGCTGGTTTGTTTTGCATTTTTTTTTTGCTGTGTGGCTGCACCCACAGTAGCCGTCTTCTGGAACAAATCTCCCCCATTAGTCCCTGTCATTGTTCCTCATTTCAGGCACTTTTTTCCAGACAACCTAGGGCTATAGTCTTCAATAAAGCTGGATTTATTTCTGAGCAAACTTGCATAGGAGCAGGTGGCAATTAGAAGGAGACTGGGGATGCATGGAAACTAATTGGCAAACCTATATTAGCTATTTTGAATGCAGGGTGGCTGGAGCTGCAATCTAGCAGACTGAGACATTATTCTACCAACCTAGACCAAATGCAATTACTGGTTCAAGTTCAGATTTTTCTTGTAGCTGATAAATCCCTGTAATTTAAAATACCAGTACAAATTTAGAAAGATTCACAGAAATCCTTTCCAAAGGGATAACCATATTAATCTGCCACAGCAAAAGTCCTGTGGCATCTTAAAAACTAATTAATTCATTATAACATGCTCTCATGCTACAATACTTTTTCTTCGATTGTAAGATGCCAGAGGACACTTGTTTTTATGGAGAGATTTGTATTGCCTATATTTCATTGCAGAATAGTCGCCATTGCATAATAGTCACAACCCATTTTTGAGATCCCCGTTTTGGTATTTAGGACTTCCTCACATAATAGTTGCACCCTTAGTTTGTGGGTGAAACTATTATGCGAGGGTGCAACACCCACCCAATCACCTCTTCCCTCTGTCACTTGGAGGATAGAGCTAATCTGGCAAGTGAATTCACCCCCCCCCCCCGCTTCCCTGCCCACAGAATGGCTCTCCCCTCTGAGCTATGGAGGGCTGCGAGGCTCAGAGGTGTGCCCATGGGTGAGCCTCCACCAAACGTCTGCTGGTAGCTCTCACTGGCAGGCAGTTTTGTAGCCAAGGGAAGCCCTATAGCTACTATTATGCAATGAAATAGGGTACAGTGTTCCCTCACTTATCGCTGGGGTTAGGTTCCAGGAACACCCACAATATGTGAAAATCTGCAAAAACAGCGAATCCACGAAAAGTGAACCGCTTCAAAATAAGAAAGAACTTAATAATCACAGTTTAGGCAAAAAGTATAAGAACTAAGGGCCACTGATCACCATGAAGTTTGAGCAACAGTTTCTGAGTGAATTCGAAGTATATCGAAATTGCACATTTTCTATATAACATTTTTATTTAAAACATAATTACAGTTAAATTTGCACGCTAGAGAAAACAATGGCAACGTAAGGAGCCTTGAGGCACATTTTAAGACTACTCTCAAGTACGCCCACACTTTAACATCAAAGATGGAGAAATCCATCAGTTCTCATCACACTTTAAAATACCCGCCTTTGGCCATATCTACACAAATTGAGAGCTCAGGAGTCAATTACTCCCTGACTTCAAAAAAAAAACCTGTTTCTATACAGTTTAGAAAATGAGTCCTATGGAAGTATTCTTGCATCGATTTTGTGGGACTCCATTTTTAGAAATAGGGAAAAGCGAGCATATGATGAGGTCCAAATTAAAATGATCTCACCAATGGCACTACCTGTATGTGGTGATGGGATTGCAAGCTTCTGTCAAGAAGAGTCACCCAATAAGCTTCCATGATTGAGCAAGAATTTGAACCCTGGTCTTTAGATTTCTACTCCAGGACTCAAACCACTACACTATGCTGGCTTTTCTATGAAATTATAGTGTGATATTTAATCTTAATCACCATGGCAACATCCTATGGGATGCTGACATTTGTAATTTGGTTGAGGCAATAAAGCTCTGTGCTGAGGATTCTAAATATCTCACCATAATCTGCTAATCCCAGAATCCCACAGAATAAAATCACAGCAATTAAAGTGGAATTATAGTGATAGACCCTCAACTTTCCATGTCAGGAAGGGATTTTTCTTGGATGCAACGTTAAGGCTGAAATATCCTTGCAGAGCAGATATATGGCTTCCTGTTATGCAAACAGAGGAAACAAACTGCATTAATTCTACACAGTATAGATGTATCCTTGGATTGTTGTCAATTCACAGATCCTCAGCCATGCTGGCAGGGTCTCCCATGTCAGACAGGCTTTTACTGAGGAGCTAGATTTTGTACCACTTCATCAGCACTAATGGGGACGATGACACTGGAAGAGGATCTGTCATACAACAACATAGGTTCAGCTCTTACAATGTATTTTTATATATTCAGTGAATGTGTATAGCTAGAGGCTATGTAAAAAATCTTCACACCAAAGCAAATTCCAGACAATCTCCACTTTTATAGGATCAAATATTAATACAGTAGAGTCTCACTTATCCAAGACTCACTTATCCAAGGTTCTGGATTATCCAAGCCATTTTTGTAGTCAGTGTTTTCAATATATCATGATATTTCGGTGCTAAATTCATAAATACAGTAATTACAACATAACATTACTGCGTTTTGAACTACTTTTTCTGTCAAATTTGTTGTATAACATGATGTTTTGGTGCTTAATTTGTAAAATCATAACCTAATTTGATGTTTAATAGGCTTTTCCTTAATCCCTCCTTATTATCCAAGATATTCACTTATCCAAGGTTCCGGTTCCCGTTTAGCTTGGATAAGTGAACTCTACTGTACTACATTCAGCCATGGTACTATTTCCCGGTCAGCCATAATTCATTTTGAGATTTGATTTGCTCTTTCCCCATATTAATAGACTGAAGAGTCTTCATAAGATAAAAAGGAGAGAAGGCCATACCTCTGGCTCTGTCCCTGTAGTCACACAACTCCCTACCACCATTCCCCATTCTTCACTTGATACTCTTATTCTGGAGGTCTGAGAAAGAAAATTCTGCATGGAGACAGTTCTGTGGTCATATTCTCCAGTGCCCACATTAGACAGAGAAATGCTTGAGAATAGGCCCAAAGAACTGAAAAACTTCAGCAATGGGGTCAGTGGTCCAATTCTCAATTTATTTCATATGCAGATATCTTTTGCTTTATTCGGAGAAAGTATACAACTGAAAATCACACTACTGATTCACAGCAGTCATGAATTACATTATTGACTTATCTCCCTTTCCTTGTCTTTATTAGTTTCAACAGATTTCAACATTGTTCATTGTCCACTTCTTAGAAATATGTATCAAGAGGAACCCCAACATATCAGGTATATTGTGCATTGTCCACTTCTTAAAAATATGTATCAAGAAGAACCCCCAATATATCAGGTATTTTTGTTCTAACAGATTTTTGTTAATCCGTTTGAACAGACAGTTTAACAGACAATCTTCAAAGGCATTTTAGAAGCAGTACGTAATACCTGAGCACCAGAACAATGGAAATGAAAAATCTTATGAATTATTACAAACCCACTCCATCCAGTCTGGCCATGCAGGAGTGCCCTGAACTGTAAAAGCATTTTTTCTGTGTTTAAGTTACCATGGAAGATGAAATAGTCACAGAGATGGACAGGCCAATAGAAAGCACCATTGATAGCTATGCACTCTGGCAGTAAGGCTGTTTTTCTACTACTGATTTAGAACCTTTCTTTGCACCACAAGAGGGCAAATCCCATGCCTAGGAAATATTTTTGGATTTTTTTCTTCCCACACAAAAAATATATGTTAGATTATTGTTCATGTGTATGGTGGGGTGGGTGGGAAGGTGGACGTCCTTTCTTTCTATCTCAGTAACATTGCATTTTGGTTCTGTAAATATTATATGTCTTGCTTTCAGCTAACTCTGCTAAATATCTCTAACTTTTTCTATTTCAATAAAATAAGTATTTAAGGTCTGAAACCATAGGTAATTATCCTGAAACTGTAACAGTGATTCATTTGATTAATTTCTATCATAGGGTCAAGAACTTGCATCTGAAATGTCCAGGATTCAGTCAGCATGATCGCCCATTCAGTTACTACTACCCCACAATAATTCTAAAAATAAATCAAATAATGCAGGCAGTTTTGGAGCTCTCATGTTCAAGATTTAATATGCATCTTTCTAGGGTGAAGTGCATTGAAAGAAACAGCGTAACTTTTAGCAGTGCCAATCAGATGTACCAAAGATATAAATCCATTCATTTGATGTCACTTTTTAAGTACTGGTTGAATTAGAATAATAGAATCATAGAATAGTAGAGTTGGAAGAGACCTCATGGGCCATCCAGTCCAACCCCCTGCTAAGAAGCAGGAAATCGCATTCAAAGCACTCCCAACAGATGGCCATCCAGTCTCTGCTTAAAAGCCTCCAAGGAAGGAGCCTCCACCACGGCCCCGGGGAGAGAGTTCCACTGTCGAACAGCCCTCACAGTGAGGAAGTTCTTCCTGATGTTCAGGTGGAATCTCCTTTCCTGTAGTTTGAAGCCATTGTTCCGTGTCCTAGTCTGCAGGGCAGCAGAAAACAAGCTTGCTCCCTCCTCCCTATGACTTCCCTTCACGTATTTGTACATGGCTATCATGTCTCCTCATAGCCTTCTCTTCTGCTTGTTCTCCAGACCCTTAATAATTTTAGTTGCCCTCCTCTGGACGCTTTCCAGCTTGTCAACATCTCCCTTCAACTGTGGTGCCCAAAATTGGACACAGTATTCCAGGACCACAGGTTTCCTATGAGTGTGTTATTTTCCTTATTTGCTATGGGGCTGTGAGGATGGGGTGCTATATACATCCATTGGGATAAAGGGGCAAGACATGCAGACTGTCGTGCAGCCATTATATCTCTGAATTATTCATTGTCAGGTGAAGATCTATTCAGAAATAGCAGAAAGAGTTAGTGTAATATGATGCTGAATATTAGACGTAAGTTCTGTAATGAAAAGTATAGTTGACAATCATCAGTAAAGAGTTCATAATGAAGACTGTAAGAATGAGGAGCCCCGGTGGCGAAGTGTGTTAAAGCACTGAGCTGCTGAACTTGCAGACCGAAAGGTCCCAGGTTCAAACCACAGAAGTGGCATGAGCGGCCGCTGTTAGCTCCAACTTTTGCCAACCTAGCAGTTCGAAAACATGCCAATGTGAGTAGATCAATAGGTATTGCTCCGGCGGGAAGGTAACAGCGCTCCATGCAGTCATGCCGGCCACATGACCTTGGCGGTGTCTACGGACAACGCCGGCTCTTCGGCTTAGAAATGGAGATGAGAACCAACCCCGAGTCAGACATGACTGGACTTAACATCAGGGGAAACCTTTACCTTTAAAGAATGAGTAAGATTACTCAGGGAGAAAATAAACCAACGTAAGGCCAAGAACAAAAATATATGCAACTTTTACTAAGTCCTATGCAGGCACATAATGTCACTTAGAACCAGCATGAAAAACGTTGGTGGTGGGCTACAAGCCCCACAGTCCAGCTATTCCGGTGCTGATTTCACATGTCTGAGCTTCGGCTGTATTGCCACCTTCCCAGTCCCCCATTCCACTCCCAAACAAAGAAAATATAGACCATACATTCTTCCTGGTCCCTTGCCATAAGATTGGCAAGGGAGCTTGGGATAAGTGGACCCCTTTCCTGCTGCTCTTGTCATGATTTCAGCTAGGACCGCAGGTAGAGAGTGCCCAGTGAGCCTTCGCTAAACCAGATCAGCCAGGACAGAGTACAGGCACTTCGAGTTAAAGGCAAAACTACATATATATTACGATTTGGCCAAATAGGATGCAAGTACAAGCAATATGTTTCAAAAGCTACAAACACAAATTCACAGAAAAATACATGACATTTTATACAGTTCTGATAGCTATTCAGAATCCCCCTCTGATTGACAGAAATGGGAGGTAGGCTAGGATTTGCACAACGATTGTCTGGAGTTTGCCTTGACGTCACAGCTTCCAGGAGTAGATTCCCAAGGTGGGAAGAAAGACAACTGATGGTTGAACAGTTTCAAGAGCCAATCAGTTGCAGAGATGCCTCTCAGGACGGCACAATCCAGGAGGAATTGGTGACGTGGATATGTTGATGAGTTCCTTATTAATTCAAGTGCCCGGTTCTGTGTGAAACAAAGGGTGCAAGACCCAAAAGACAAAGGTGATGATCTCAGATAATCAAGAGCTTGCTTGCCTGTATAGTGATGTCATATTTGCTGAGCCTGCTCTTACATGGGAGTTGCATACTTTCGGCCTCAAGTTGAATCAACAAACATCCTGAGTTTATCCTGTATACAAGGAGCCACGGTGGCACAATGGATTAAACACTTGTGCCATCTGAACTGCTGACCTGAAGGTTGGCAGTTCGAATCCACGAGATGGGATGAGCTCCCGTCTATCAGCTCTAGCTTCCCATGCATGGCCATGAGAGAAGTTCCCCACAGGATGGTAACACATCTGGGCATCCCTTGGGCAATGTTTTTGAAGACGGCTGATTCTCTCACACCAGAAGTGACTTATTTATTTATTTATTTGTTTACAGTATTTATATTCCACCCTTCTCACCCCGAATGGGACTCAGGGCGGATTACAATGAACACATATATGGCAAACATTCAATGCCAACAGACAAACAACATACATTAGACAGACTCAGAGGCATTTTTAACATTTTTCCAGCTTCATGATTCCGGCCACAGGGGGAGCTGTTACTTCACCGTCCAGTAGTGGCTGTACTTCCTCATTCCTTTCCTCGTGTTTTGCTGGCAGTTTTATGGTGTTGTAAATTAGCCTCCTGCATAAAGCGTCCCTAAATTTCCCTAATTGACAGGTGCAACTGTCTTTCGGGGCTGCATAGGTCAACAGCAAGCCGGGGCTATTAATGGTCGGAGGCTTAACCTGACCCGGGCTTCGAACTCATGACCTCTCGGTCAGTAGTGATTTATAGCAGCTGGTTACTAGCCAGCTGCGCCACAGCCCGGCCCCTTGCAGTATGTTCTCAATTTGCTTTTGACATGAAAAAAAACCTGCATACACACACAAAGGTTTTGATTTTATCTGACTTGGGAAATAGCTGGAGGGACTCTGGTCATCATCTCCTTTCCTAAGGGATTATGCAAACTGAAGGCATGTAAAGGCAGCTGCATTTAAGATACATTTTGATACATTTGTTTGATATATTTTATACTTTTAGGATTTGAAACAGTACATGAAAGGTACACAAAATCATCAAGTTGATTCTCTCGTCAGTCAGATGGTGAGGAACAAGGAAGAAGGACAACAGAAAGTCAACCTGGCCGATTGGGAAAAGGTGTGGAAGGAAAAGCTGAAATTTACATACGCGGCTGAACTAAAGGAGAACTGGTACAAGGTTTTTTTTAGGTGGTATCTGACACCGGAAAGACTAGCAAAATTCAGTAAAGGGAAAGGAGACAGGAAATGTTGGAAATGCAGCAAACACAGGGGTGACTTCATACACATGTGGTGGAGATGCAAGAAGATCAAAAAGTTCTGGCTAGAAATTCATAAAGAAATGGAGAAAATATTGCAGAAAAAAATTGACATAAAACCAGAGTATTTCCTACTAGGAATAATGGATTTCCATTTCGGAAAGACTTTTCATATACATGACTACGGCTGCCAGGATTTGCATAGCCAAAATGTGGAAGACGCAAGAGATTCTCACGGTGGAAAAATGGACGCTGAAACTCTTAGAAATCAGAAACATGGATTTATTAACGCAAATAGTCTCACAGGATTTTCTGCCAAGGAAAAAACCAGATTGGAACATTTTAAGTATATACTTGGCCAAAGGAAAATCTAATTCTCCATAAGACAATTTTTCAAAACAACTTATGGCTCACAGAATGATGGGCATTTACAGGTAATATGCCCCGAGGTGAAGATAATTGGTTTTGCAATGCAAAGGATCTGGAAGGACATGGGGGGGGATTTACTCCCCCTCTTATTTTTTTTTTTTTATTTTATTCTATTTTTTTTCCTTGACCCCTCTTGTTCTCTTAGCATCTTTATTTATCTGTTCTACTCTATCTTTTCTATTCACTATAATTGTTCCCACACTTTTTATGTATTCTGAAAACTATAAATAAATAAAAAAAGGAAGTCAGGTACCTCTGTATTTTCTTTGTTGGTGGAAAGGGTACAAAAGGACAGTCTCACTCGGCTATCTGAGTCCAGAAAGCACAGACTGGTTCTCAAGACACCCAGCCCCAATTTTGCACTGCCCAAACAGAGGGAAAAGCCCAAATCCTGCTGCAAGATTTTGACTTTCCCCTGTGTTTTTTTAAACTCATGGTGCAGCTATATTAAGCAACTTTCCCCAATGTGTTGTCGAAGGCTTTCATGGCCGGGATCACAGGGTTGTTGTATGTCTTTTGGGCTGTGTGGCCATGTTCCAGAAGCATTCTCTCCTAACGTTTCGCCCACATCTATGACATCCTCTGAGGATGCCTGCCATAGATGTGGGCGAAACGTCAGGAGAGAATGCTTCTGGAACATGGCCACACAGCCCGAAAGACATACAACAACTCAACTTTCCCCAAGTTAAATCATGTAGAAGCCCACAAGCTAATGTGACCTTACACCAACCTAAATGGGCAGGGTAGAAGCACCCTAAAAAGGGGAGAAATGGGTGCACAACCTCCAGCCACTACATTAAATGAAGGATAAGATGCAAACCTATTGAGGCAGAAGTAGTAAACCCTGGCTCACAAAGAGATTCCCACAGAACAGCATGATCAACTATTTTAACAGTCTCACCAAGACTTCCAAAGGAATTACAATGAAATATGATAATTAGAAAAGGCTGGTGGATCAAATAAAGGCTTTAAGCATTGGAGAGAAATAGTGGCATGTTTAAAT
Source organism: Anolis carolinensis (assembly GCF_035594765.1). Lineage (NCBI taxonomy): Eukaryota > Metazoa > Chordata > Lepidosauria > Squamata > Anolidae > Anolis > Anolis carolinensis. Next base: position 189,896,920 of record NC_085843.1, read on the forward strand.
ACAGAACGAAATGAGCCAGTTGATGATCCAATTTAGTAATGTGGAGAAGAGAAAGGAGAATAGCAGCAGCAACAATTACTAAGAAATGGGATCAAGAGAACAAGTACCATATATGGATTTGAAGATCAATTGATACTTCATCTGACAATATGGGGAAAACAGAAAAAGCAGAAAAGGGTGTTTGAAAGTTGGAAATCAAGGAATCATAATGTCAATTGGATAGTTTCAGCTTTAGTGCAAGAAAGTGAAGGGGAAGATGGAAGAGGGGTGCATTTTCAAAGAAAATTGAAGGGATAAGAAACAATGTTCTTTTAGGTATCATGCATTATTATGAATCGGGGATGTCTGATGCAGGTTGAGCATCTCTTATCTAAAAATGCAAACTTGTTCTCCAAAGTGACTGAGAAAGTGACATATTTTCTTTTTTTACATTAACATTTTAATTTTAAATTTGGATAATTAACAAAAAGTACAACAAAAATAGCTTCTATACATATAAATTCATATAAATACAAATTCATATAAATATAAATACATTTATATGTATAGAAATTCATTTTGTTGTACTTTTTGTTAAATATCCAAATTTAAAATTTAAAATTCTTGGCCCTTGTCCCTCTTGGCTGTTAAAACAAGCCAACTATAGGCCAGTGTCAAATGTACCATTTGTTACTAAGATCCTGGAACAGGTGGTGGCCAAACAACCCCAAAGATTTTTTGGATGAAGCTGATTTTCTAGATCCATTTCAGTCTGGCTTGAGGCCGGGACAGGGGATGGAAATGGTGTTGGTCGCCTTGGTGGGTGATCTACGCAGAGAGCTGGACAGGGGAGTGTGATCCTACTGATCTTCCTGGATCTCTCAGTAGCTTTCAATACCATCAACCATGGTATCCTTCTGGAGCGGCTTATGGGGTTGGGACTGGGAGTCACTGTATTGTAGTGGTTTGGGTCTTTCCTTGAGGGCCTCTTCCAGAAGGTGATGTTAGGGGGGTCCTGCTCAGCCCCATGGACTGTGGGGTCCTGCAGGGCTCACCCTTATCCCCAATGTTATTTAACATCTACATGAAACTGCTGAGAGAGATCACCCTGAGTTTCGGAGTTTGGTATCATCTGTATGCAGATGATGCTCCACTCTACTACTTCTTTCCATTGAATGCCAAGTAAGCCATCCTGCACCTGAACCATTGCCTGAGGTTGGTAATGGCCTGGATGAGGATAAACAAATTGAAGCTTAATCCAGAAAAGACGGAAATACTGCAGGTCTCGCATAAGATCAATCCAGGAATAGGATTACAACTTGAGCTGGATGGGGTTACACTCCCCCTGAAATCCCAGGTTTGCAATTTGGGGGTGATTCTAGATTCTGCCTTAAACCTGGAAGCCCAGAAGGCGGCAGTGACCAGAACTGCCTTTGCACAACTAAAACTTGTCCATTCCTGAAGAAATTTGACTTGTCCACCATGGTACATGCACTGGTTACATCCTGTTTGGACTACTGTAATGCATTCTATGTGGGACTGCCCTTGAAAAATGTTCGGAAACTCCCATTTGTCCAGAGAACAACAGCCAGGTTACTTACTGGAGATGATTTCAGGAAGCCCGCCACTCCTCTGTTGAAACAGCTACATTTTCTCCCAATTTGTTTCTGGGCCCAATTCAAGGTGCTGGTTTTAACCTATAAAACCCTGCATGACTTTGATCCAGGTTATTTGAGACACTGTGTTCCCCTATCTAGGCCGGGTAGACCTCTAAAGTATAGTAAGGAAACCCTTGTTTTGACACAGTCCCTAACCAACATGTACATAAGGAAATTAGATCAGCTCCCAGTCTCATGACATTTAGGAAAGGCGTGAAGACTTCCCTCTTCAAAGCAGCTTTTAACTGAGCCAGGCACTTATGGATACAAAAAATGGGTAATTTTAAATTGATTTTAACTTTGATGTTCAATAATATTAAAAGGTTTAAAGAATTATTGAACCTCTGATACTTGTTTAGTTATTGTTTTAAACTCTTTGCATGTATATTTTTTTAAATATGATGTGAATTGCCTTGGGTCCATCCTGGAGAAAGGTGACATAGAAATCTCCATAATAAACAAACAAACAAACAAACATATAGATTTTAATAATGTTTCATATCATTTTACGGTGTTTGTTCCTAATTATGTCATTTCTCCCCTCACTCATCCTATTGTGTTGATATCATATTCTTCTGGTTGAACACAATCATATATAATAGGCTTCCTTCCTAGTAAAATGTTTATCCCATTCTTCCCTCCAGCATAATATTTAGTATTAAAATATTGCATACAAAAATCTGGGAAATAAAGATTCAATTTTGAAGCCTTCTGCAAAAACCTTTCCTTCTTTCTTTCTTTGTTCAAAATTTATAAATGGTTCCCATTTTTAAAAAGTTGCTTTGTGTTTTTTCTTTGTTTATCATGGCTAATGTTTCCATTTCTGTTATTATAAAATCCTTTACTATCCACATTGTGAGAAGATCTGACTTTTTCTATTTGAGTCCAGTGCCAATAAAAATAGTTCAGATTCTAATTCTATCTTTGATTTTAAAATTTCCTGCAGTGTTTTTTGTTCTTTGTTTTTAATAAGACCACCACATGTGGAGGAAAGTTCTTCTTGTTCCTTACATTTCCAATAGTTATTGTTTCTTCCCTTCTACATGTTAGTTAGTCTTGCTGGGATCAGGTATCCCCTGTTCATAATCTTGTAAAAGTTTGCTTTTAAAGGCATAATGTAAGATTTTCTTTAAGCCAATAGTCCATGTTTTCCCATTTGTCTAATTCTGAGTTATGTTTGACAGTTTGGGCCCATGTAATTATACATTCTTTCATCAGTTCTTGTTTCATTTTCATCTCCAGTGATACATTATATATCTTATCCAATAAGATGTTCTTCATTGGTACACAATTCCTTATCAAAATCCAATGTTTTTCTTTCAAATCCAATATTTTGACTATCTAATATAAATCTTTCTTTAGGTGGATGTGGGGGAAGTCCCACATCCATCAATTAGTCCTCAGTTTTCTACCTGTATTTAACATCTTCACATATTATTCAAAGGTAAAGGTTTCCCCTGACGTTAAGTCCAGTCATGTCTGACTCTGAGGGTTGGTGCTCATCTCCATTTCTAAGCCGAAGAGCCGGCGCTGTCCATAGACACCTCCAAGGTCATGTGGCTGGCATGACTATATGGAGTGCCATTACCTTCCCGCCGGAGCGGTACCTATTGATTGGCATGTTTTCGAACTGCTAGGTTGGCAGAAGCTGGAGCTAACAGTGGGCGCTCACTCCGTTCCTGGAATTTGAACCTGTGACCAAGTTCAGCAGCTCAGCGCTTTAACATACTTCGCCACCGGGGCTGCTATTATTAGATCCCTATAAATCACCCATTTTCTCCATTCTTTTTATCTAATTTGTAGAATACCTTTTCCACTGAAATTGATAATTGGGTTTGGATATAATTTAATTTTGTACTTACTCTATACTATTGTATGATTCATCTTATAAAGTGTTGATTGAAGTCTGCATGTACTTTTGCTTTTTAATGCCATATATAGGCATGCCATCCAAAACATAAACCATGCCCTTCTAATTTTAACAATCTCTCATTTTTTAGAGTTATAACCATTAAATTATTTGCAAATTCTCTGCTTGAGGTTTCATTCCTAATTTTCAGCCCCCCCCACTTTCCCTCCTTTCTTAAGAGTTCAAATGTCAAGATGAATAACAGTGTCCTTTTGTATCTGTATTTTTAAGAGAGTTCTCTGTTAACTAAACCTTTTGAAAGTTTGTGTTTTTGAAATTGCTCTAATTCATTTTATTACATTAGCTACAAATCAAATTTTTCTAAGATTGCAAATAAAAACTCCAACTTTAAATTGTCAAATGCCTTTTCTGCTTCGAGGAACAGCAACACAGCTTTTCTGTCATCATGTGTATCCAACACTACTCTCAAATTGTCTTGAGTTTGTCTTTTAGGAAGAAAACTTGATTGGTCTTTATATATGAATTTGTTTAGAAACATTTTGAATCTTTCTACTAACATTGTTGCAAAGATTTTGTAATATTTTTTACTAGTGATACTAGTTAATTCTTCTCCTTTGATATAAGCCATTTGTAATGTACAGTAGAGTCTCACTTATTCAACACTCGCTTATCCAACATTCTGGATTATCCAACGCATTTTTGTAGTCAATGTTTTCAATACATCGTGATATTTTGGTGCTAAATTCGTAAATACAGTCATTACTACATAGCATTACTGCGTATTTAACTACTTTTTCTGTCAAATTTGTTGTATAACATGATGTTTTGGTGCTTAATTTGTAAAATCATAACCTAATTTGATGTTTAATAGGCTTTTCTTTAATCCCTCCTTATTATCCAACATATTCGCTTATCCAATATTCTGCCGGCCTGTTTATGTTGGATAAGTGAGACTCTACTGTATCTTGAATTTTATCAAATTCTATAATTGATTTAAATAACTCCTGCAAATGTCTAATTAAACACTTCTTAAATTTATTATACTAAATTGCTGAATCCCATCCAGCCCTGGAGATTTCTTTAAAAAATTACTTTTGCTATTGCATTGGAAAGGTTTTTAAAATTGTAATTGCATTGTTCAACTCTTGTTTTGTTCACTTATAAATTTCAGGTTGAATCTGAATTCTTTTATACAATCTGGAATAATGTTGTGTAAAACCTCCAGTATTATTTTATTATATGCAATTATGTCTTTGTCTTATTGCTATACTTATTTTTTCCCTCCTCTTTTCGTAATTTATACAGTAGCCATTTACCTCTTTTGTTAGGTAATTCAAAGGTTGTTAGGTAATTCAAACTAGATAGCAGAATAAGGAATGGATTTGTAATGAATATAATTTGGAGCCCCTGGTGGCGCAGTGGATTAAACCGCTGACTGCTGAATTTACTGACCAAAAGGTCAGCGGTTCGAATCCAGGGAGTACAGGGAATGCTGTGGATGTAGCGTACCTGGATTTCAGTAAGGCCTTCGACAAAGTCCCCCACGACCTTCTGGCAAATAAACTAGTAAAATGTGGGCTAGACAAAACTACGGTTAGGTGGATCTGCAATTGGCTAAGCGAACGAACCCAAAGGGTGCTCACCAATGCGTCGTCTTCATCATGGAAAGAAGTGACAAGTGGAGTGCCGCAGGGCTCCGTCCTGGGCCCGGTTCTGTTCAACATCTTTATTAACGACTTAGACGAAGGGTTAGAAGGCACGATCATCAAGTTTGCAGACGACACCAAACTGGGAGGGATAGCTAACACTCCAGAAGACAGGAGCAGAATTCAAAACGATCTTGACAGACTAGAGAGATGGGCCGAAACTAACAAAATGAAGTTCAACAGGGACAAATGCAAGATACTTCATTTCGGCAGAAAAAATGGAAATCAAAGATACAGAATGGGGGACGCCTGTCTTGACAGCAGTGTGTGTGAAAAAGACCTTGGAGTCCTCGTGGACAACAAGTTAAACATGAGCCTACAATGTGATGCAGCAGCTAAAAAAGCCAACGGGATTCTGGCCTGCATCAATAGGGGTATAGCGTCTAGATCCAGGGAAGTCATGATCCCCCTCTATTCTGCCTTGGTCAGACCACACCTGGAATACTGCGTCCAATTCTGGGCACCACAGTTGAAGGGAGATGTTGACAAGCTGGAAAGCGTCCAGAGGAGGGCGACTAAAATGATTAAGGGTCTGGAGAACAAGCCCTATGAGGAGCGGCTTAAAGAGCTGGGCATGTTTAGCCTGCAGAAGAGAAGGCTGAGAGGAGACATGATAGCCACGTGAAGGGAAGTCATAGGGAGGAGGGAGCAAGCTTGTTTTCTGCTGCCCTGCAGACTAGGACGCGGAACAATGGCTTCAAACTACAGGAAAGGAGATTCCACCTGAACATCAGGAAGAACTTCCTCACTGTGAGAGCTGTTCGACAGTGGAACTCTCTCCCCCGGGCTGTGTTGGAGGCTCCTTCCTTGGAGGCTTTTAAGCAGAGGCTGGATGGCCATCTGTTGGGGGTGCTTTGAATGCGATTTCCTGCTTCTTGGCAGGGGGTTGGACTGGATGGCCCATGAGGTCTCTTCCAACTCTACTATTCTATGATTCTATGATTCTATGAGTAGGGTGAGCTCCCGCTGTTAGTTCCAGCTTCTGCTAACCTAGCAGTTCAAAAACATGCAAATGTGAGTAGATCAAGAATACCACTCTGGTGGGAAGGTAATTTACTCCACTAATGTTTAGCTGCATAGGAATGGAGATTCAAGAAAGTGAGTATGGGTCATGATAGCCAGAGCTGAGGTAGGGGAAGTAATATATGTTGACAAAAGAGTGCAATTATCAAGAATTAGAATCTCATAAATAAACAGATAAATCTAAAGAACTGATAAGAAAAGAGAGAATGAGTTGCCTGTGAGAAAGCAAGCACAGAATTGGTAACTGATCCACGGCTTCATGGTGCTGTGTTATATGAGCATGAACATGGTGATGGCTCTATCTTATTCTTTAAGATTAGAGTTATGGGTGGGTTATTATATAGGCTTAGTAACGTTTGGCTTTTAGAGCCCAACATTTAGAGTTCTGTCTCTTCATTATGTGCAATACAGAATTTACTGGTCCCTTGACACTATGTACTCCATTTTCATTTTGCTTGATTGGAGTATTTGTATTGTAACCTGTTTGGGTTAAAAAAGTATTTTGGAAACTTCTTCACATTGGTTTTGGTCTGTGAATTTTTGAATCATCTAGAGAATATGAGTTTCTTGATGAAAAGTACTATTTTGTGTTATGAACCAGAAAGTAATGGCCTATCACACTACAGAAAGTGGTCTGAAGCATCTATCTTTAATCTTCTTCATAAGTGTTCCAGACACTGTAATTTCCAGTAACAATAATGGAGTAAATACTTCATTAACCCCTTTGAAGCTCCTAATACCATGACAGTATCTAAATGAACTGACATAGTATCAGGTATTGTTCATGTAAGACCAGAAAGTTAAAATGAAGTCTGCAGCATCAATGAAATAACCTGTACATTTTTATTCTAAACAATGAAATGATGGTGTGCTGAATAGAAATAGAATTTCAAAGCAAAACAAACTTCACTAGTACATAAATCATTTCACCTTTGAAATTAGCTTGAAGCAAAGATAAAGTCACTTGCTAAATTTTGTTGTTGCTGAGTGTGTTGCTTGTTCAGGCAGAATTTAACTCAGAGCCTGTGCCAACCAAAACATCATATTATTTATGTATTTCTGATAGATAATAACCATATCGATATTGCACCATTCTGATCATAAATTAATAGTATGACATAGCAATACCCATTGCCTCTCCAGATGTCAACTATATTTATTGAATGAGAAATAAAAGTGCAATATCTAGTTTGAGCAGAATAGTGCCATAACCATAAAAAGTATAGATTTGGCTTTAGGGAACAATTCCCTGAGTCCCGATGTCTCAAAATGAAAACTGGTTCAGAAATATAAAGAATGTTATTATTAAATACAGTTATATGGTAAAAGTCTCCAGATCAAAATCAAAGTGCAAGGAAGGAGAAGATAGCGGGAACTATATGATAAAGTGAACTTGGCAGCCCATTTACATTTCCGACATGGTAATGGTCTCTGCAATAAATCCAATTCAGAAAAAAATAAAAAAGGAAGAAAGGAGGGTTGTCCTGCAGCTTCATTTATGAAATAACCTTGTAAAATACCTATATTTATAATTTGTTCAGCCTTATCGACCAGTTCCATCTTAAAGTCTCTAGGTGGGTAATATTGCATTAATTATAATTAATTTAATTAGTCCATTAAATTTCAATTAACATCAATTGAATACATAGCAAATATTAATCACTCCAGACCCTTATGTTCTTGTCTCCTAAAAATAGCACAGATTAAAAAAAAAAAACATTTGCAGTCCCCTGAAAAAATATCAACACTGGGCTTTCGAGGAAAGAAGTTACCTTTGTTCTTTGGTCATATGTTCATTGCAAACCACTGTTTATCGAGGGACAGAGCCTGGGAATTTTGCTTGTTTTTCTCCCATATGATAAAATCTAGTTGTAACTATTGTGTGTTATAGTGTGGTAGTAATCTGTATTATGTCCTTGTTACTGCAACCCTAGTTACTAGCATAAGATTTAATCCAATTCTTTTTCCAAAATAAAGTAAGGGCCCTTCTATACAGACAGTAACATCTGGCTGGAAGTCAGCTTGAGCTTGGGAAACCTAGAAAATGTTCCCTTAGCGACTGATCAGGTTGCAACTTTCATTACCCCTAGATCTGGCAGGGTGGAACTCCCATCAGCCATGGATATTTCCAGTGTTGAAATCCCATTTCCAGCACCTGTGTGGCTGGGATTACAGGTTCTGCTCCTAACAATTAGACATGTCAACCTTTTAGTTGGAATCTGACATCCATCGTTCCCAGGTTGTGCAGTGAAGGGGTAACATTTTGGGGAGATGCAGGTTGGCAAGTAGGGTGAGCAATCTGATCTGTTAAGGAGGAGAGGCAAGGCTTCAGTGATGAGTGGGACTCAGACAGCTCTCTGAATATGGCTGGATTTCACCCTTTATCATGTATGTTTAACCGTGACAGTATTTGAAATTGGTCAGCCAGGATGGGCAGGAGTCTAGGATACATGTGGTGGGCCTCACCTTTTCAAGGATCTTGCCCACATCCTTAAGCTGCACCAATTGAAAAGAATCCATCAAAACTGGACAAGCAGGTTCACGTGTTCCATCCTCAGGGACTGCTGTTAACATGGTGTCCAAGTCGAAATGGATCAAAGTGACTTTGTCCATGAAGAACCAAGCAAATACTTCACAGAGAGCTGTTGAGTTGTCAGGGATCCTGTCTTGGGAGATGGGATTTAACAACCCTGTGTCTACTTGAAACAGCTCCACCGGATGGTTCTTTGTGGATGCAAGATTGGCTGCAAAAAAAGAGATTTCTTTGCGGCATCTATTGCCACAGCGTATGCCCTTAGATAAGCACACAGCTGTGTTCAGTTTGACTTGCTCGGCTTTAGATGCCACATGCACTCTAGCTCCCTCTTCTTTTGCTTCATCGCTGCCAGCTCCTCGTTGAACCAAAGAGCTGGTTTAGATCAGCTATTCGAGAGGGGATGTTCCGGAGCAATCATGTCTACTGCCCTGGTCATCTCTCTATTCCAGAGAGTGAACAGAGCATCAACAGGATCACCTACTGAGGAGATCGGAAATTCCCTAAGAACCATCAGGAATCCATCCAGATCCATAAGCCTCCTGGGGTAGATCATTTTCGTAGGTCCTCCAGCCCTGCAGAGGTTAGGGGGTGCAGTAAGCCTAAACTTGATCAGGTAGTGGTCAGTCCATGGTAATGGAGTGATGGAGAGCTCCTCCACACTGCCATCATCCTCCCATCCCTGGCAGAAAACCATGATGTCAAAACTTTGCTTCCACTATGTCAGCCATTGCTGTTATTGCAATGTAAATCGGCAGAATGGTAAGCAATGATAGTGTGAATAAATTATCAAAAGTTGGTTAAAATAGTGCTTGTCATTTTGGAGGAATTCTAATTTTTGCTTCCCATAGACTTGGCATCAGGATTTGGTTAACCAGTTAAAATTCATGAGCAAACCAGTTTTTTTTAGACTGAAAATCTTTGCGGGCGGGGTTGAACCTGTAAACCATGCCCTTGGCTATGGGCTTGATGTAATGCTTTGTCTGCATTCTCTGACCTAGTCAATAAGCAGTAAGGTTTTCTATAACAAAGTTTAAGTGTCAAGTTTAACAGAGGTTTGCATGCCCGTGGGCATGTGAGAGAGGATGATAATTTTATGACTGTAGCAAAGATGTGTGAAAGAAACAGAAGTCCATTTTATGAGCACAATGACTCTAAATGGGCAAACAAAATAGGCTTTCTCAAATTAGTTAATTAACGCAAAAGAACACTTGCTCACAAACTGTTCAGCTGTTTGGAAGCACACATGTGAATCTTTGCAAGGGGAATATGATTAACATATTCAGGAGAAAACAATTATTAGTGGCCACTAGAACTGGAGAACATAAAAGCTTCAGCTGAAAGCATGCTTTAAAATCTTTTATTATCTTACAATTTCATAAGTCGTTAGTTTTTAAATTTATAAAAAATGTAAACCAGTTTCCATATGAAGCTGACAGAACACTTTTAATTACTGCAGCCACACATAATACTTATAGGTGGAAAGGGTCCCCAAATACCGTCCGACATGGGCAAATGTTTTTGGGTCTTCCTGGTTCCATGGAAGACTTTGGGAGAGATTTTGAAATTAGAAATGTATTTGGAAAAAAAATCCCAAAATGTTTTATTCTGGGGCTCCAAACATGTGGGAATAAAAACAAAGTGCAGTTCCACACAAATATACAGTTTGAAGCCATCTAGAAGTATGGGAGTCTACAAAACGTACACCCCAATGTATGCTGCAGCCAGAAACAACATATATATATTTTTAAAAAAATCACTTAGGTTTGGTTCCAAGACCTGGCTGTGAATTCCAAAATCTATTCATTCTCAAGTCCTATTACTGTATATACAATGTTTCCTCACTTATCACGGGGGTTACGCTCCAGGACCACCCGTGATAAGTGGAAATCCATAAAGTAGGGACATTATTTTAATTTTAATATTTATACATTATTTTATTTACCCCATTGCTGCTGCTTTTCCTCCTCAGGGCTGCCCCCTTGCTTCAGCCCTGCCATGTGGCTATGGCTGCCTCTGCCAGGGAAGAAGGGGTAAATAACTAAATAATAAATAAATTTTCTTGCGAAACAGTGAGTCCGCAATAAGCGAACTGTGAAGTAGTGGGGGAACACTGTACAACGGTATAGCAAACTAGTGTCCCATATATAAAATGGCAAAATCAATACTATTAGCTAATCAATGTTGCTTATTATTAATAATAATCTTTATTTCTACCCCACCATCATTCCCCCGAGGGAACTCAGCTCACAAAAGCACTCCAAGTGCCTCATATTACAGCAATACATAAGTATATATACAAGTATATATATTATATATACAGTAGAGTCTCACTTATCCAATATAAATGGGCCGGCAGAATGTTGGATAAGCGAATATGTTGGATAATAAGGAGGCATTAAGGAAAGGCCTATTAAACATCAAATTAGGTTATGATTTTACAAATGAAGCACCAAAACATCATGTTAGACAACAAATTTGGCAGAAAAGGTAGTTCAATATGCAGTAATGCTATGTAGTAATTACTGTAGTTATGAATTTAGCACCAAAATATCACGATATATTGAAAACATTGACTACAAAAATGCGTTGGATAGTCCAGAACATTGGATAAGCGAGTGTTGGATAAGTGAGACTCTACTGTATTATGTTTATTTATACCCTGCTTTTTTCTCTTCAAAAAGGTGACTCAAAGTGGCCACAATTTTTTTAAAAAAGTATGGTGTAAGAATGAAACATGTGTGCTTAAACATACTTTTGTGCGCAAACACATGCATAAGGTAAAGGTAAAGGTTTTCCCCTGACATTAAGTCCAGTTGTGACCGACTCTGGGGGTTGGTGCTCATCTCCATTTCTAAGTCGAAGAGCTGGCATTGTCCATAGACACCTCCAAGGTCATGTGGCCGGCATGACTGCATGGAGCGGTACCTATTAATCTACTCACATTTGCATGTTTTCGAACTGCTAGATTGGCATGAGCTGGGGCTAACAGCGGCCGCTCATTCCGCTCCCGGGATTTGAACCTGGGACCTTTTGGTCCGCAAGTTCAGCAACTCAGCGCTTTAACGCACTGTGCCATCAGGGGCCCTAACATGCATAGCATAGGGCCGGGCTGTGGTGCAGCTGGCTAGTAACCAGCTGCAATAAATCACTACTGACCGAGAGGTCATGAGTTCGAAGCCCGGGTCGGGTTAAGCTCCCGACCATTAAATAGCCCGGCTTGCTGTTGACCTATGCAGCCCCGAAAGACATTTGCATCTGTCAATTAGGGAAATTTAGGTACGCTTTATGCGGGAGGCTAATTTAACTAATTTACAACATCATAAAACTGCCAGAAAAACACGAGGAAAGGAATGAGGAAGTACAGCCACTAGTGGACAGTGAAGCAACAGCTCCCCCTGTGGCCGGAATCGTGAAGCTGGAAAAAAATGTTAAATGCCTCTGTGTCTGTCTTTATACTGTATGTTGTTTGTCTGTTGGCATTGAATGTTTGCCATATATGTGTTCATTGTAATCCACCCTGAGTCCCCTTTGGGGTGAGAAGGGCGGAATATAAATACTAAGTAAATAAATAAATAAATAGCATATGCATAATATATGTGTGTGCGTGTACCTATATATGTGCATATACATATGCATGGATAGATAATTAGATATAGATATGGAAGGTATGAATTGTTTTTATTTAGAAGTTGTTGGTTTAATGTCTTTATACTGTATGTTGTTTGTCTGTTGGCACTGAATGTTTGCCATATATGTGTTCATTGTAGTCCACCCTGAGTCCCCTTCGGGGTGAGAAGGGCGGAATATAATTACTGTAAATAAATAAATAAATAGCATATGCATAATATATGTGTGTGCATGTACCTATATATGTGCATATACATATGCATGGATAGATAATTAGATATAGATATGGAAGGTATGAATTGTTTTTATTTAGAAGTTGTTGGTTTAATGTCTTTATACTGTATGTTGTTTGTCTGTTGGCACTGAATGTTTGCCATATATGTGTTCATTGTAGTCCACCCTGAGTCCCCTTCGGGGTGAGAAGGGCGGAATATAAATACTGTAAATAAATAAATAAATAGCATATGCATAATATATGTGTGTGCATGTACCTATATATGTGCATATACATATGCATGGATAGATAATTAGATATAGATATGGAAGGTCTGAATTGTTTTTATTTAGAAGTTGTTGGTTTTAATCATGTGTGAGCCTCATAAGATGCCCCTGGCCTTGTGGTGTTAGTTATATTATGAAATTGAGATATTTTTTTTTCAAAAAAAAATCCTGCCACGAGTGACCTGTTCAGATAATGCCACTGCCCTGTGGAAATGATCCCGGGTCGCTGTTGGACAAATAAGGCTCAACCTATATTCCTTCAGTTACATCCGAAGGCCTGAACTCTCTGCCTCGGCCCTGGCTTCTCTAATGGCGCACTGACAAAGCCAGAAGAAACCTCAGGTTGAGCTAATCAAAGGTGAAAAGGGAGAATCAGTAAGTGTCGTATCCTTTTGCCACTTTCATCAATCCAGCTAACTGAATTTGAACTAAAGCTTGGTAAATTTTCTGCAAAGGGAAATTAATATGTAACACATCTGAGGCCGGCTGCAGGCCTGTAAAATTGGAAAGGCTGCATTATATCAGAGGGCGATTATTGAGGGGAAGAATGGCTGGGTCCCAGGTAATCAGAAAGAAGCCTCTGAGCCTCTCTCCGCTGTGCTTTGGCGGAGGCCGAGGCCACGCTGCCTTCGACGCAGAGGGAGGCGAAATCCTTTCAATCTTGGCCCCCAGCCCAGCCCACCCGCCACCACATCAGGAAATATATTCGACTGGCCATTTCTGTTGCCCACACATGATTGAATCAATTCAATTACCTCTGAAAATACATATTCAGCCTGTGAAGATGCTCTGGAAAGAAAGGAGAGGCGGAGAAAAGACAAAGAAATCTGTACTTACCCAATAATAAGTTTCATTTGGAGGAGGTTTGAAAACAATTCTCCCTCGCATTTGTCCCTGTCAGGTCACATTATTCATAAATGAAGTTTACAAAATATCAATTCAGTTTCAATAAAGGAAGGCTGAATTGCAACACATGAGTGTTGAATTTACCAAATCATAATCCTTGAGGGGACCCTGGTGGCTTCCAAATATTTTCCAGTCAGAGGTAATCAAAACTAGACTGCTGAATGCTAATACATTCAATTTCACCCCTTTTGTTCGCATCTGTCCCCTTATAATACTATTTTTCTACACTTTCAAGCCACTGACGATGGCACCATATCCTGGAATAGGAATGGGTTTTGACTGTGAAGGAGAGTCTATCCTGTAACTTCGCCAGCTCTGCAAAATGAAATATTTCTACACATTTTCCATTTTAAGAATCAATTTGTTGATTAATAAGCCTGGGGGGCAGCTTGGCAGAAAGCCATCTGTTTTATAGAATATCATGACTAATTTTCAAACCTTCCAAATCACAGTGTATGTTTGCCAAACTGGATCCCTCCATTTTAATCTTTAAAAAAGAACTTCTCTTTCTCTTCTTAAGTTTTACAGGACACAATAACCTGAAGAAGCGCAAGCCCTGCTAACCACAGATTGCAACTTGTGCATTTTCATCTGAATTAAAATGAACCAGGAGATGAGATCCTAAAAGGTAAAGGTTTCCCCTGACGTTAAGTCCAGTCATGTCTGACTCTGGGGGTTGGTGCTCATCTCCATTTCTAAGCCGAAGAACCGGCATTGTCCGTAGACACTTCCAAGGTCATGTGGCCAGCATGACTGCATGGAGCGCCGTTACCTTCCCGCCAGAACGGTACCTATTGATCTACTCACATTTGCATGTTTTCGAACTGCTAGGTTGGCAGGAGCTGGAGTTAACAGCGGGCACTCAAGCCGCTCCTGGGATTTGAACCTGGGACCTTTCGGTCTGCAAGTTCAGCAGCTCAGTGCTTTAACGCACTTCGCCACCGGGGCTCCTAATCCTACCCATTGCCAGCCGTCTCAGCCACACCATGCCATGTGCATTCGTGAATAGTAGATCTCATATGAAGAATCTTTCTATTCAAGGAAGCTCCCCGGATCCTAGACCAGTATTTGACAGCTATAATGGATTGAATGGGGGCTAACAAGTTGCAGCTTAATCCTGACAAGACAGAGGCCCTCCTGGTCAGTCGTGGGGCCGATCGGGGTATAGGGTGGCAACCTGTGCTTGACAGGGTTACACTCCCCGAGAGGACACAGGCTTGCAGTCTGGGGGTCCTCTTGAACTCAGAGCTGACACTTGAAACTCGGGTGTCAGTGGTGGCCAGGAGGGCCTTCACACAGTTAAAACTTGTACACCAGCTGCAACCATACCTCAAAAAGCCTGACTTGGCCATGGTGGTCCATGCCTTAGTTACATCTAGAATGGATTACTGCAATGTACTCTACATGGGGCTGCCTTTTAAGATAGCTTGGAAATTGCAATTGGTGCAAAGAGCGGCACCCAGGTTACTAAATAGAGCTAGCTACAGGCAGTGGAGGCAGCGACAGACTTTATATTTCTAGGCGCGAAGATCACTGCAGATGCAGACTGCAGCCAGGAAATCAGAAGACGTCAACTTCTTGAGAGGAGAACAATGGCCAACCTCGATAAAATACTGAAAAGCAGAGACATCACACTGGCAACGAAGGTCCGCATAGTGAAAGCAATGGTATTCCCCATAGTAACCTATGGATGTGAGAGCTGGACCATAAGGAAGGCTGAGCGAAGGAAGATAGACGCTTTTGAACTTTGGTGCTGGAGGAAAATCCTGAGAGTGCCTTGGACAGCAAAAAGATCCAACCAGTCCATCCTCCAGGAAATAATGCCCGATTGCTCACTGGAGGGAAGGATATTAGATACCTCTTTCTGGCAAAGATATAGGGGAGAAAAGCTTCAAGTATGTCTGAGATGAATCAGCAACAGGGGAAATTAAACTATAGTTGAGGGGAAAGGGGGAAAGGGGTCACCACATACTAAGAAAAGGGTGAGGGAACTCCTGGTCAGTGTCCTTGAGGGTATAGTGGATGCCTTTCAGCTGAGGTCAGGGCCGGCCCAAGGAAATTTTCAAGTGTAAGCGAAACAGGATTTTGGTGCCCCCCCCCCAAAAAAACCCCCAATCACCGAGAAATAAAAGGTAGAAGGTAGAGGTGAATAGAATGGATAAAAGAGTTTTCCTTACAACCAGAAGTTTATTAACAACATTATGTTCATATAGTAACATTACATAGAATTAACTCCAATCTTAATAAATAATAATAATAATAATAATAATAATAATAATTTAATAAATAAATATTTTAATAAACTTTGCAACAATTTTAATTTTTTAACATCCAGTTTTCCTTAACACAAATAATAATAATAATAATTTAATAAATAAATATTTTAATAAACTTTGCAACAATTTTAATTTTTTAACATCCAGTTTTCCTTAACACAAATTAACTTGAACACTTGTAAAAATTAAAACCTGATTTTTCTGACTTTCAATTTGGAAAACTCATGTACTAGGGAATCTGTGTCCATGTCATCCAACAAGCTATTTTCAATGGCCAAGGTTGATAGTCCACTCAAGCGCTCTTGACTCAAAGTAGATCTTAAGTAATTTTTTATAAGTTTCAATTTTGAAAAACTCCTTTCACCGCTGGCCACGGATATTGGAAGTGTTAACAGAATTCTCAATGCAGTGTAGACATTTGGGAAAACATCCTCCGAACCATGATTTATAAAAGACAAGGCATCAGCTGGGAGACTTCCAGGGGGAAGCATATCTGCAAGTAATTGTAGCTCTGTATACAGATCACCAGCATTCACATCGTGGTCTTCTCCATCTGTCAAAACAGTTTCAAGGCGTTGACAGGCGTACTTCAATTCTTTTTCATTCCAACATTTCCCAAGGCTTGAAATGTCATACAGAAATTTGAAACTTCCACTATGGTTGTCCATTAGCTGAAATCTCTCCTTTAATGAGGATATTGCTGTGTCAAGCACAACAAAAAAAAAGTTCACTTTAAAAGACTCTTTGCCAGAATGTACAGCTTCATCTTTACATTCATACGAAAATTGTCTGCTTACTTTTCTCGGTCGAGCTTCCTGTTCGTTTTCAAAGTCGGCAGTAGCATCGATTTTTTCTGCCAGTTCCTTTGCATCTGTAATGATGCTATTTAGACCTTCTTCAGATCTCATCCTTTCTAGAAAACTTTTCACACTCTTAATAAGAGCCATAGAATTTTGAAGATCGATTGACACTTTTTGCAACTGTTTACTAACAATATTTATCTTGTGCAGGATCTCATGCCATGTCACTATGCTGCACAGAAATGTGAAGCTTTGCAGTCTTTTAAGAAGAGCACCAGCACGGCTCCTACAGAGTCCATCAAATTTCTGATCATGAGAAGCTTCATATACGGCATCATATACTTCTTCAATATGGAACCTCAAAGGCAACAATGCTTCGATTCTACTTTCCCACCTAGTACTGCTAAGTGGTTTGAGTGTGAGAGTTGAAACATGCTTCAACAAAGTACCCCATCTTACTGGGGAACCTGAAAAAAGGTTATAGAGGTCTTGTACGGTGGCGAAACAGTCTGCTGCAATCTTGCAAGACATAGCTGCATCATTTATGACCAAGTTCAGGGAGTGGTTTCCACATGGTACATAAAAGGCTCTAGGATTTAAATCAAGGATCCTCCTCTGGACTCCAACATGTTTTCCCTTCATTGCAGAACCATTATCATATCCCTGGCCTCTCATGTTTTTTAATGGAATACGTCGTGCTTCCAACTCATGGAGTAATATTTCTGTCATACCTTCACCTGAAGGACTGGCAACAGGAACAAAGCCTAAAAAATGTTCCTTAATCAAGATATCTTCATTTGCTTTACATGTAACAAATCTAACCACCAACGTCATTTGTTCGGTGTTGCTAATATCTGGTGTGCAGTCCAATATAATAGAATAATATGTTGCCTCATGTAGTTGTTCCAAAATATTATTCTGGACCTTGCCTGCCAAGAAAGAAATAAACTCGTTCTGGACATTTTTACTCAAATAGTGGACATGTGTTTCTTTGGAAGTGATTCTTCTCACATGTTCAGCCATCGGATCATCAAACTGTGCTATATGTTCTATCAATTTTAAAAAGTTGCCATTATTAGGTTCAAATAGAACATCTTTTGTCCCTCTAAATGGCAATCCTTGAACCCCCAAAAACCGTGTAGCACATAGCAAGCGTTTCAGAATTTGATCCCAATGTTTAATTTCAGCATTAATAAGTCTTTCATGCTCTGCATCAATAGTTTTGTTTAAATGCAAACGTTGCGAGAGCTCACGCCAAGATGAACGGTTTTCCATATGAGGACGGGATTTCTCGTGACCGCTCAAAAGCCTGCTCAAGTTCCGCCAGTTAGAAAACCCTTGGCTACCTGCAAGACTGGATGTGTCGTTTCCAAAAATTTTGCAAGTAATACAAAACACTGCATTTTTAGATACAGAATACTGTAGCCAATATCTGTTGACACGCTCTCCATTACACAACTTCCTTGAATAATGAAATGGGGAAAATTTTCTGCCATGAATGTCCTTAGGAAACTTTATGCCTCTGACTTGCTGTGGTCCTCGCTCAACAATTATTTTCCGTGCCTCATCAGTTATTTTGAGTGGCCACTCTCCACAATCATTGGAAAGAAATAACAAAGGGTCTCTTCTTTGTTCCTGAAAAAAAAGGGGGGTGTATGTTAACTTCTAGAAGTTTTTCTAAGATGTAATGCAATGCAAGATCAATAAGTATAATACCTCGTTATGCAATCTTTAAATAAAAAATGAACAAGACAGGCCAGGGCCAATTATATTTCCCAAAAATCTGCACTAATATTTTTAAATTGAATCTACTTACCGATTCAATAGCTTGCCGACTAGTAGATGGCAGGGCTGCATCTCTTAATGAATCCTCATCCACATCTTCAGTGTCAGTCCCAGTAATGCCAATACAGGAAGGTGGTAATGGTATTGCTGAAGTTGCAGTGAGAAGGTCTTGACTGGTTGATGGTCCTGGTAGAGGCTCAGAGATTGGTATCTTTCCGTCATCAGCATGATCTGATTCAGTCAATTTAGTTGTCTCTGGCTTTCCTGTCTGGCATGATGGTGAAGTCGTGAAAAACCTTTTTAATGCTTTAGCTTGACTCTTGTCTTCTTGGCTATGCTGCAACCTCCTTTTACGATGAAATGCTCCCGATGGCTTCTTCTTGCTTGACATTTTCTGCTAAGAAACCCAACTCGTCATATAAGGAAGGGGACTGACGCAGAACAACTTTTAGCTTATGACAACACAGCAGAAATACAGCCTGCAGCTCCATCCAAGAACAGTAGAGTCTCATTTATCCCACATAAACGGGCCAGCAGAGCGTTGGATAATCAAAAAATGATGGTTAGCATGGAATAGCCTTGCTAGACCTGGTTATGGACCAAGCATTTGAGCATTATTCCTTTTCATGCTATACTTGAGAACTGTTTAAGTACAGCAGAGACTCTACAGTAGAGTCTCTACTGTAGAGTCTCACTTATCCAACATAAATGGGCCGGCAGAACGTTGGATAAGCGAATATGTTGGATAATAAGAAGAGATTAAGGAAAAGCCTATTAAACATCAAATTAGGTTATGATTATACAAATTAAGCACTACAACATCATGTTATACAACAAATTTGGCAGAAAAAGTAGTTACATGTGTAGTAATGCTATGTAGTAATTACAGTAGAGTCTCACTTATCCAAGCCTCGCTTATCCAACGTTCTGGATAATCCAAGCCATTTTTGTAGTCAATGTTTTCAATACATTGTGATATTTTGGTGCTAAATTCATAAATACAGTAATCACTACATAGCATTACTGTGTATTGAACTACTTTTTCTGCCAAATTTGTTGTCTAAAATGATGTTTTGGTGTTTCATTTGTAAAATCATAACCTAATTTGATGTTTAATAGGCTTCTCCTTAATGCCTCCTTATTATCCAACATATTCGCTTATCCAACAATCTGCCGGCCCGTTTATTTTGGATAAGTGATACTCTACTGTACTGTATTTACAAATTTACCACTAAAATATCACAATGAATTTAAGACACTGACTACAAAAACATTGATTACGAAAAGGCAGACTGTGTTGGATAATCCAGAACACTGTATAAACGAATGTTGGATAAGTGAGATTCTACTTTAATATGAAATAATTACTGGGATAGAATAATGCAGAACAATATAATCTCTAAAACCAGGACAATAAATAAAGACCAACAGTCTGAAAGCATTCCACAAAGGAAACAATCAGGGCTAGCTAACACCTCCCAACAAAGTATTCCCATCATCAAAGTCTGATAAATCCACTGTTTTCTCACAGCCACAGACAGTACAAGCACATAACATATCGCAAAGAACACAACTCTGAAAACAGGGGAATTCCACACAGGAAACATTCAGCGCCAGCTAACACCGCCCAACAAAAAATTCACTCAGGGAGGAAACAGTCAGGCTTTAAAGCTGCAAGGCTTACATCCTAATCATTTTCCCTAATTGCAGCATTCATGCTTGCATCTAAAAGCCAAAAAAAAAACCAATTAGAAATATTGTATATTCACAACCTTTAGGAAATAATATCCCCTGATGGCACAGCGTGTTAAAGCGCTGAGCTGCTGAACTTCTGGACCGAAAGGTTTGAATTGGGGGAACAGAGTGAGCCCTCACTTTTAGCCCCAGCTTCTGCCAACCCAGAAGTTCAAACACATGCAAATGCGAGTAAATCAATAGGTACTGCTCTGGAGGGAAGGTAACACCGCTCCATGCAGTCATCCCACATGACCTTGGAGGAGTCTACGGACAACGCTGGCTCTTTGGCTTAGAAATGGAGATGAGCACCAACCCCCAGAATCAGACATGACTGGACTTAATGAGGTATGGATACCTCACAATCTTTGAGGATGCCTGCCATAGATGTGGGTGAAACGTCAGGAGAAAATACTTCTGGAACATGGCCACACAGCCCGAAAGACATACAACAACCCTGTGATCCCGGCCATGAAAGCCTTCGACAACAAGTTTACCCTTTACCTTAACTACCACCAATTCCTCAATACAGTAGAGTCTCACTTATCCAACACTCACTTATTCAACGTTCTGGATTATCCAACACATTTTTTTAGTCAATGTTTTCAAAACATTGTGATATTTTGGTGCTAAATTCATAAATACAGTACTTACTACATAGCATTACTGCGTATTGAACAATTTTTTTCTATCAAATTTGTTGTCTAACATGATGTTTTGGTGCTTAATTTGTAAAATCATAAACTAATTTGATGTTTAATAGGCTTCTCCTTAATCCCTCCTTATTATCCAACATATTCGCTTATCCAACATTCTGTTGGCCCGTTTATGTTAGATAAGTGAGACTCTACTGTTCTTTATTTCCCAGAACAGAACACCATACTTCGCCACAGCAAAGCGTGGTTGGGCACAGCTACTTTATTATTATATAATATATGTAATTATTAAAACTATAAATCCCAGCAACTACAACTCCCTACTCAATTAATTTTTTAACATAACATAAAATCACCAACTACAACTCCCAAAACAAGGGATTAAACAGAAAACATGTACTTTTATAGAAAGCATGTACAAATTAATATTTAAATATGTATTTGTATCACATATCTGAAATTATTTCTCACATTACTACAGAAATGATTCCATAGATGGAAGAATTAACACATTAGAATGCACACACATTAGAAATTGGCCCATCCACTTCCTTATTTTAATCTATGCTTCCATATATTTTATACTGTTTACTTTTTGTACAAATGATACACACAGTCAACTGTGTCATGAGAGATGCCTCCCACAGGATGGTAACATAATTAAACATCCAGTTGTTCCCCTGGGCAAGGTCCTTGCATAATTGTGAGCCAATTATCTCACACCAGAAGCGACTTGCAGTTTCTCAAGTCACTCCTGACAACAAAGAAAAAATTAAATAAAACTGATTATAGTAGTAAGAAGCTAGGAAACATGAAAGCACAAGAGCAATGCCCATCCATTTTGAGAAATAATGTAAGATTGACTTGTAAGTTTAGTTGCAACTTGTTGTCACTAATTCAGACAGCCTTGATTACCTTGCTCAGAAGGCTGCTGGAGACCTGTGGTATCCCTGAGCCTTGATTCTTTATGTTAAACGATTGTTTGGCTGGTTGTCCTTGTCAGTCCCCACACACCACACGCCTCGTGCAAATGTTTTTTTTTTCAGTACGCATGCACAGCGTGGGCTATGGTATTGCGCATGCGTAGAAGGTAGGTTGTTAGTGTCTAGAAGCTTCCACGGGCGAAATGCGCTGTGCGCATGCGCCCAGCCAGAGAGGCCATTTTGCCCTTAGTCTACAAACTAAGGGCAAAAATGGCCTATCTGGCAGGGCGCATGCGCACAGCACAGCTAGGCCATTTTGCCCTTAGTAACAAACTAAGGGCAAAAATGGCCTATCTGTGCTGTGCGCATGCGCACAGCCAGAGAAGCCATTTTTGCCCTTAGTTTGTTACTAAGGGCAAAATGGCCTAGCTGTGCCGTGCGCACGCGCACAGCACAGCTAGGCCATTCGGGCCTGACTTCCTGGTCGCGGCCGGCGACCGCCCGGGCGATCGCCGGCCGCGACCAGGAAGTCAGGCCCGAATGGGCTATCTGCGCTGTGCCCGTGCGCACAGCGCAGATAGCCCATTCGGGCCTGACTTCCTGGTCGCGGCCGGCGACCGCCCGGGCGATCGCCGGCCGCGACCAGGAAGTCAGGCCCGAATGGGCTATCTGCGCTGTGCCCGTGCGCACAGCGCAGATAGCCCATTCGGGCCTGACTTCCTGGTCGCGGCCGGCGATCGCCCGGGCGGTCGCCGGCCGCGACCAGGAAGTCAGGCCCGAATGGCCTAGCTGTGCTGTGCGCGTGCGCACAGCACAGCTATGCCAATTTGCCCTTAGTAACAAACTAAGGGCAAAAATGGCTTCTCTGGCTGTGCGCATGCGCACAGCCAGAGAAGCCATTTTTGCCCTTAGTTTGTTACTAAGGGCAAATTGGCATAGCTGTGCTGTGCGCACGCGCACAGCACAGCTAGGCCATTCGGGCCTGACTTCCTGGTCGCGGCCGGCGACCGCCCGGGCGATCGCCGGCCGCGACCAGGAAGTTCCTGGTCGCGGCCGGCGACCGCCCGAGCGATCGCCGGCCGCGACCAGGAAGTCAGGCCCGAATGGCGCCCCTAGCAGCCAGCGCCCGAGGCGGCCGCGTCCGCGGCCGCCTAGTAACAACCGGCCCTGGCTGAGGTCCAGCCCTAGGGTTGAGGACAAACATGATTGGCATTCTGCTGAAGAACTGTCAGTTGTCATTATAGAAAATGCTCCTTCTGTGATTGCTGGCAAAATACATTGTCAGTTTTTTGGACAGAAAAGAAGTAAGAACCCATGTTAGCTGGAAAGCAGAAGGAAGAGGTTCTACCATGAAACATGCACATTAGACATTCAGCATGACATGCTATGCTATGGATTAATCGGTTGTTTTGTTACTATCTTGTATTGTGTTTCAATATCCTTTGTATATCGGCACTTACCAGTTATGTGGTACCACTCAGTTTCCTTTTGTGTTGTTTTCCTTGTATTTTGACCAAAGCGCTCCATATTTTAATACGAAAACACAAGATTTTCTGGATACCCGTTTAGGGCTATTCAGAAAATCTTGCACATCCAAGTGGTGTCTTGGGTTGATCTTTAAGGCCCCTATTTACGGCCAGCAGCAATGTGGTGTGTAATATAGATTTTGCTTTAATTACCCAAACACAGGATACCTCCTAAGTGAGAGCACCAATCCTGTGCAAATGAAAATAGATGGACTTACTAACAGGGATAGGAGGCGAGCACAAAAAAAGCCTGAGCTTCCTATGCAGTCTACAATTCCAGCTGTCTAATAAGCCACAGTTTGTAAGCTGTGAAGTCCAGATGGGCATTATATTCTTAAAGAATGAGATATTTTACATCATCTACCATTCTAAAAGATATCCTATTTTACAGTGAGGGATGATGTAGCCCAGGGGTCCCCAAACCTTTTAAACAGGGGGCCAGTTCATGGTCCCTCGGGCCGAAGTATAGTTTTTTTTTTTTAAAAAAAAACTATGAACAAATTCCTATGCAGTGCACACTGCACATATCTTATTTTGAAGTTAAAAATCCAAACAGGAATAAATACAACCTCAATGTTAATCATAATCATAATAAAAATAATAAAGAGGGTTGGAAGAGACCCCTTGGGCCATTTAGTCCAACCTCCTTCTGCCTTTGTGCACCAAAAGCACTAGCAAAGCACCACTTAATAACTAATTAATTATTAATTAATTAAATAATAATTAAATCATAGAATAGTAGAGTTGGAAAATACCCCATGGGCCATCCAGTCCAACCCCCTGCCAAGTAGTAGGTAGTAGCGTTCAAAGCACCCCCGACAGATGGACATCCAGCCTCTGCTTAAAAGCCTCCAAAGAAGGAGCCTCCACCACAGCCCGGGGGAGAGAGTTCCACTGCCGAACAGCCCTCACTGTGAGGAAGTTCTTCCTAATGTTCAGGTGGAATCTCCTTTCCTGTAGTTTGAAGCCATTGTTCCGCGTCCTAGTCTGCAGGGCAGCAGAAAACAAGCTTGCTCCCTCCTCCCTATGACTTCCCCTCACATATTTGTCCATGGCTATCATGTCTCCTCTCAGCCTTCTCTTCTGCAGGCTAAACATGCCCAGCTCTTTAAGCTGCTTCTCATAGGGCTTGTTCTGCAGACCTTTGATCATTTTAGTTGCCCTCCTCTGGACGCTTTCCAGCTTGTCAACATCTCCCTTCAACTGCGGTGCCCAGAATTAGACACATTATTCCAGGTGTGGTCTGGCCAAGGGAGAATAGAGGGGGAGCATGACTTCCCTGGATCTAGATGCTATACCCCTAATGATGCAGGCCAGAATCCCATTGGCTTTTTTAGCAGCCGCATCACATTGTAGGCTCATGTTTAGCTTGTTGCGCATGAGGACTCCAAGGTTTTTTTCACACGTACTGCTGTTGAGCCAGGCGTCCCCCATTCTGTATCTTTGCATTCCATTTTTTCTGCTGAAGTGAAGTATCTTGCATTTGTCCCTGTTGAACTTCATTTTGTTATTTTCGGCCAATCTCTCTCATCTGTCAAGATCATTTTGAAATCTGCTCCTGTCTTCTGGAGTGTTGGCTATCCCTCCCAGTTTGGTGTCATCTGCAAACTTGATGATTGTGCCTTCTAATCCTTCGTCTAAGTCGTTAATAAAGATGTTGAACAAAACTGGGCCCAGAACAGAACCCTGCGGAACTCCACTCGTGACTTCTTTCCAAGATGAAGAAGACGCATTGGTATAAAATACCATTATAAACAAGCAAAGCTTTGGAAGGCATGCACCAGGCGAGGGAGGAGATGGGAAAGGTGTGCACCTTTTCCTTCTACCCCGCGTCTCACGCAACTTCCTCAGCAGAGCAGGAGGGAGTTGCCGCCGCAGGTGCCAGATGAATGGCTTCGATGGGCGGCGTGTAGCCCCCAGGCCTTAGTTTGGGGACCCCTGATGTTGCCTATAGATAAGTGATTGTTCCAAGATGGCCAGTTAATCCTTGCCAGAGTGAAAGCTGTGTAGAATAAACTATGAGTCATTGTATAGTACTATTAGTTTAGTTTTATGGTTCTGGAGCTAACATTTTATAGATGGAGGGCACTGAGGCTGAGATGTAGATCAGAGGGCCCATCTACACTCACCACTTAAGATGGAATGAAATTGGCAGAAGAGGAAATTATTTCAAGGTGGAGCACTTATATGGCAGCAGCTGGATTTGACCTGATACCAGGATCCGCAGTTTCAGCAACTTCGTGGCCATAGAGGATTTGGGTGTTTTTTTTTCCCAACTCTACCTGCTGCAATGCTCGAATAAAGAAGTCCTTTTTCTAAATATCGTATATACACGAGTATAAGCCGACCCAAATATAAGCCGAGGCACCTAATTTTACCACAAAAAAACTGGGAAAACATTGACTCCAGTATAAGTCGGCGGTGGTAAATTTCAGAAATAAAAATAGATACCAATAAAATTACATTAATTGAGGCATCAGTAGGTTAAATGTTTTTGAATATTTACATAAAGTTCAAATTTAAGATAAGACTGTCCAACTCTGATCAAATCATTATTCTCATCTTCTTCAATGTAAATGTGCTTATGTATCCTTTTAATAATAATACTAATAAATACAGGAAAATAATACAGTAGAGTCTCGCTTATCCAACACTCGCTTATCCAACGTTCTAGATTATCCAACACATTTTTGTAGTCAATGTTTTCAATATAGCGTGATATTTTGGTGGTAAATTTGTAAATACAGTAATTACTACATAGCATTAATGTGTAATGAACTACTTTTTCTGTCAAATTTGTTGTATAACATGATGTTTTGGTGCTTAATTTGTAAAATCATAACTTATTTTGATGTTTAATAGGCCTTTTCTTAATCTCTCCTTATTATCCAACATATTCGCTTATCCAACACTCTGCTGGCCCGTTTATGTTGGATAAGTGAGACTCTACTGTACATGTAATAATAAATAGAGTAAAATAATGAATGCAATAATAATAAGATCAGAGTGAAATAATAAATGTATTAATAATAATAAAGATAGAGTAAAATAAATGTAATAGTAGCAACAACAATAGAGAAAAATAATAAATGTACCATATATTCTCGAGTATAAGCTGACCCAAATATAAACCAACCAGGACCCTCACCCGAGTATAAGCCGAGGGGGGCTTTTTCAGTCTTAAAAAAAGGGCTGAAAAACTAGGCTTATACTCGAGTATATACAGTATATTCAAATTTTTTTCTAGATAGCTTCATTCATTTTATACCCTTTCAAAATGTGGGAGATCTTTATGCCCCACCTTGGATTTCACATTTCTCCAACCTTAACATGCATTTGTATAAATGTTAGTTTACTGAGACTGCACTTCCAGCACCTGAAGAAGTAGGCTATTGTTATAAAAACTCATACTGAAATCAACGGATGAGTCTTTAAGATGCCCCCCTTTTATACTGTGTTTCCATTGCCTTTACATTATAATGTCCATTGCACACTAAAGTGAAAATAATGTGGTTGCCTTTCATGCAACAAAAATGCAAAATGGCTAAGGTTTGGGGTTTAAAACAATTTTTTGACAAATGGACAAGTGTCAGAGTCATATCCTGTGACACTGAAGGGAAGCAAGATGACGGTGATTAGTGTACAACAGTGATGCCTCAACGGTTTGCAATGGCATGTCGTTTGTTCTGTTTTTCAAACTTTTGACTTACCTGCCATAAAGACGGAGCCTCCAAGGCAGCTCATGAAATTTGAAAAGTATTATAGAAATATAATTGAAATTTTGAAACAGAAATTTTAAAAAGAAGAAAAACACCAACACACCAAATCTCAGCACAAATGAATACATGTCTCCTTTCCAAATTGCCCCTCTGGTCTACTGTGGTACCAAGCATACTTTTGCTAGTAGGCGTAGCTTCTGTTAAATGTTTTTGATTGTTGTGCAACTGAAATAGATTACTCAAAGTGGTTAGAAAGAAATTTTATTCATAGCCAGTTGCACTGGAAAATTATAACACAAATTGAACAGCATGAAATTTTCACGTTGCCCCCATTCCATTATAAAACAACCACTGATTCCAATTGTAACCACTCCGGCCTGGCACTACATGAAACAATATATAATATATTAACCTCATGCTGTTGCAAAAATGGTTTGACGCTTTGTGAAATTATGCTTGGACAAAAACCAAATAAGCCAGTATAATGCAACACTCACTACATAGTGTAAGTCATCAGGCCAGTATTTTAAGAACAAAATTGTATTAATGGCATGGTTAATTTAACCATTTAGAAATTGCACCATTTTAAAGCTGTGCAATTGTTTTATGCTGGCTCTGGTGGTAACACACTGGGAGGCCAATGATTTCATAATACTAGTCTTTATTTCTTCATAACAAAGGTGAAAATATCTAGCTGGAAAAGAAAGAGAAAACTACTCAGAAAATGATTTGGTGCAGATACCCCAATGGGTTACCTTACGAGATTTATCATGTAAATAGTGCTTAGGGTATACGTTTAAAGTGCTGAATGAATCAGAAAATGTACCTGTTTAAAAGCTATTTAAGACATTTACGTCTTCATTGTGTTTTCTAAAATTGAATCATTTACTTCTAGAACCATTTGCTATGCTGATTTCGTGATCTACAGAAAAAGAGAAGATGTGGTGAAAAGGAGGAAGATTCTGCTCCAGCTATGAGCCAGACAATTTCAAAGGTTTTAAAAATATTTATTAAATTATACTACATTAATCTCTCACTGTAGTGTGCACAGGATTGGGCATTGACTCTCCCTGGGACAGGAGTAGTGCAAAGGGATCAGATGAGAGAGGGAGGGCTAAGCACTGTTATCCAGAAATCAGATTCTCTTCCTAAAAGATGGACTCAATGTAAGCTCAATATAACTAACATAATTTTTTTATTTTATACAACTTTGCAATACCAGGAAGGTGGTATCCCTCTGTTTTGACCTTTGTCTTACTTTCATTGACCACATGCAGGTCAAGAAGGAAGATAGACGCTTTTGAACTTTGGTGCTGGAGGAAAATCCTGAGAGTGCCTTGGACCGCAAGAAGATCCAACCAGTCCATCCTCCAGGAAATAATGCCCGGCTGCTCACTGGAGGGAAGGATACTAGAGGCAAAGCTGAAGTATTTTGGCCACATCATGAGGAGACAGGAAAGCTTGGAAACGATCACGATGCTGAGGAAAATGGAAGGAAAAAGGAAGAGAGGCCGACCAAGGGCGAGATGGATGGATGGTATCCTTGAAGTGACTGGCTTGACCCTGAAGGAACTGGGGGTGGTGACGGCTGACAGGGAGCTCTGGTGTGGACTGGTCCATGAAGTCACGAAGAGTCGGAAATGACTATGCAATTGAGCAGCAGCAGGTCAAGATTGAGCAGCAGCAGGTCGACAGCCACCTATGGACCCACCGCCAAGATCTTACACTTGGAAGACAATCAGACTCAAACACAAGTAATTGCCAATGATGATGAATGATGATGATGGAGGGTTGACTGACTGCACACACCAGAGACATTAACATATCCCTCATGAATTAGTGGATTGCCTCAAGAAAGGGCTCCACAGGAAATGCTGGCATACTTCCCAACCCCCAGACTGATATTTTCCTTATATGTAATTTTAAAGGAGCCCCGGTGGCGAAGTGTGTTAAAGCACTGAGCTGCTGAACTTGCAGACCAAAAGGTCACAGGCTCAAATCCCGGGAGTGGAGTGAGCGCTCGCTGTTAGCTCCAGCTTCTGCCAACCTAGCAGTTTGAAAACATGCAAATGTGAGTAGATTAATAGGTACCACTCTGGCGGGAAGGTAATAGCGCTCCATGCAGTCATGCAGGCCACATGACCTTGGAGGTGTCTACAGACAATGCCGGCTCTTTGGCTTAGAAATGGAGATGAGCATCAACCCCAGAGTCAAACATGACTGGACTTAACGTCTGGGGAAAACCTTTACCTTAATTTAAAATGGGCTTTTCTTCACTCTTGAGTTTGCCTGTGTACTTTCCTGGAAGCCATTCACAAACCCTGTGCAACTTCATTCATAATACTTGCATGGTCATTCATAACCTCTACATATTCACTGATAAAGTATAACTGTGTGCGCTGATGTTATGTAAGGAAATATGCACCTATATGGTCCAGAGCATCCCGGAAAACCTTTTAAATAATTTAATATGCCTTCTTGTGTACCTGAGGCACTTCTGGCTTCCCACCCATTGTGAAGCTAATACTATAATGTAGTGTTTTTCCAGCTTATTGATAAGATCCGGTGGTATCTGCTCCTGGGGATGAGTGCACAGATTACCAATGTATATCTTCCATGGAACTGTTTCATCAGGATAATTATACATTGTGTTTACCAGACTTTTTCCTTTATATAAACTGGACTAAACAATTAATGCAATCATAGACTGTTTTACCTCATCGCATTCCGGAGGTCTGCACCTGCCTTCAGGACATGAATTTAAGTAGACCCACACTTTGAACCAAATGACAGCTCCTTGAATTTTCCACTACCAGGAGGACCAGTCATCAGACCACCTTATGAAGCCAGCAGCCAATGACAGTCTTGATCTTAGCTTGGATGGTTTTCAGCCAAACAGAGACTGGCGTGGATATTCTGAACTGCTGCCAAAAGTGTAAATACGTTTTGTATTTTTATTATGTCAGATCTTTGAGAGCACAAACTTTATTCTGACATCCTTTCTGACCAGAAAGAATAAACCTCTGCTCTTGTTGCCTTCAAAGCTGGTTTATGTTTAATCTGGCTCCAAAAGTCTTAGTGGATAGCTGAAATCACGCATCAGCACTAAGTTTCACTGAGGTAGATAGAGTGTAAGCAGATCAGATATGGGGGTGGGGGAATGAAAGGGGTCTATCCCCTCTAAAAGTAAAATAAAATCCAAACCCTTCTAATAGATAAAGAAGAGAGAAGATTTTAAAAAACCATCTGATCTGTCCAGGCAAAGATATTTAAAATTCTCAACTCACTCACTGACTGGTGGGGGGAATGGGCTAGCCATCCAATGGGAATGCAAAGACTGTGACAAGATTAATAACAACAACAACAACAACAACAACTATGGCAGAAACCAGACTATAAAGACTATGGCAGAAACCAGTGCAGGTTGTCCCGGTGGTGATCGGCACACTGGGTGCCGTGCCAAAAGATCTCAGCCGGCATTTGGAAACAATAGGCATTGACAAAATCACGATCTGCCAACTGCAAAAGGCCACTCTACTGGGATCTGCACGCATCATCTGAAAATACATCACACAGCCCTTGACACTTGGGAAGTGTTCGACTTGTGATTTTGTGATACGAAATCCAGCATATCTATCTTGTTTGCTGTGTCATAATAAAATAACAACAACAACAACAACTTTATATTTATATTCCGCCTCCATCTCCCCAAGGGGACTCAGGGCAGCTTACATGGGGCCAAGCCCGGGTAATTAAAATAATCAGAACAATAAAAACACATTACATAAGTACAATTATACACATTAAACATTAAAAACAGTAATATCAACTTAACATAATCTCAAAAACCTAAGCAAAGATTATAAAGATTGACAAGAAAACATTGGATTATAAATTTATGCATGGTGGGAGAAAAAGAAGCATAGCCACTATGATCATGTGATCTAAAATACTACAAAATTATGAACATATGGTCATGCCAGCAACACCTTTTTATAAAACAGACCCAGGGTGTATGGCTTTCAAAACCAATCTGCCTTTGAATTTAAATGAGTGAATATGAGCAAAGCCTGGGCCACTTAGGTCAGGATAATGCTCACTGGAGCTAGGATATGTCCCTCATATGGATTCAACCCTAAAAAGTCTTCTTGCCTTATTTTAAATAACTTATCTACATGCCGCTGCCAAAAAAAAAAAAATCCATCACAAAACACCATTTTGGATCTCAGCTATTTTCATGTGGGCCAGCATAGTACACTTCTCATTTGCATGTAAAGTGCAGTCAATGTGAATTGATCAAAACCAAATTAACAGCAATTGGTTCCAATACTTTCCCTGTTTACACATTAGTTTTCTACCTTTAACATATAGACGTATTGAATTCAGCTTAGCAACCTGAGCATGAATGCTTTGGCCTTTAAAAGAGAAACTTATCTGTAATTAAAATCATGCACAAGTTTTAGTGGGAGCCTGTTTACTGCCCACAAAGAAAGCTGATTTTAAAAATGAATAGATTTCCACACAGCAGTAGATGTGTTTCATTCTGAGTTAAATCCCCTAAAATTATAGCATTTGATACTAAACAAGCATTTGACCACATAAATGTCACCATGTTTGGGCTCTAGATAGGTTTTATAAACCTTTATTGATTGTTTCCAAAAATAAGATGGCAAACAGATACTATATTAGCCCAGTGATAATTCTTATAGCATTTATTTGCAAAAAGAAAAACCCA
Organism: Anolis carolinensis; assembly: GCF_035594765.1. NCBI lineage: Eukaryota > Metazoa > Chordata > Lepidosauria > Squamata > Anolidae > Anolis > Anolis carolinensis. Next base: position 189,928,880 of record NC_085843.1, read on the forward strand.
TATAGTTTTAATATATATCTACCATAAGTAATTTGCTACACTGCCATGTTGAAAAGTAATACAGAGTATAGCATTAAAACTTTAAACCAGCAATACTGGCAATAAAAATATTATTTATGCCTCCATGCATTGTGAAGTCTTTATTATACTTTAAAATGGTAATTACTTGGGTTTCGTATAGTTTTTATTCACTACAGTATGTTGATATGTACTGTAAGAAGATGCCACAGTAACGGCTCTTGGTGCAGCATATTTGCATAATCAGTACTATAGTTTAATCTTCTATCGGATAATGTGATATTCCCTAGAATTAAATAGTTTCTTAGTGTATTGATTGCAATTAACTGCATAAATATGAAAACCAAGATAGCGTTTTCCCCAAAAAGGAAACCAAAGTACAGCTAGATAATGAAACTTTCAGTCATTTGTAGTATTTATGAGAAAAGAGCTGTTTAACTAAACTACAGAAATAGCCAAATTCATTTTGTCAATGTAGTTTCTGAAATCTATTTTTGAAAATGCTATCTAAATTCAATGGGCTCTAGCTTTCACACAACTGTCTTAGACATAAATGCTATTGTTGCTCCATAGCAATGATGGCACTTTCCACAGAGCTCACAATATGGCTGATTTTGAGCAGCCAATCTCTTCAATGTCTTCTTTCCTTCAGCTCTGGGGAAAGACCCGCCACCATTAAACTGGTCGTTTCATTCATGATGTTGATGTTGTTGTTGTTTTGTCTTGTCATCACTGCCATCATCTGCTCTGGTTGCATATGTCATTACATTTGAGTCTGGTTCATCAAGATTATATACCTCAACAGCTAGCAGAGAAGCAGTCTAAGCTGAAATCTCAAGAGCTATGATGATACTGTCTAGCATTAGCAGCTTGATTAAGACAAACATATTGTCCTATCTCTATTAAAAGTGTTGACAATGATTCCTGAGAAGGCAAAATGAAAATCATAAATAGCTGCTTCCTTTTCTCCTTTTGTAATGATTTCAGCTAGGAGCATGGATAAGGAGGTCTGTTCCCGGTGAGCCCTCACTAAACCAGATCAGCCAGGACAGAGTAATAATAATAATAATAATAATAATAATAATAATAATAATAATAATAAAACTTTATTTATACCCCGCCACCATCTCCCCAACGGGGACTCGGGGCGGCTTACATGGGGCCATGCCCAAAACAATACAATGTAAACAGCATATAAAAGAACAGCACAACACAATACAATAAGCAATACAGTAAATAATATCCATTACAAAATAAAACAAGGAGACAATAAAAACAAGGGCAGACCACATGAACATTAAGTTAAAACTCGGGGTGAGAAAGACATAAAAATAAAAACCACAGCGAACAGGGTCATAAGGGAGTGGGGTATTCTGAAGGAAAGATTAGAGGGAGCAACGGAAAAGAAATATAAAATGGTTACTCTCCAAAAGCACAGCGAAAGAGCCATGTTTTCAAGTCTTTCTTGAAGGCTGCTAGTGTGGGGGCTTGCCTAATGTCCGCGGGCAGAGAATTCCACAATCGGGGGGCCACAGCAGAAAAGGCCCTCTCCCTTGTTCCAGTACAGCTGCTCCAGGTTAAGGCAAAGCTTCATTTGGCCAAAACGGATGCAAGAACAAGTAATTTACTTCAAAAGGTACAAGTATAAATTTACATAAAAATACATGACATCATATACGAGGGTTGAATGAAAAGTAATGCCTCCACCTTCGTAACTCTTCAACAGATGGCAGTACTGGTATGCAGCAGGTACTGGCTTGTTCAGTAGACTCTCCTCTACAGTTCCATTTGGCAGGAAGCCTTTGCATTGAATGGTTGTGTTGTTAAAGTGTGAAGTATTGAACCCTGCGCTGACGGTCTGTCAATGTGCAGTCATTGAATTCTTGACAGCAGAAGGTGTCACCCCAAAGGAGATTCATCAGAGAATGCAAGCTGTTTATGGTGATTGTGTTGATATGAGTACTGTGTGTCATTGGGAGAGTAAGTATAAAGATGCTGAGGTGGGAATACCTGACTTGCATGACAAAGAGTTGGATGTCCTGTGACAGCAACCACCGAGTTTCACAAGCAAAAGGTTGACAGATTGATTCAGGACGATTGTCGTATTACTCAGAGAGAAATTTCAAGCATAATCACCATTTCACAAGAATGTGTGGATCACATTATTGCTTTGCTTGGCTATCGGAAGATCTGTGCACAATGGGTACTGTGAGATGTTGGTTGCGGAAACAGAGTGTTGACTTCTTCCGTGACGGCTTCAGAAAACTTGTTCATCATTGGCAGAAATGTATCCAATTGCCTGGTGATTGTGTGGAAAAGTGAATAGTGGTAGTTAAAGAGCACATTCTAAGGATTATTTCTGTGTTTGATTTATTAAAATATTCCCATCCAAACCCAAGTAACGAAGAATGCGGCCCTCCAAGGTCATTTATAAGGCCCCCGCCCTCAGTTTTAGACTTAGGCTCACCCAAAGTCTGACATGACTTGAAGGCACTCAACAACAACAATCCTAATTAACTTGATTATCTCATCAGCAAGAAGCAGGCCCACACTTCCCATTGAAATCCTGGTAGGTTTATGTTGATTAAAATTGTTCTTATTTTTAAATATTGTATTGTTCTTTCTTCTTTTTCTTTTGCACTACAAATAAGAAATGTGCAGTGTGCATAGGAATTTGTTCCTATTTTTTTTTTCAAACTATAGTCCACCCCCCCCCCCCCCCCAACACTCTGAGGGACCGTGGACCGGTCCTCTGCTTTAAAAGTTTGAAGACCCCCGCTCTAGTGCTTTGGCATTTTGCAACTTCAGAGCTGTGGGAAATGTTTTAATAAAAAAGAAAAAAATCATATACCTTGTTTGGAGTCTCTTGATTATCTATAAATATTTCAGGGGGGGGGGGGGTTGTTCCTTGGCTCGACAACATTTTCCCCAAATCGTTGCTTTTAAAACATAATGGTACTGCTGAAACAATCAGCAGTGAAGCTAAAATTCAGCAGAGAAGACAGGGGGCAGGAAGACATCATACCAACCTGAGAGCCAGGAAGATAGTTCCATCTTGTCTCCTGTGCCATAGCAACATGCTATGCTAATTTTATATACATACATATATATATATAATTCAGCTTAGAAATGGAGATGAGCACCAACCCCCAGAGTCGGTCACGACTGGACTTAACATCAGGGGAAAACCTTTATCTTTTTATATATAATTTAGAATAATTTATCAATATAGTAGAGTCTCACTTATCCAAGCTAAACGGGCCGGCAGAAGCTTGGATAAGCGAATATCTTGGATAATAAGGAAAGATTAAGGAAAGGCCTATTAAACATCAAATTAGGTTATGATTTTACAAATTAAGCACCAAAACATCATGTTATACAACAAATTTGACAGAAAAAGTAGTTCAATACGTAGTAATGTTATGTTGTAATTACTGTATTTACGAATTTAGCACCAAAATATCACGATATATTGAAAACATTGACTACAAAAATGGCTTGGATTATCCAGAAGCTTGGATAAGTGAGACTCTACTGTATATAATATATTGTATATACATATAATATTGATAATAATATTATAATGTAATACAATATTATAATAATAATACAATATAATAATATTAATTATATATTAAATGTAATATTACTAATAATATTACCATATAATGATATAGTACAATATAGTAATTTAATACTTACATTGTGCTATGCTAATAATATATGGTATGTTCATTTGGTTTGTAAGCCGCTCTGAGTCCCCTTCGAGGTGAGAAGAGCGGATATAAATGTAGTAAATAAATAAATAAATAAATAAATAAAATTGGTTGCTCAGTGGACCTGTATTGGCCCCACTTTGCCTCAGTTAGAATGGCGGCACATAGTAAGTAATATTTTTCCAAAGTAATATTTGGTTGGTTTTTTTGGGGGGTGGGGGGGTCCACTGACTTTTGTAATCTGCAACCTCTTCCCCCAAATGCCCCTGGAATAATGTTCTATCACAATGTAGTAAAGCACCTTAACAAAAGCAAGTTGTTAAGAATGTTAGCAGTTAGAGTTCTAGAGGTTTCTGCTTTGATGAAATGATCCAGCACAAAAGAAAATATTAAGTTTCCAATAAATCACAGGTGGCATCTATGCTCTGGGTTCTCCTTCCCTTGCCATAATATTCCTTATTGCAGTGTTTAGCTCTTTGTGAGGTTCACAATGAAACTGCTTTTCATGTGGCAACCTTTGAATAGTCTTCAGAAATTTCAGTCAATAGAAATACAGCAGTGTTAACTAGGGGACCACACTATAGCATGATTACAGGAAACATATGACTCCCTAGCTACAACAGCAAATTTGGCTGCCCGTTTGTTTCTGAGCAGAATTCAAAATGTTGGTTACAAACTATAAAGCCCTATATGGCTCCAGTCCAGGCTATTTGGCCTACTCTGTATGAGCCTATCCAGACCCTGAGATACACAACAAATATACCGTTTAATCAATTTTCTGTTGTTCAGGGTTGTTTCATATGCCATCTTTGATTTTAATAAACTGTCTGATTATGGTCTTTCAGAGGCATATAACCCAAACCAGTACTGTAGTTTGAAACAATTTTGTTAGTTTACACTTCTGCATCCCAAGTAATTTGATTTTTTTATAATCAACATAGCTTTATTCATTTCAGAATTGTATTTTAATTGAATTGTTTTAATATTTTATATAGTTTTTGATTCCCCCTTTTATGTTTTTAACTGTATCGTTTTTAAGTTGTTAGCAGGTTTCTAACCCAACCAGGGGGGAAAAAAAACAAGTACTACTACAGTAGAGTCTCACTTATCCAAGCCTTGCTTATCCAAGTTTCTGGATTATCCAAGCCATTTTTGTAGTCAATGTTTTCAATATATCGTGATATTTTGGTGCTAAATTCATAAATACAGTAATCACAACATAACATTACTATGTATTGAACTGCTTTTTCTGTCAAATTTGTTGTAAAACATGATGTTTTGGTGCTTAATTTGTAAAATCATAACTTAATTTGATGTTTAATAGGCTTTTCCTTAATCCCTCCTTATTATCCAAGATATTCGCTTATCCAAGGTTCTGCTGGCCCGTTTACCTTGGATAAGTGAGACTCTACTGTATTACTAATACATTTCTTTAGATCTGAATCTCCTTCTGCATGTCTGTGTTTGTATGTTCCTTGTGTTTTATGCTACTTTGCTTAGTCCTTCACAAATAATATGACAGGTAATACCTGAAAGAACAATGCATGTTCAAATATACAATGTAAGACAAGTTCCTCCATCTCCACTTGATAGACTTTCTAAAGTTTCCAAACGCCACTGGTAGGAATGGAAAAAAAAAAACACTGAGTGATGTTCCATAAATGTAGTATGTCATCTCTATGATTGTTTGTGATCACGACATTTTACAAACGTGGCTTTTCTGTCATTTTCTAAAGTATTGTTTTAGAGGGTTGTGACAGAGGTAAACAAAAGAAAAGGCGGAAATGTCACCTGTCTTCCCAGACAGCTCAGAATGAAAAATTGAAGAGAAATTTATAAGGATGAAATCACTGTAGCTGTTAACTGTTGCACCTGTGAGATCAGGATTAGGGTCCTTTAGACTGTTACCAAAATTTAATTGGAGTTGGTGATTGAAAACCAGTTGCAGTATAACATTTTTCATCCCCTTTGAAATTAAACATACAGTTGATGCATAAATACAACCTTTTCTATAACATTCACTGTACACACATTCAGAGATCAATTTGGGGACTGAATTTGAGTTCCAAGGATTTCAGGAACAATTGCCTCCTTAAGTAGCTTTCATCAGGAATGACTGTTCTATAAGCGAAGCAAGTGTCATGCCAATAGCTCTAACAATGAGGGAGAAAGGCACTCCTGAAGTTTGGCACAGTTAATTACTTAACGAAAAGTAACAAAAAAGTAGTTAAATCATTACAGTTACTATACAAATCCTGTCCAATTTCTGAAACTCTTTAGAAAAAAATTACCCTATTAAACATCAAATTAGGTTATGATTTTACAAATTAAGCACCAAAACATCATGTTATACAACAAATTTGACAGAAAAAGTAGTTCAATATGCAGTAATGTTATGTTGTAATTACTGTATTTACGAATTTAGCACCAAAATATCACGATGTATTGAAAACATTGACTACAAAAATGCGCTGGATAATCCAGAACGTTGGATAAGTGAGACTCTACTGTAGCTAGCTAATACTCCAGAGGACAGGATCAGAATTCAAAATGACCTTAGATTTATGGAAAAACAACAACTGCCCCAGTGAAAGCAAAATTTACAAAGCTTAGTCTTTTATTTTTTTTCTAACAAAATTCTCTTCTCTTTTAAACCTCCATAGCGATAGGGTAAAGGAGCCCCGACTTCACTCCCTGACATTTATAGAAAGTTCTAGTTGATGAAAAAATATAAGTACAGAAGACCTCACTATGAAGGAGGGCATTTTTGCCACAGCTGTGATCATACCATTTCTTCTCATCATCCCATCCTAATCAGATCACTACTGCAGTAGCTCTTACTCTCTGGGAAAAAGTAGAGATGGGGCTGATATTATGATAACCATTTTACTCTGGGTAAGAACAGAGCAGAACAAACAAGCATATGTATGCTTGCCCACAATGTCCTGCCTCATGTACAGAAGAGGAGTTGTTTAAAGCTACGGACAATGCGGTTGCTATTGCCCGCTTTTGGTCTAAAACTATTTACTTGCTTGTGATTTCCTTTTTTTCATCATTTTAAAATGTATTTATTATGAAATGCTTTTGACATGAAATAAATAAATAACTCTGGGTTGTATGGTAACTGCTTATAAAGATGCTACTCTCATACATGCGAGATAATGGAATATACTTACCTAAATGGAAGAGGGAAGAGCAGTAGGTTGAATGCTTGGAATTGAAGGTTGAATTTCAGCAGGTGTAGAATTTAACATGAACTAATGTTGCAGGTTCAAATCCGGGGACCGGAGTGAGCGCCCGCTGTTAGCGCCAGCTTCTGCCAACCTAGCAGTTCGAAAACATGCAGATATGAGTAGATCAATAGGTACGCTTCGGTGGGAAGGTAACGGCGCTCCGTGCAGTCATGCCGGCCACATGACCTATGGACAACGCTGGCTCTTCAGCTTAGAAATGGAGATGAGCACCAACCCCCAGAGTCAGACATGAATGGACTTAACGTCAAGGGAAAACCTAATTGCCAGATGCAAAAAAACTGTGGGCTCTAGTTGGAACAGAAGATGAATCTGGCATCACTGGAGATATGGCAGTTTTTAAAGATTTTTAAATGTCTCATGTCCCAAAGTTATAAGGTTGAAAAATTAGTCAGAACTGTATGCACTTTTATGTATTGCAGATCTCATTACTTTGGCCGAACTAGTATTAGTAGGAGGTCAGTAACCTCATTTTGCCGCCTTCACTCACATGTTTCCTTGCAAATGTTTCATTTTCATCTTCCAAAATGTCCAGAGTTGGCTACAGAATCCCTGCTGAGGAATAGCATAACAAACTGCTCTAGTCTATTGTGAATATTTAATACAGATAGGAAGAAAGAGAGATGTAAACATGTATAGAGATTATAGGGCAAAAGAAGCTATATGCATCTTAACAGCTCTATATTGCATCTCCTCCCATGAATGGTTATATACCTAGAAAGTCCCCTTTCATCTAGCTCAATGCATTTTTGATTTGTGGATACAGGTTTGTGGTATTGCTTATTATCCATCCAACAGCCAGATGCATTTTGGCTCCCAACCTTCTTTGGAGATTAGCTTGCAATCTTACACACTTACTACACACAACACAATATAATTTCTTGGAAAATCCACAGTATTATTTTCCAAAGCAGGGATATCCTTTTTGCTTTGTATGCCCACTTCAATCTTTTTATTCTAGATCCAACCCTTACTTTTGAGCACAGAGGTTGGTAGGTTGATGGTTCCTGGAGGCATGAAGGCCATTTAGGGTTAGCTTTGTTTCAGCACCCACTGGAGAAAAATGTCATCTTCCCCTATAGCATGAATACATAAATGAGTCTCGTGAGCTTTTCCCTTTCTAGAGATGCCATGAAAAGGCAACCTGCACTGCTGGACCGCAGTCAGTCTGGATAATAAATAACTTTTACCTGGGGATTCTGAGTTGAACCGTGAACTTACAATGTGGTGTCAGGCAGACTAAAGCATCAGTCTCAAATGAGAACAACAGGGAAATGGTGTGATGATGAATTTGAGCATTTGCTATAGCAGTGAAAAATAACAGTTACAATTTTGGGCATCATGTTTATAGAAGGAGATTTATGATCTGGAAATGATTGGGGAGTAAATAAAATCAAAATAAAAGAATATCAGAAAAGAGAACAAGGTGAAGTCATCATATATACAAAGAAACAACCAAAAAAGCAGTTTATCACACATACTAGAGGTGGACAACTGTTTTCTATCACTCCAGAGATTAGAAAACAAACAAATAGACTGAAATTATGAGAAAAGAGATTAGGAAGTACTTCTTGAGTGTAAGTGTAGACTCATGTAATGCAGATTAAACTACACTGGATTGGATTATACGAGTCTACATTGCCATATAATCCAATTCAATGCAGTTAATTTGCATTCTGACACTGCATTATATGATAGTGTACATAAGGCCTAAAAGGAGCAGGATCTCTCCTTCTTTGGGGGACTTTAAACAAAGGTTGGAAAGCAATTAACTTTGAATGTGGGGAAATTTTAAAAACTAAGTTGGAATGTAAACCAGATTCTTACTTACTTGGATTATACCCCTTACAAGACAATGAAGAGAAAGAAAAAGTGAAAAATAGAGAGAATGTAGAAAAAAAAATCACATTTTTAGTAACCACAGCGAGATTAGTGATAGCGAGATATTGGAAAGGATCAATTACTCCTACTAAAGAAATGTGGTTAGAAAAAGTAGTAGAGATTAAAAACATGGATAAATTGACCTATTTGATTAAAAAGAACACTGGACGAGCCATGAAGGAAACGAATTGGTCGAACTTTGAAGCTTATATACAAGAAGAATTAAAATGATGATTTACAAACAGATACAGCTGGAAGACTGAAGAGTGGAAGTCTACCAGCCCACCACCCCCTGTCCCCCAGATAAATAACTTTCCTTTTCTTTCCCTCTTCCCCCTTTCTCTCCCACTCCCAAAACCCTTCCCCTGTCCGTAATCCCTTTCACATATAGATAGAAATCTCACTCCCCCCTCCCCCGTTATCCATAGGGAGTAGACCCCCCTCCCTATTCCCCCTATCCCTACCCTATCCATTTACCTACCCATGTTTACCTTACTCTTCCCTTTAGATTCACGATTGTAATAAACTTCAATAAAGATTATTTTTTAAAAACAAACAAACAAAGGTTGGACGGTGCCTTTCAGGGGTGTGTTAGTTGTGTTTTCATGTATGGCAGGGATTGAGTTAGATCGTCTTTGGTTCTTTCCAACTCTATAGTTCTATGAAAAAAATGGACAATGTTTGAAAGATGGCACATTCCGGACTTTGAAAGCAGTTTTAGTGTTGTTTTTAATTCGAAAAATATATAGTCAGGGGTAAATACTTTTGAAGGGCATAAAATCCTGTCTGATCTTGGATGCTAAGAACGATCAGATCTATTTATGTTGGAATCACAGACGCCTGACTTAAAAGTTTCTTCAAAACAGAGTTTACTGAAACAAAAGGAAAAGGATGCAGGGATACTTAAATGAAGTTCCACTGGTCAAAAACTCAAAAAACCAAACCAGACCTGGTCCAAAAGGTAAACAGAAATGTAATCCAGATCAACTGGATGCAAAAAGCAACAAGTCAAGCAAAGTGCTCTAAGGCAAAACAAAAAGGCACAGTACACAGATGGTTAACAAAGGGAGTTGCAAGAAGAGAAGCGTAGTCAGCCGAAGTCCAAGGTCGAAGCAGGAGGGATCCAAAGCAGCGTTCCTCCAGTGTCCGCAGAAACAGCATCTCCAGCCAAACCGGTTCAGGTCCAAACTGCAGATACGAGCCCAATGCCGAACATGGAACAGGCAGCAGCAAGACTACAAGAAACTTTCCCAATACACAGCACCCGAACGCACATCAACACCTTGCCTTCTGCAAAAACCTCTCACCCCTGAACCCACTTTTATCTACAAACCATCATCAGAAGATGAACTGACCACCGCCCCATCACCATCCCCCGCAGCTGCTCCCAGCTCTTCATGTGAATTTCCTTGACTCTCCCTTCAATTACTCCATCTCCTGTCAAGACTTAGATCCCCCCAAGAATCAGTTGGATCCCCTGATTGGCAGTCTTCACTCCCAGAGAACCCCATAAAGGTATCACTAGTTGTTGGTGCCTCACAAATAGCTTGCACTTCTCTTATGTTAGTCCAATCCATGGTGTCTCCTTCTTCTCCTTCACTCATTAACCCATCATCCCCAGAGAATCCCTCAAACGACTCTTCATATGTAGGTGCTGTAAGTATGTCCCGTATCCTCTTTCTCTGCTGCTCATCATTGGATTCCTGCTCCCGAGCAGGGCCGGTCGGAGATAAATTTAAATATTAAGCGGGGGCGCTGAAAAGCGCCCCCCGCCGGCCCCGCCTCCTGCGCCCTGGCCCTGCCTCCCAACCAGCGTGCCCTGGCCCCGCCTCCCGCGCTGCGTGGGAGGCGGGGCCAGGGCATGCTGGGTGGAAGGCGGGGCCAGGGTTGGCCCCGCCTCCCATGCTATTCGCCCTGGCCCCGCCTCCCACGCAGCGTGGGAGGCGCGGCCAGGGTTGGAAAGAGGGAGGCTTCGCCGCCCGGGGAGGGGAGGAGGGATCGCCTCCTCCCCTCCCCGGGCGGCGAAAGGAGCAGGCTTCGCCGCCCGGGGAGGGAAGGAGGGATCACCTCCTCCCCTCCCCGGGCGGCGAAAGGAGCAGGCTTCGCCGCCCGGGGAGGGAAGGAGGGATCGCCTCCTCCCCTCCCCGGGCGGCGAAAGGAGCAGGCTTCGCCGCCCGGGGAGGGAAGGAGGGATCGCCTCCTCCCCTCCCCGGGCGGCGAAAGGAGCAGGCTTCGCCGCCCGGGGAGGGAAGGAGGGATCGCCTCCTCCCCTCCCCGGGCGGCGAAAGGAGCAGGCTTCGCCGCCCGGGGAGGGAAGGAGGGATCGCCTCCTCCCCTCCCCGGGCGGCGAAAGGAGCAGGCTTCGCCGCCCGGGGAGGGAAGGAGGGATCGCCTCCTCCCCTCCCCGGGCGGCGAAAGAAGCAGGCTTCGCCGCCCGGGGAGGGAAGGAGGCGATCCCTCCTCCCCTCCCCGGGCGGCGAAAGAAGCAGGCTTCGCCGCCCGGGGAGGGAAGGAGGCGATCCCTCCTCCCCTCCCCGGGCGGCGAAAGAGGGAGCCACAAGGCCAGGGCGCACTGGTCGGGCGGCGGGGCACCGTCAGAGCGGTGCCCCGCCTCCCTCCCAGCCTGACGGCGCCCCCCGGGACCTGCGCCCGAGGCGGCGGCGTCACTGGCCTTTATGGTGGGGCCGGCCCTGCTCCCAAGTAACCCTTTTCTCCCTTCTGGCACCCATACTACTGTTTGAAACGTTACTCACAGGCTCTACTACAACAATTTACTACTTGGATGGGAGACTGCCAAGGAACAGCAGGAGCTGTAGTCTATATTTCAGAGTTTTGAACTGGCTAAATCACCTCTGAGTATTCCTTGCCTAAGAAAACCCCTTGAAATTCATGGGGTTGCTATAGGTTGACAGGCAACTTGAACATTTCTTAGATAGCACACAATTATAATTAGTTTTTAATGCCTGATATTTTTTTATTTGAAGCCCACAATGATCAAAGCAAAATGATGTGAAGACCAAAGCATATGAATTTCTAGGTTAAAAGGTAACATTCAAAATGAAAATATTTTTTTAAAATTCAGTCAGATGTTGAGGGCAAATTTAGAAAGCATTAGGCAGATTCTTAATATTTGTCATGATGTCCAACATAACAATTTGTTCCAAGCTAACAAAATAATACAAATTTGTCCTCAGCAGGCTCTCACACTCTCTCTTGTGCAATTGGTATGAATATTCTCTCAAAGGTTCCAAGTGAAAGAATTTATTTCTGCCTTTGAAGGGTGAAAGATTATGTGGAGAACTGCATGACAAATGACTTGTAAAAGGATTTGGTTTTTCTGACAAGTGGGGAAGGCGTAGTTGTCAGAGTTTCTGGATCTGAAGAGAATAGTTGACAGCTTTGCTACAGCTCACAACAACTTCAGTAAGCAACATAAGTGCACGACCAATGTGGCCCCTGCTGTAAGTCTTATGTATAATATGTAGCACGAAAAAACCCACTTCTCACTCCCTTACTAACAGACTTTGCCAGCACTTCCTTCCCACAAATGAATCAGTCTGGAGTTGCCTGTTTCAGTGCAAGTCATCTTAGCGCAGGGCAGGGAATTGAACTGTGTTCCAGTAGGATGAGTTTCAGCTGCAAAAGTAAGTTAATGTCATGGGACACACTTTCCAAGGTTCAAATAGTTTAGATTTATAACTAACTGAAATATTGAATCAAGGTTCACAAGCTTTAACACAACTTTCTGGAAAACAGACAGAATTTATAACCAAGAAAAAAGGGTTTTCTTCTCCTTCAAGAAAGTTTCACGTTGACCCCACTTTTAACCTCCTCCAATTGCTGCTGCAGCATATTAACATTTTAGAAAAAGTTCGTTTAAAGAATCACTAAACTTGCAGAACAAGAAGAGCACTAAATTAAATGTTGTTCTTTAAGTGATATTGATAAATCTGAAAATGTGATCAATTCTTAAAGTTGGCACCAGAAAGCACCTGAACTTTCTTCCTTGATTTATAGGCAATAGTTTCCCTGTCCTGCAACACAAAACAGAAAGCTACAATCTACTTATATCCAGAAATCTTGATTTGAAGATAGTTAATAATCTATTCTGACTGCTGATCTTGCTGACACTTAAAGCTGTGAGGTTATGGCAGGAAGTCCCTCTGAACCATTTCAAGCAGCCTTTTAAGAAGCCATCCAACAATGAAGATTAAACATTAGCTGATTACCGACAAGTAATTAACAGTGTCAACGAAACACAGAAACTGAATTAATAATAATTATATCATCAACATGATGATCATCTTGTAGAGAATCCCAGAGAAGAGGAGAGGTTAATTACTCACTGCTAGCAGAACAGCACCAAGTCAGCCGCAACCGTGCCTCTGGATGGTGTTAACTGCCAAGCAGATAATTAATTAACATCATAATTGTAATGCAGCCAGCATGAAAATATTGAATTATTAGACTATTTCCTTCCTATTACCTACTTCAGATGCTCAATAACATTAGGGTGCACGGAGATCGGCCGTTTTTCACACAATCTTCTAGAAAATATCGTCGGGGAGGGGATCTGCATTTCATTTTACACTTTTTCTTTTCATCAAAATTAATGTAATTTGATGGCTCAGTAATCTGAAGGCTCAGTCTGTGCAGGAGTTTCATGCTTTCCCCTTTCTGACCATTTTTCCACCTTCCACATTTTGGAGGATTTTACTTTTTTCACGTATTTTCATTGCAGTACATTAGCACTATTCCATCCATGCATAATAACATTCTAAATTTCTCATTTGTTGAATTCTTTTATCAGAAATTAACCTGGTTTTTAGGAGTTCAGATGTGTGATCATCCCATGTTTCTCCCCATTTTAGGAGTGAAGAGGGAGAAACTGTTGCCCAGTGCTATTTGCATACCTTCCCTGTTATTTCACTTAGTAGTTGTTGTGTGCCTTCAGGTCATTTCCAGCATATGACAAATTTGTCACAGGGGATTCTTGGCAAGATTTCTTCAGAAGAGGTTTGCCATTGCTGTCTTCTGAGGCTGAGAAAGTATGGCTTGTTCAAGATCACCCAGTGGATTTCATGAGCGAGCAGGGATTCAAACCCTAGTGCAATCCTCAAACCACTATATGGGGATTAAAACCCTGATTCTAAAGTTCGAGATAACTAGAAAGCCCACATATTGGCCATTTTTCAAGAAGATTGACATGATTAAATAAAATGGAAATTCAAATACACAAAGCATTCAATGCAACCAGTTTGATCCATTGGTTATCACGTTGATTTCTGCCCAACCCAGCTTTCCAATAGAGGCATAATAATAGATTCATAGAATTGTAGAATTGGAAGGGATCACAGAGGATTATTATTTCTATCACCATCATCATCATCTGTATATGTATCAAATCTTACCAAAAAAACTTGATAAGGTTCACCTTAGAATAACTAAAAGTCAGAAATAACCTGAAGGCACATAAAATCAACAAAGCATTAGAGCTCTTTAGTAGTTAATTCTGAGTATCCTATTGTTACTAACAGCCACTGAGTCAACTCTGATTTATGGTGACTCTATCTATGAGAGACCTCAAAGCCACCCTACCATCTTGCAAATTCAGAGCTGAAGCTTTGATTTTGCTTATCAATCTGTAATTTTAATGCTGAATGTAATCTTTTAAATGTTAATATGTATTAATTTTAATTAATCTATTTTAAGCTTATTTTGTAGGTGTTAAGGCATTGAATTACTTACCATTTGTAAGCTGCCTTGAGTCCCCTTTGGGGTAGAGAAAGGTGGGATATAAATAAGGTAAATAAATAAATAGAGCTTGTTTCCTTTTGCTATTCTCATCTACCCTACCAAGCATTAATATCTTTTACAGTGCATCGTGTCTTCTTATGTTATGTCCAAAGTACAACCGACTAGGTTTAGTCATCTTGGCTTCTAGGCAGAATTCAAATTTGATATGCTCAAGGATCAATTTATTAGCGGTTTTAAGCAGTCCACAATATCTGTAGACTTTTTCTCCAGAACCACATCTCAAATGAGTTCTCCCTATCAGTCTTCTTCACTGTGCAGCTTTTTCAAACATATACAGAACTTGGAAACATGATAGCTTTAATGACAGAGCTAAGGTATAGAAAATCTTAAACTATTTCAGTGTCTTATCATCTACCTTATACATGATCAGTGGTAATTACTTTTGTCATCATAACGTTCATCTGTAAACCTGCTTATATGGGGTGAACGACTTTTGTTTGTGAACACCTGGAAAAAACCCTCAAAGTAATTTCATGCAAACCTTGAATGGCTAGATTTTCTTCTGGTCAATAAAACAATGGAAACATTTTTTCCTGAAGTGTTTTAAAGCTTCTAACTTGCTCTGTTCAATCTCTACCCATGTACTTGTGGTCCAGATATTATTCTAAAATGAGGACCCCCAAAAATACAGAGGTCCAGAGATGACTGCAAGTTACCTCCACTCAACTTTAAAAAGCTATAACATAAAGTAAAGTTAAAGGTTTCCCCTGACGTTAAGTCCAGTTATGACCGACTCTGGGGGCTGGTGCTCATCTCCATTTCTAGGCCGAAGAGCTGGCATTGTCCTCCAAGGTCATGTGGCCATTGGCATGACTGCATGGAGCGTCGTTACCTTCCTGCCGGAGCGGTACCTATTGATCTACTCACATTTACATGTTTTCGAACTGCTAGGTTGGCAGGAGCTGGGGCTAACAGCGGGCGCTCATTCCGCTCCCAGGATTTGAACCTGGGACCTTTCAGTCTGCAAGTTCAGCAGCTCAGCGCTTTAACACACTGTGCCACCAGGGCCCCGACCTATAACATACCTCACTGCTAATTCATTACTGCATTATTAGTGTGCAGTTCTTATACAGACAGTGGGTTGGTATGATTTTTCTTCCTCTGCAACATTTCATTAAAACTCTATACTTACTTAGCCTTCTGTTATTTTCTTTCTATTATTTATTTATTTATTATTTATTTACAGTATTTATATTCCGCCCTTCTCACCCGGAAGGGGACTCAGGGCGGATCACATTACACATACAGTAGAGTCTCACTTATCCAACATAAACGGGCCGGCAGAATGTTGGATAAGCAAATATGTTGGATAATAAGGAGACATTAAGGAAAAGCCTATTAAACATCAAATTAGGTTATGATTTTACAAATTAAGCATCAAAACATCATGTTATACAACAAATTTGACAGAAAAAGTAGTTCAATACGCAGTAATGCTATGTTGTAATTACCATATTTATGAATTTAGCACCAAAATATCATGATATATTGAAAACATTGACTACAAAAATGCGTTGGATAATCCAGAACGTTGGATAAGTGAGTGTTGGATAAGTGAGACTCTATGTATAAGGCAAACATTCAATGCTTTAATATAGAACAAAGACAAGACAAACGCGGGGCTCCGGGCTGGCCTCGAACTCATGACCCCTTGGTCAGAGTGATTTGTTGCAGCTGGCTGCAGCTGGTTGCTCAACAGCCTGCGCCACAGCCCGGCTGTCCTTAGGTGGACTCAAGGTGCTCCATGGTTTTCAGCTCCTTATATGAGGATAGCATCCATCCTAACATTTACTGACCCTCTATCTCAGTGATTCTCAACCTGGGGTCTCCAGATGTTTTTGGCCTTCAATTCCCAGAAATACTAACAGCTGGTAAACTGGCTGGGATTTCTGGGAGTTGTAGGCCAAAAACATCTGGTGACCCCAGGTTGAGAACCACTGCTTTATCTGGATGCTTCACACCATTATTTCAAGCTCAATATATCCAAGAACCTCATCACAAAGGCCCATGGATTCACCACACGTCATGGCAAATCCATGGGCTCCTGTTGGGGTGTGTGGAAAATCCATCGCTTCATGGCATGCATCGTGCAACTTACCTTTGCCCCAATCCCATGACAGGAAGCGTCGCTGCCTGGCTTCTTCCCATTGCTGGTAAGGCAACATGAGAAACTCCCATGTTGCCACAGTGGCATTCGGTGCTTGCTCTCCCCTTTCTAGATGGATCCCGGCCGAAGTACACTTGCATTGTGTAATGGGCTCCATCCTGAAAGGGGAGAACAAGTGGCATACGATAGGCCAAGTAGCTTGTCCGTTGAGGTAGCAAGAGAGACCAAACTATTTATCTTTTCTTTCAAATTTTCCTTTCCCCTGTATACTTTCCATATTCATTTAAAATTTCCACTTATCAAACCAACTCAAAACATAAGGAATTAAATGGGGGAGCTTAAGGGCAGATAGAGTCAGCTACTGGTAAACTGAAACCTTAAGGTGCATCACTGCAAAGTTTTCTTAATCTCCATGAAGAAAAGGATTCCTCAAATGCAGCCTCTGGATAATTAAAATTAGAATGCTTTAGATGGCTGCTAGATTGTTCATTTTAAATAATGAATTGAAAGTCTAATAGGAAAACTCATAATACCAGCCCTCTTAACATTAACAATTACCATGATTAACAATGATACTCACAACTCATTTTTCATTAAAGACTATGGGCAGAGATAAGCTTGTTTATATAGACTAGCTTTTGAACCAAAGAGCCATTTATCACCTTGAAAGCCAGGAAAGGACAGAACAGCACCCAGCAATTAAAACTTACAAAGTGACCTTGTGACAATTAAAGACCCAGCCTCCTGTGAAGCAACAGCAAAGCAATTGTTTTTAAATCAATTAGAAATGGAAAGATAATTTGTTGGTTTGTTAAATCATACATCTTAGCCTAATGGCAAACAGAGCACATTCCCCAATGCGTTAAGAGGCGAACAAAGATTTTGTTGAGTGCACGTGAAGATCTTCAGAATTAAATGAAAAGTGGGAGAACAAAAGCTCCTTGTGCAAAGGATAGTATGTTTTGACTTCCGTATTGTTACTTTTAGTTTTCAGATTTCATTAGCACTATGTCCCAACCCTTTCAGTGCTTGGTGAAGCAAGAACTGCCTCCCGGTATAAGAGAGCTGCTGAATATGGCCAAGATGGCTATAGTCTGGCACCCACAGAGGCTTCTGAATTTTGTAGGTCTGCTCTGTCTAGGCTGCTAGGCTCTGTTTTCATGTCCTTAGGAAACAGAACCCCATAGACATCCCACAGGGACCATTATATGATGTAAGGGCACTCCCGGTCAGAGGCGGTTCAACCATTAGGCGAAGTAGGCGGTTGCTGTAGGCGCCATCACCTAAGGGGCACCTCCGCCCAGGCATGGCCTTCCTGCTTCCACAGCTTGGCCTGGCCTCTGCAGCAGCCGGGCCACCATGGCAGTTAAAAGTGGCGCCGAGGTGCCTTCACTTTAAAGCAGAGGCGCAGAGTCACTTCCTTCAAGTGCTTCCCAAGCTTTGGTGGTGACCCAGGTGTTTTGGACTCCAGTTCCCACCACCCTCGAGCATCAGCCAAAGCAGTGAGGCTGTTGGGAGTTGAAGTCTCCTCCCTCGGGGCCTGACCTGAGGAGGAGGCCACTCAAGTTCGGGCGTGGCGGCCGCAGCTTGCTCCCAGCACTGGCGAGGAATGGAGGGTGGCGGCATGGAAAGCAGGTACCAGGGCGACGGGGGCGCCTATGGAGTGGCCAAGGTGGGCAGCTCCTCCGACCTGTGGTGCTTCCTGCAGCAGCCCCAAGTCTTCGCCCGACTCCTCAGTGCCGTAAGCCGGGACTCGGGGCGGACGAGGGGTTTGGGAGGGGGTTGATGGAGCTCTCCGAGCTCTTCCAGGGAGGGCTGAGGTTAGGGTTATTGTCTGCAAATAATATTATTATTTGGAGCCCCAGTGGTGAAGTGTGTTAAAGCACTGAGCTTCTGAACTTGCAGACCGAAGGGTCGCAGGTTCAAATCCCGGGAGCGGAGTGAGCGCCTGCTGTTAGCCCCAGCTTCTGCCAACCTAGCAGTTCAAAAACATGCCAATGTGAGTAGATCAATAGGTACTGCTCCAGCGGGAAGGTAACAGCGCTCCATGCAGTCATGCTGGCCACATGACCTTGGAGATGTCTACGGACAACGGCGGCTCTTCGGCTTAGAAATGGAGATGAGCGCCAACCCCCAGAGTCAGACATGACTGGACTTAATGTCAGGGGAAAACCTTTACCTTTGACCTTTAATATTATTATTATCTGCAAATAATATTATTATCTACAAATATTATTAGTCATATTATTACTTGCAAATATTATTATTATCTCCAATTATTATTATTATTATTATTATTATTATCTGCAAATAATATTATTATTATCTGCAATTATTATTATTATCTGCCTCCTGATTGGTTGCTTCAGATACCTGGGCTTGAGGGAGGGAGTCACCGGCCCAAAGACTTTCTGAAACTCCCAGCATTTTATAGCATTGAGTCATGGCAGTTAAAAGTGCTGCCAAGTTGCATTTGTTTACTTTACAGCAGGCATAGGCAAACGTCTGCCCTCTGGTTGTTTTGGACTCCAACTCCCACAATTCCTAACAGCCCTCCAGAGTCAGACACGACTGGACTTAATGTCAGTGGAAAACCTTTACCTTTACTATCGGATAATTGAAACTGTAAATGACAGTGAAAACAATCAGAAAAATGTCTAGGCAAAGAAGCTAAGCAGGACCAGTTCTGATTAGTATTTGGATAGGAGACCACCAACAAATTCCAGGTGTACTGGGCTATATTTCAGAGGTAGGAACTGGCAAGCACCTCTGAGTATTCCTTGCCTGAAAAAATCCAAGAAAAACTGAGTCATCATAAATCATAGATCAATAGAAATGCACACCAATGGTTTCACCATTGTGGTGTTTCATTTAATTTAAAAATTTACACATTGTTTTTATATTTTTATATTCTTTTATTTTTATTTTTAATTTTAATTTATAAGTGAATATATTTATTGGACCTCTGTGGTCATTGCTAACAAGCAGGACTCCAGTTAATGCTCAAATATTACACTTTATAGACCCTTAACTTCAGATTCCGAGGAGTTGCACATAATGGCATTCCTCAAACATAAACGAGATTTTTTTTACACACATGCAGAGTATATAATCATGTTCATCTCACTTTTTCAAACATTAGTACATTTTTATTTGATGAATTGGAGTATATGAACTCATATGTCACCACTGTGCAAAAGCTATAAGGAATACCATTGGCTTCCTGTGAAAAATCCACTTTATTGTAAATCCTGCAGAAGTCACAATCCCCAGAAAGCTTACTACAAATCATCAGGAATATTGTCCAAAATTGTCTAGAGAACATCTAGCCACCAAATTAATCCATGAATGTGTTGTTGAAGTCTTTCATGGCCAGAATCACTGGGTTGCTGAGAGTTTTCCAGGCTGTATGGCCATGTTCCAGAAGCATTCTTTCCTGACGTTTTGCCCGCATCTATGGCAGGCATTCTCAGAGGTTGTGAGGTCTGTTGGGAACTAGGCAAGTGGGGTTTATATATCTATGGAATGTTCAGGGTCCGAGAAAGAACTCTTGTCTGTTTGAGGCAGGTGTGAATATTGCAATTGGCCACCTTGATTAGCATTGAATGGCCTTGCAACTTTATAATCCATGAATATTTCAACTCTGATAAGAACACACATCTATGGAACAATGGCACAATTGTACAAGAATAGCCTCAAAATATTGTCAGTCTTTATATGGCTGACTTGAAACACTGTTTTCTACAATTCTGTGTCCAAAAGCTTGTTCTCTATCTCAGATTCATGGATAACATTTCAATATATGGGATGGGGTTCATGGATGCCAGGAGTCCAATAACTTCCATCCCTCCATCAGCCTAAGCCTATACAGACATTACTGCAAATCTAGAAAATGGACAAATAATGCTATGCATGTTTTGAGCTCCTACCCAGAACATGCCACAAAATCCATTTTCTACTCCTGTGATACCATCACATCTGCTCAGACCTGCCAGACAGGGAGTCAGGCCAAGGATTTAACTCAGTTATTGCTCAGACTATAAAACACCCAGCAAAATGATAAAACAGATCAATAGGGCCAGACTGGTACCCAGGAAAATCTTCTACAGAACAAATCAAGAACAGATAAAAGAACACCAACTGTTGTTACTAAACTAGCCCAAAACACCTAAATATATCATCACTTACGACTCATCCCTGATAATGACACTTCTCTCACACGTTTCTCAATCTTTCTCTGTGTGTGTGTATGTGTAGATGAGCTGCTCCATTAGAAAAAAAATCACCCATAACAAATTTCAACCAAAATACAGACATAAGACCCAGAACCTGTGGCACATCAAGATGTCAGCTCTATCCCTCTGTCTACTCTACAAACACTATTATAGGACTCAGTAGTGTCATCTATATTATCACAGGGTTTCCAACATGCCACCATTCACCATCAATGCCTTCTAGCACACACTGCTAGTCTTTATACAAAAAGAATGAGCATAATTTTGAATCCAAAATGAGCTAATCTATGCAAGATGTTTTGTATTGCCACCAATTGTGTTCAATAATTGAACACTGTCTATTTAGTGAATTTCACTCATATTCTTTACATTTCTCTTCCCTTTGACTCCACTTATTGCAATTACTCAGCCACAAATCTCCATCCAGAAATTATTTCTTTTACTTGAACTGAAGCATGCTTGTTGCCTCCCAGCCATTGTCTGTTAACCATTGTTAAGATAAATATCAAGGATTCAAATTTTTTTGTATTCCTATTTCTCAATTTACCTCTGTCACCAATGTATGAATTGAAGTATCGCCAACCCGAGGCAACAATCTGCATCTTATGTGAGCTGCAACCTACATAAATATATGTCTAATAAAATGTTTCAGTCTTTAGGTGTTAGTAGACTTTTTGTTGTTACTTATCTCCTCCTATAAGTAGAAATTATTATTTTTTGCATGGTCCCATTTCACTTCAAACGTAAGGCATGTGTATGTAAAACAAATGAAAACTGAATAGGCCCTGATTTTCACAAAGTGTATTCATACTCATTCTTACCATGCAGGTCAGCAGGATATACATTTCATCGGTGTGTCCTTTTTCTTTCTTAAATTATTGTTCCCAGTGCTTTTGATGTCTCTCTCCTGAAGGCTGACAGTTTTAATTCCAAAAATGCTCTCCCACCAGGACAACAGGCGACGAAGATGTGCCTCCTTGAGCCCTGGCTAAAAGACAGACTATAAATAATGGAAAATAATTTTACCAGTGTGAATGCGTAGTATGGCCACGTTTCTATAGCTGTTTATATGAAGGGCACTTTCTGAAAACCACATGGAAAATCCTCCAAATGCATGTGAAAACATCCCACAAAAACCACATGGCCAAATCCCTCCGCGTTTATTGGTAGCCCTCTCAAAATGGCTACAAGCAATGATGAGACTTCATATCCATTGTGGAAAGACTATAGAGGGAAACTGACGTATTTTTGCTTGCTATGTGGGAGCAACCTGCAAGGGCTCAGTGAAAGATTTTCCTCTAGACCACATAACATTGTCTTCCTTTGTTACTGCTGTTTCTGATATCAAGAACCTCCAAATCATGAAGTATATAAAATGATATGAAATAGAAACCGCGCCTCCACGAGCACACACCTTTTGTCTTACATTAATCTAGTTATAAAATTACCTCTAGAATGTTGTCCGGTTGCACCCAAGACACCTGCCTTCAATATCCACAATCCCTTCACAATGAACTGGGAGACGGGGAAATTACTCAATGGATATACATCAGAGCTCCCTGAGTCCATTTCTCACTCCCATTGATTAGATCAGGGTTTTCTTTAAGAAAAATCTGGCACCTTGCTCTTAGCTAGTTTTATCTATTTTGATGTACAGGTTCAAATCCCGGGAGCAGAATGAGTGCCCACTGTTAGCCCCAGCTCCTGCCAACCTAGCAGTTTGAAAACATGCAAATGTGAGTAGATCAATAGGTACTGCTCCAGCGGGAAGGTAACGGCGCTCCATGCAGTCATGCTGGCCACATGACCTTGGAGGTGTCTACGGACAATGCCAGCTCTTCAGCTTAGAAATGGAGATGAGCACCAACCCCCAGAGTCAGTCACAACTGGACTTAACATCGGGGGGAAACCTTTACCTTTACCTACCATCCCCAAATACTCATTGTGTACACTGGACTAACCCTATTTAGCCAACCAGAACTAACCCATTAAGTCCATCAAGGATTCTTTGGATATTTCCATGCCGCATTCCTTTTAATTGTGTCCCTATCTCAGAGGTGGAGCATTAAATTGATTGACACTTCAAATTCGCCAGTGACTTTTTTTTTTGCATTTCTCATCACCAACAAGAGCCAACCAGCAAAAACATCAGCTGGAGTCCTAAGCCACTCAGGACACAGTTCCTAGTTGAACTGTTTTCCAACCAATCAGGGCTGACACAGGTTTCTTGAATTAAAATAAAATGCTCTGTATTCACAATTGCAGCATGTCAGTACTTTGGAGTGCTTTCTCTGCTGACATCCTCTCCGGCCAATGAGAATAAACCTCTGTTTCTACCTCGTCGGTGTCTAGTTTGGCCTTCTGGAAAGTGACACATGCTGGGCCTCCGAATCCATGGTTTTAGTGGAGCTGAAATCACTCAACACTCCAGTGTTCCAGACCTCTGAAGTCTATTGCTTGCTGCTGCACTGCATTATTTAACGAAAGTAAGAGCAGATTTAACTTACTCTGGAGCTTTAGATGATGAATCATACAAATTAATCCATTGTAGTTTGAAGTTATAATAAATACTAGGTCAAACTATTATTATTGTTATTATTTCAAGCTTTGGAGAGCAAGCAGTAAACACATATGCACACACCAGAATCTTTGGGAGAACCTGCTTAGGAAGTGCTCATATTTATGGGAGCATGATAGCTTTAATTCGTACCCTGGAGTTGCTGTAGGTATTTATTAATCAAACTAATTTACTATTCAATTAAAAAGTGAATTAGAAAAAATGCCATTATAGTGGCTGAGAGCCATGCTAACACACACATCTTTCCCAGGTAATAAAAGATCATGAAATATACGGTAAAATATAACCATTCCTTTAAATGATTTTCTTCGTTTGTGTATTTTAAAATAATACTGTTTTAAAAACAAGGTTGCAGCCTTTGTAAACGCAAAGCTATACATAGGATAAGTCTCCCTTATCCAAAAATACCTCTTGGAGGGGATTTCTGCAGCAGCCAAAGAAGAGCTGGCATATCTCATGCCTGCCAACATGTATCTATGTAATTAGGATTTGAACCTCAATGAAAGGCCAATTGAAAAGCAAATGAATGTATAAGAAGGCAATTTTCCTTGCCTTCTTATACTTGGAAGTAACACAATTATGTCATAGTAACAATGAGATAGATGTTTTGCCTTATCAGCAATAGCAACCTAGGATATACCAAGACTGACTACTTAGGTTGGTGTGAAATCAGCAGAGAAGAAAGAGATTTCACTGTGCGAATGATTACATATGAAGTCCTAGTACTGCTTCAAGACCTATCAGTGGTTCTCAACCTGTGGGTCCCCAGGTATTTTGGCCTACAACTCCCAGAAATCCCAGCCAGTTTACCAACTGTTAGGATTTCTGGGAGGTGAAGACCAAAACATCTGAGGACCCACAGGTTGAGAATGACTAGCCTAGATGATGCTTATACACACTGCAGAGGCTAGTCTCAAATTGATTCTGGGATCTGCAGTATCTTCAGCTTCATGGCTTTGGAGAAATTGTGATATTTTTCACACACACCCCACCCCAATGCCTATTCTTTAATTGGGTTTGCCAATGCTGATGCACATTACGGGCTCTTTTTTGGAGTATCCTTCAACTTTGTTCCTGTTTAAAGCCCTTAATGTGAGTGTGCACATGTTTGCACAGTTAGTGTTGTCTAAACATTGCACTATCAAGCTGCCTTCAACTGCATTAAGTGGTCAGTGTAAATGTACCCTTGGTGGCTAGACACTTATGCTTGTTTCTTTCAAATGAGAGTGACTGTGAATTATTCACATGGAGATTTGCAAGCTGGTACCTTGGATGAGGAAATTCATGCATTTGCGGAAATGGAGACACTTCTACAACAAAGATCAATCACAACCCAAAATACATCAAACGCCTGTACCAACTTTGAGTGTGCTAATGGAGAGTATTGTAGCTTGAACAACTCAGTATTATGATGCAAACTGGTCGCTACTGTAACATCCCAAGAAATGAGAGATTTTGTGTCTGGGGAGAACAAATAGTGGAAGATATCGAACATTTTTTGATTCAGCATATGCTGAACTTCGACACATATATTTTCATCCATTACTATCTAATTTTAGATCCCCCAACAGAAATGCTCTTCTGACAGTCCTCTTGCAAGGACAAGAAAGATCCACCATAATCAGAGTAAGCCTTTTTATACTGAAAGCTATCAAGAAAAGAGCACATTTCCTGAAAGAAGAATCAGGAAAATAAGATTTTGACGGCAAACAGAAGGTCAACTGCTGTCCTCCCATCCTTTTTGCATTGTTTTTATTTATGTTGCACTTTGAAATGATCATATGACTGGTCAAACAAGTAAATTATTATTATATTATTAGTTATGGTTGTAATACTACAATACAGCAAATATGAAAAAACCACTTCCATTCAGTCGCCTTCACAGTTGGATTTTTTTTTTTGAAAGGGGGAGTTTAAAAGCATACCTGTTTTCTCTGGTGTTTATATTTTATTTGCAGTTGCTATGTTTTTAAATTGTAAGTAAATTACAGTAGAGTCTCACTTATCCAAGCCTCACTTATCCAAGCCTCTGGATAATCCAAGCCATTTTTGTGGTCAATGTTTCCAATATATCGTGATATTTTGGTGCTAAATTCGGAAATACAGTAATTACAACATATCATTACTGCGTATTGAACTACTTTTTCTGTCAAATTTGTTGTATAACATGAAGTTTTGGTGCTTAATTTGTAAAATTATAACTTAATTTGATGTTTAATAGGCTTTTCCTTAATCCCTCCTTATTATCCAAGATATTCGCTTATCCAAGCTTCTGCCCGCCCGTTTAGCTTGGATAAGTGAGACTCTACTGTATATCTTAGTACATTTATTTTCATGTTTTGAAGTTTAGAATGATTTTATCATTAGCCCCCGATGGCACAGTGGGTTAAATCCTTGTGCTGGTAGAACTGCTGACTTGAAGGTTGCCAGTTTAAATCCAATCTGGGGAGAGCACGGATGAGCTCCCTCTATCAGCTCCAGCTTCATGCAGGGACATACATGAAGCCTCTCACAAGGATGGTAAAACGTCAAAACATCCGGGTGTCCCCTGGGCAATATCCTTGTAGACAGCCAATTCTCTCACACCAGAAGCGACTTGCAGTTTCTCAAATCGCTCCTGACATAAAAAAAGCTATAATATACTGATACTGAACTATAGTTTTATATATATTTCTTTGCTAGTCTCGAAAGATAGCTGAAAACATTAAATAAAAAATACCATCCAAAGGTCAGTTCCACATCCAAATTCATTCAGCTAGTGCACTGAAGTCAAACAATAAAAATAATCAAAATAAATGATTGTATACAATGAACAACATGTCAAACAACAACAACCTTTTCATCTCCCCATTAAGCACATTTCATCCACTGCCCATTAAAGCCCTCCAGATCCCCAATGGCCTGATGGTTTCATTTAAGTCCCAGGAGTTTATTTGCACAGACCTTGAGAATATTCCCCCTTCTCTCCTCTCTATGAAGGCCCCGTGTTCCATTTCACTGCTGTTTATCTGCAGATGATCACTGGGGCTGGAGGGATTTTTTTTACATAAACAACAATAATCTTAATGAGCTTGAGTTGTTCTCAGCAATTCACTTGTGTCACACAGAAACTAAGAACATATTCATTGAATATTCTGTCCATTTTTATTTTTAATTTAAGCCCTTAGCTAAAGCACAATAGACTTCTGACATATAAATATTAAAAATTAAATTTCCTGAGTTCATTATCTGATAATTAGAACTAAATAACATCTTAACTGAGAGACAAACCCCACGCAAAGCAAGTCAGTTCCATTTAAGATTCCATTAGAAAAATGTTTGAACTCGTATGTAATGGACCATAAAATTTAATTTGGAAATGATATTACCCAAATGATGAAATGATACCAGTCACAAAGGGACATGTAGTCAGCCCTCATCTTTTCATTTGGTGTGATGCTCTTCTATTGATTGTGTAGAATTAAAAAGGAAATACTTAATTCTGTTCTGAATAACACATGTAGGGGTTTTCAGACTTCCTTTTCTCTGGGTCCCTTTAGTATTTAAAAGTCAGAATTGACCACTGTGGCTCCATGTAATTACAAAGATTTCCTTATCTTAGCCTATTTGCTGAAGTCATGCCAAAGAAAAGGTTCTGTAATCCATTGGCTGTCTCATATCTCATTTACATTGGTGGTAATCCCTATCCTATCTCAGCATTTAGGTAATGACTTTGGGATTAAATTACATTTCTTGCCATTTTTTACTTTCAAAACCTACACAACACACCAGAAAGCTGCCTGTATATAGGCACTGTGAGACGTCTGGGCAATGCAGCATTCTCAAGAGGTCACTGGTTTCACAGTGAAATTAGTTTCCTTGTAATAGTTTTTAAACACTGCACCATAAAAGTAGTAAACTGGGCACCCTTCTACACTGACACACAATACGGACCTCATGCACTATGCTGGATGCCGGATTGGGCCTACATTGAGTCAATACTGGAACTGCCTTAACTTAACCCAGTGTATGACCACATTAAAATGTACAATTATCCCAGATCAGCCCCATATGGCAATTAGCTATGATGGGTTGATACATTTCTACACTGACATAGGTAGTCAGTGTGGAAATGCCCAGGAATATATAGTCTGAAATCCCAGGTACTGCTTACTGACCCTATGAATTTGATTTGGGATGGATAAATGCAAATTACTGTATATACTCGAGTATAAGCCGGGTTTTTCAGCCCTTTTTTTTAAGACTCAAAAAGCCCCCCTCGGCTTATACTCGGGTGAGGGTCCTGCTTGGTTTATATTTGGGTCAGCTTATACTCGAGAATATATGGTACATTTTTTATTTTTCTCTATTATTATTGGTATTATTACATTTATTATTTTTCTCTATTATTGTTGCTGCTATTACATTTATTTTACATTATTATTATTATTATTATTATTATTAATGCATTTATTATTTCACTCTGATCTTATTATTATTACATTTATTATTTTACTCTATTTATTATTACTTGTATTATTTTCCTGTATTGATGATGATGATCATGATGATGATGATTATTATTACATGTATTATTTTACTCTATTATTATTAAAAGGATACATAAGCCGGGCTGTGGCACAGGCTGTTGAGCAGCTGCAATAAATCACTCTGACCATGAGGTCATGAGTTCGAGGCCAGCCCGTGGCGGGGTGATCACCCGTCAATTAAAATAAATAAATAAAAAATAGCCCCTGCTCGTTGTTGACCTAGCAACCCAAAAGATAGTTGCATCTATCAAGTAGGAAATAAGGTACCACTTATAAAAAAAAGTGGGGAGGCAAGTTTAATTAATTTACGACCTGGAATGAGGAAGTGCCATCAGAGTGGATGATGAAGCAGCTGCTCCCCCCGTGGCCAGAATCGAACATCCCCTCAGGAGAAGGTTAAATTGCCTCTGTGTCTGTCTGTCTCGGTCTCTGTTTGATGTGTTTATGGGCATCGAATGTTTTCCCTATGTGTGTATAATGTGATCCGCCCCGAGTCCCCTTCGGGGTGAGAAGGGCGGAATATAAATACTGTAAATAAATAAATAAATAAGCACATTTACATTGAAGAAGATGAGAATAATGATTTAATCAGAGTTGGACAGTCTTATCTTAAATTAGAGCTTTATGTAAATATTCAAAAACATTTAACCTACCGATGCCTCAATTAATGTCATTTTATTGGTATCTATTTTTATTTCTGAAATTTACCACTCTCGGCTTATACTTGAGTCAATGGTTTCCCAGTTTTTTGTGGTAAAATTAGGTGCCTCGGCTTATATTCGGGTCGGCTTATACTCGAGTATATACGGTAAGTTATCTTCAAAAGCAATTGGTGACAAATGCTTTGTGTTGTCAAAGACATTCAATGCCAATCAAGGTGTCCAATTGAAACATCCACACTTGCCTCAGACAAGAGTTCTTTCTCCCACCCTGGATAATCCACAGATATATAAACCCCACTTGCCTAGTTTCCAACAGACCTCACAACCTCTGAGGATGTCTAATATATTTGTGGGTGAAATGTCAGGAGAGAATGCTTCTGGAACATGGCCATACAGCCCGGAAAACTCACAGCAACTTGACAAATGTTGACAACTTGACAATATCACATTGCTAGTGATATTGACATGGGCATGATGGTGGAACACAAATAGTCACATGCTAGCCTCAGATGCCACCTTTTCTCAAGTTACCCAACAAGGATGAGAAGTTCCTCTCTTGCCTTCAGTTTTGAGTCTCACATAACCAATCTCTTTTAGAAATGGTCAAATCCCAGAGATGTGCTTCTAATAACCACAGTCTGGTCTTCTTTAAATCTTCCGTACCACTTTCACTTTAAACCATGAAAAATAAAGCAGAAACGAGCAGTTACGATATTGCATGAGAAAGTGAAATATTTTGGGTAATTATTGTAATTAAACTGTGTCCTTAGCAGGCTAACATACAAAGCGGTATTTAGTATTATCATTAACTTGTTAGACTTAATTAAACACCATCATGTGTTGTTACGATAGCTATAAAAAAATCTTACATCAACGTCTTTGCTATGTCATTAACCTGTACTTAAACGGTTCCTTTTTTTAGACTGGAGGTTATGATTCAAGCTTTGTGATGTACTTAGAGGAAGAACAGACGAGATAGAACTTGTTGGACCAGAACTGCCTTTTGTGTTCATTATGTGATGTTTAAGCTAAAACTGTGTAATGTACATGTGATCTTTTCATCCCTCCTCCCCATTGTAGGACACTGCTCTACAAGGGCCAGAAAAATAGTACAGGTCAATAACTGGCTCAGAAAATGGTGTCAGGAGGAGCGTTTTGGCTTCTTCGACCATGGCCTACTCTTCCAGGAGGATGGCCTACTGGCAAGTGATGGGGTGCATCTCACACAAGTAGGAAAACAACTTTTTGTTCACAGACTCACAAACCTCATCAGGCGCACTTTAAAGAGGAACAACAGCCTGGCGAACACTATATTACCCATGATCACAGGGAACTGCCAAAAGGCTAAACGAAGGGCTGCACAAACACAGCAAGGACAAATTACCGAGAGCACAATAATCCCAAATAAACAGCTTGGGGAAAGGTCACAGGGGCTTACATGTACACTAATGCACAGAGCATGGGAAGTAAGCAAGACGAACTCCAACTTTTAGCACAGCACCACACGTACAAAGTTATAGGCATCACTGAAACTTGGTGGGATGACTCCCAACACTGGAATGTTGCCATTGAGGGCTATAACCTCTTTCTCAGAAATAGAACAAAGAGGAGAGGAGGGGGAGTAGCTTTATATGTCAAAAACAGTTATGTTGCAGAAGAAATGCAAGACTGTAATCCGGGAAACCAGCTTGAAAGCATCTGGATAAAAATCAAGGGAACCGGGACTCAAAGAGATCTCGTCATGGGTGTCTACTACAGACCTCCGAGTCAGGATGAAGGACTTTATGAAGCCTTCTGTCAACAGCTGACCAAACAGGCACAAAGAAGAGATATAGTAGTCATGGGTGGTTTCAACTATCCCGAAATCTGCTGGAAAACAAACTCGTCCAAAAGTACGAAGTCCAACAAATTCCTCACTTGCCTTGCAGAGAATTTTATGGTCCAGAAGGTAGAAGAGGCAACAAGCGGATCGGCTACTCTTGATCTAATCTTAACAAATGTGGAAAACCTGAACAATACAGTTGAAGTTGTCAGATCCTTAGGGGCAAGTGACCATGTGCTCCTGCAGTTTGCCATACAAAGGAAGGCTGAAACTAAGACAAGTCAAACACGCATTCTGGACTTTAAGAGAGATGACATCCAAAAAATGAAGGAAATACTGTGCTGCTAAATGCATGAAGCTTTCTGTTGGCGATGTAGTGAGAGACAGAACTACAAAGTATGATGGAAAACACATTTTGAAAATACAATACTTTTTTATTGATTGCAAATATAAATAGAAGACAAATACACAGGAGCAAAGGAAATCTAGAATATACACAGCACCAGAGGCAACATCCTCCCAAAATGGTTACTTAACTGTATTGAGAGGTGGAGGAGGAAAAAAACAAACTCCTCACTATCCTTGATATGGGCACCCTAAACACTAACTCAGGAACAAGAAATAATGTGAGACATCCCTCACGTTCAGATCACCTATATGCACTGAGAATGTCTAGTAATGTTTTTTATGTTTGGCTGTGTTACAGAGGTTGGCCATATCCAGCCTTGGGGCATAATTAGAAACCCTCCTCCTGTCACTCTGCAGAATAGGATGAAAATTAATTCTTGTACAATGTGTTCTGCACGCGGCAGAGAAAGTTGACCCTATCTATTTACATACAGTATGAGGGCCTGCTATCACACTCAAAGCAGCAAACAGCTTCTCTTATCTCAAAATGGTCCTCATTTGTTATTTCTTGCTGAATACACCCACCCCCATTATTTCCATGATTCCTTGTAATAATAGATTTTACCCTAATGAAACCTGCATTATGAGAAGGTTACAGTTCTGCCCTACCAACAATTAATTCCGTGCTCTTTTACTACTACATATGTAATTGTATAATTGATTTTAAAACTTATTTTGGTGACCTCCAAAGCGCAAAGTATGTAGCTCATTAAAGGAGAGAAATTTAATTAATATATCTATTAAAAAGGTATAGAGGGAAAGGACACTGGCAAAAATCTGTTGCACGTTTCAATACATATGTGAAAAACAGCAGTGAAAGCATGTACTATAGCAGCAGTACCCTAGCGTTTGCTTTTCCAGCACACAGTTTAATTGTATTGCTCAGGAGTATGCCCAGAAAAAGAACAGTTTCTGGGAGGTCTATGTTTTTGAAATGAATTTTAGATCAAGGTGATGTTATACATACAGTGTTCCCTCACTTATTGCGAGGGTTAGGTTCCAGGACCACCAGCAATAAGTGAAAATCCGTGAAATAGGGACACTATATTTATTTTAATATTTATGCATTATTTTAGTAGTTATACACTATTTTAAGTCTTTATCAACCAATCCTGTGTTGATAAATTGCCTCTTTCTCCTCTTGTTGCCGCTTGGGCTCCTTTTCTCTTCCTTTGGCTTCTCCTTCCTCCCTTTCTTAGGCTGTAAATTGTAATTTTTTATGATTTATTATAGTCTTTTAGAGTTTATTGAAAAAAATGCGAAACAGCGAATCCGTGAAGTAATGAGGGAACACTGTATTCTGATTTTAAAAGGACCTTCTCCCCTTCCTCCAAAACACCTTTTAAATAAGAGACAGAATTCTACTTTATTATGAAAGGAATTGTAAGGAAAACATTAATAGAAGCTTTAGTAACACAAGGGTGCAGAAATATGGAATGGGAAACATAGACAAGAAAGGGTTCCTTTTGCAATATCTTGAAATGCACTTACAGTGGCATAACCAGGGGTTTAAACTGGCATATGCAAGTGTAAACTACACACAGGATTCTGACCAACAGATATCTTCTTTAAATATTAAGATTTCAGGCTCTGAGTCAACACAAACCCTGGAGGAACTTTGGGAGCACTTGCACCATCTACACTGCAATATAATGCAGTTTAAAAATTGCATTATATAATCAGTGTAGACTGCATTGAAACTAGTTGCTAAACAAAGGGATTTCATTATTTGAATAAAAGGGTTTTGTTATGGGTATTCCGCAGATTACAAAAATGTCACGACTTGGCTTTGAAATTGGCCCTCATTGAGAGGAGCACAGAGGTGCACATAGATAAAGACTAGGAACACTAAAAACTAATTTGTTTCAAAGGAAAGGAAACTTTTTATGAGAAAAGTCAGTCATTTCTCACTTTCTCTATGACTGAAAATAAGGTAAAGGTAAAGATTTCCCTTGACGTTAAGTCCAGTCATGACCAACTCTGGAGGTTGGTGCTCATCTCCATTTCTAGGCCAAAGAGCCGGCGTTGTCCATAGACATCTCCAGGGTCATGTGGCCGGCATGACTGCATGGAGCGCCGTTACCTTCCCACTTGAGCGGTACCTATTGATCTACTCACATTTGCATGTTTTCAAACTGCTAGGTTGGGAGGAGCTGGGGCTAACAGCGGGCGCTCATTTCACTCCCGGGATTTGAACCTGGGACCTTTTGGTCTGCAAGTTCAGCAGCTCAGTGCTTTAACACACTGTGCCACCAGGGGCTCTTATGGTTGAAAATAGCTGACCTTATTTTTGTTTTTAGGTGCAGGCATGAAGCATTCTTGCCTCTTGCCTTGCCTGCCTTGTTCCTCCCTTCTCAATTCAGCTTTGCAGTTGCCTCTCCACACTCACCTATCTCCATCACAGTTTTGTTTTGTTTTGTTTTGTTTTGCTTTCTCATGTGTCTATAACCCCTAAAAGTTAAAACATAAAAATAGATAGCAACAATGATCAGTGAGGGAGAATTCACCAGTTAGGAGGCAGTGCCAATTGATTTTGCCTTGGTGTACAGGGAAGGATTCTCCCCATTCCTCTAGTCATTTTCCACTTAATGGGGTGCAAACTACTTTGAACTCAATTTGCAGTAGTTGAAGTAAATGCAAAACAAAGGAGGAAAGTGGAAGGAGGAGAGAGAAACTGAGACATTGCTAAAGCAGAAAAACTGGATGATTTGGGATTACCCCTGCCAAATCAGGGCAATTGGAAGACACATAGAGGTCCTTAAGGCCACAGACACCGGGGAGGGGGGGGCATCCGTGGGGTAATGTGGCAACAATTGGGCTGTATCTCACAAGTGTCCTAGAAAGGGGCTGAAAGTCCATGTGAAAGTCCTTTGTCACACTTGTGCAGGGAAAGGGCCTAGCTGTACTGAGATGACAAAACAGGCCGGTTGATTTATTTGAAAAACATTAATATACTGTGGCCAGTTTTGGGATGGTAGCGCATTGGGTCAGAGCAAGGTACCATTCAGTAGACTCTTCTAAATTCTGGAGTCTCTGCACACTACACACACGATGCACACAATATTTCCTCTATAAGGTAGGTAAAGATTTTATTTATTTTATTTATTTATGTACAGTATTTATATTCCGACCTTCTCACCTCGAAGGGGACTCAGGGCGGATCACATTATATACATATAGCGCAAACATTCAATACCCATATACACATAGAACCGAGACAGATACAGATGCAGAGGCAATTTAACCTTCTCCTGAGGGGATGTTTGATTCTGGCCACAGGGGGGAGCAGCTGCTGCATCATCCACTGTGACGGCACTTCCTCATTCCAACATCGTAAATTTGTTAAATTTGCCTCCCCACTTTATAAGTGGTACCTTATTTTCTACTTGATAGATGCAACTATCTTTCGAGTTGCTAGGTCAGCAACGAGCAGGGGCTATTTTTTATTTTTTTATTGACACCCCGCCACAGGCTGTCCTCGAACTCATGACCACACAGTCAGAGTGATTTATTGCAGCAGGCTGCTCACCAGCCTGCGCCACAGCCCGGCCCCTGACATTAAGTCTAGTCGTCTCCGACTTGGGTTTGGTGCTCATCTCTATTTCTAAGCCAAAGAGCCAATGTCATGTGGCTGGCATGACTGCACGGAGCGCCGTTACCTTTCTTCCAAAATGGTACCTATTGATCTACTCACATTTGCATGTTTTCTAACTGCTACGTTGGCAAAAGCTGGAGCTAACAGTGGGAGCTCACCCCGCTCCCCAGATTCGAACTGTTGACCTTTTGGTCAGCAAGTTCAGCAGCTCAGCAGTTCAATCCACTGCTCCACCGGGAGCTCTATAGCTGTTGCTGATTGCATTAGACTCGCAGGGCCAGATAGATGAGGTCTGTCCATGCAGCTAAGTCTGTAACAATTTCTTCTTTGGAAAGAGAATGTATTCCCATCAAACATCTAAAGCATCAAGGTTTCTTTCCTAACAAAAAGTAATAGTTTTACATGTTTGGGGGTTAACTAATTTTGCATTCAGAGAGCTGTGGATGATCAAAGAAGCTTTTTAAATGGACCTGCCCATATTGGATTGGATTTGTGAGATAAGTTAAGGAAAAGGCAGTTGTGTAATTTGCACACAAAGTGGTCAGAATTGATCTAAAACAAACCTTTAACTTTGCAACTGGTTTAAATGGGGGGAAAGACCATTGGATAATTACATCATTTAGCACAGGGGTCCCCAAACTAAGGCCCGGGGGCCGGATGCGGCCCTCCAAGGTCATTTACCTGGCCCCCACCCTCATTTATAATATAATATTTTATATCAGTTTTAATAATATAATATATTGTATATACATATGATATTGATAATAATATCATTTTATACATTATAATACTAATAATACCATATAATATATATATATAAAAGAGTGATAGCATCACGGCAGCAGACAAAACAACAAAAGTAAACACCCCACAACCTCGAAAATTGACAGCACAACCCCTCATCCATGCCTCTAGGTTGATACAACAAAAAGAAAAGAAAAATAAAGCCCTAATTAGAAGGAGAGGAATAATTGTTTTTATCCAGTTGCTGCCAGTTAGAGGGCTAAGCTCCGCTCACTTGGTCTCCTAGCAACCCACCCAGCCCAGGGGACCCTTTACCTTAACTACCACCAATTCCTCAGTACTTTATTTCCCATACCACCATACTTCGCCACAGCAACGCGTGGCCGGGCACAGCTAGTATGTTATATATTACATATATTACAGTATAGTGGTATAGTTCAATATAGTAATATATAATGCTAATATTGTGCTATGCTAATAATATAATATATTGTATGTACATACAGCTGCTCTGAGTTCCCTTCGGGGTGAGATGGGTGGGATATAAATGTAGTAAATAAATGTAGTAAATGAATAAATAAATAACTTTGGACTTAGGCTCACCCAAAGTCTGAAATGACTTGAAGACACACAACAACAACAACAACAATCCTAATTAACCTGACTATCTCATTGGCAAGAAACAGGCCCACACTTCCTATTGAAATCCTGATAGGTTTATGTTGGTTAAAATTATTTTCATTTTTAAATATTGTATTGGTCTTTCATTGTTATTGTTGTTTTGCACTACAAATAAGATATGTGCAGTGTCCATAAGAATTTGTTCGTTTTTTTTTTTTCAAATGATAATTCGGCCCCTCAACAGTCTGAAGGATTGTGGACCGGCCCTCTGCCTTAAAAGTTTGAGGACCCCTGGACTATATAAACAGCACTGTGGTTTGCCAACTCCTTTCAGCCTAAAAGTTTGCAGTTCAAGAGAAAATGCATGTTGCTTTCAAAGCTTCATTTTGTTGTGGAGGCTCCTTCTTTGGAGGCTTTTAAGCAGAGGCTGGATGGCCATCTTTCGGGGGTGCTTTAAATGAGATTTTCCTGCTTCTTGCAGGGGGTTGGACTGGATGGCCCGTGAGGTCTCTTCCAACTCTACGATTCTATGATTCTATGATTCTATGATTGAGGGCAACTCAATAGCTGTCAATGATAATGTGACTCCAAAGCAATACAATGGATATAAATGAAGTCTGGCAAAAGTATTCAGTTAAAAATGTGGCATTTACCTTCTGGTTACTTTCAAACTTCAGAAATATGTTCAAACACATATACTAGGAATGTAGGAATAGGACTGTTGAGCGATTGTGGTTGGTAACCATTGCTTTTGGTTCCATATGTGAAGTGTCATGGAAATTCTGCCTAAAAACAACAGATACTACTTGACAGTCATGTGAAACAGATCTTGGAGTCTTAGTGGACAAGAAATTGAACATGAATCGACAGTGTGATCTAGCACCTAAAAAGGCCGAAGGAGTTTAGTGTCTAGAGATCAAGAGAAGTATTTTTTTTTCGTGTCAGGAGCAACCTGAGTAGTAATAATGCCTCTCTATTCTCCCTAGGGAGATTAGACTGGCCCCAACCCTGTCTGCCTTTATCAAACAGCTGAAGACATGGCTCTGCCAGCATGCGTTTGAATAACCACCAATCTGATAGACCCCTATCACTGATGCATACTTTCTATCACTTTACTTCCTTCCTATTTATCCTACCCTACATTATCCCAGCCGACTCTCTGACACTTGTCTATGCACTTTATCAAAAGCCTTTGAAATTGTGTATTTTCTTATGCTTGACCCTTTTTATCCATAGTGATGATGTTTGTATTATTACCTCAATTTGCTTGATCATTCTATGTTTTATTGTATGTTATGTTTTAACCAATTATTTTACTTGATTGTTGTACTATTATTTTTAGTTATTGATACGTGTTTAAAATTGTTATACTTTGCTTCTGTGTTGGGTTCAGCCCCATGTTAACCGCCCTGAGATGGTGGTGGGATAGAAAAATAAAGTATTATTATTATTATTATTATTATTATTATTATTATTATTATTCTGCTTTGGTCAGACCTCACCCAAAATACTGTGTCCAGTTCTGGACACTGCTATCCAAGAAGGGCATTGACAAGCTGGAAGATGTCCAGCTGAAATGATCAAAGGTCATTGATCAAATTGGGATGGGAATAGACCCTGTGTCTATATCAAGTTGACAAAGGTAAAATGTGCAAACCGGTACAAAAATGGTGACAGATACAGGATTGTTATGGGGATGATCCAAAGGCCTGAGTGAAGAGCCAGGTTTTCAAGCTCTTTCTGAATGCTACCAGGGTGGGGGGTTGCCCAAAGTTCTTCAGACTCTTCAGAATAACCCTAGCCATTATTATTTTTTGTGGCCTGGCAGTCTTTGACTTGTCCAAAAATGCTCCTAAAATCTAAAGAGAAGCTGGGTCTTGTAACACTGACAAACTTTATGGTTTATTTATTTATTTACAGTATTTATATTCTGCCCTTCTCACCCTGAAGGGGACTGAAGGCGGATCACAATGCACATATACATGGTAAACATTCAATGCCATTAGACATACAACATATATAGACAGACACAGAGGCAATTTAAAATTCCAGCTTCATGAGGGTATGCTCGATTCTGGCCACAGGGGGAGCTGCTGCTTCACCGTCCACTTGTGACACTGAGTCTGTGATGGAGTACTTCCTCATTCTTCTGCACGCTGCTGGAAGATTTTTTATGGTGTTGTAAATTAGTTAAATTCGCCTCTGCACATAAAGCGGTTCCTAAATTTCCTACTCGACAGATGCAGCTATCTTTCGGGCTGCATAGGTCAACAGCAAGCTAGACTATTAATGGTCAGGAGCTCACTCTGATGCGGGCTGGCTTTGAACTCATGACCAGTGGTGATTTATTGCAGCTAGCTACTAACCAGCTGCGCCACAGCCCGGTCCTTCAAAATACATTTTAACATCTGAAAACATTGTTTTACAGCAAAACTGTATTGGTAAATTTAAGTGGGAATTAGGCATCATGGCATCAAGGGGAAATCGCTTCCAGGGCAATGCAACTGTTTTAATCAGTTCACGGAAAATATAGTATTTAATCTTCAAAGCCTTTAAATTAGGATTGGGCTGTTTTCTGAATATGACAGCTTTATTCCAACAGATTTGACAGGGCTTGATTCAAGTATTTCTAAGTAAATGTATATAGCTTTTAAAACAGGAAGTTTGATGAGACTCTATAAAAACAGATTACCACAACAGAACCTCCTCTGCATGAACCAGGTCACCTAATATGTAAAAATATAATTGTTTGGAGGCATGGGAAGAATAAAACACATGGAAAAACAATTTTGGGTATTTACAAACACAAATTCCCTTTCTCCATTTTCTAAATACTGTAGTAGCAAAAGTTGCAGGATTTGTACAATTTAATTCATCATGAGCACCATATCCAGCTGTCAAAGAATGATAGAATCACAGAAACTTAAGAGCTGGAAGGAACTGCAAGGGCCACTTAGTCCAACCTCCTGTCATAAAGAAATGCATCGCTTAAACACTCCTAAAATATGGCTCGGGGTAAGATACAATATAATTAAAATGCACAAAGTATAACATCTTTAAACACATATATTAATGTTAATATACTATATTAAAATACATATATAAAAGTATACAGAACAAAAATTAATACCAATACTAATATAGTAAATATGTTCTTCCTAATGTTTATGTGGAATCTCTATTCTTACAATTTGAATACACTG
This sequence comes from Anolis carolinensis, assembly GCF_035594765.1. Taxonomy (NCBI): domain Eukaryota; kingdom Metazoa; phylum Chordata; class Lepidosauria; order Squamata; family Anolidae; genus Anolis; species Anolis carolinensis. The sequence goes on from NC_085843.1 coordinate 189,968,067, forward strand.
GTTTGTGTTCCATTTTGGTAGAACATCAGAAAACAAGCTCACTTTATCTTCTACATGACAGTTTAAGATTTCTGTCATATCACCTCTCAGTCTTCATTTTTCCATGATAAGCATTCCTAGCTCATTAAATTGTTCTTGATTTGACTTGGTTTCCAGAACTTTGATCACCCTTCTTAGGGGATGTGTCTAGATTGGCTGCTAAAGCTGGGACCAATCCAGAAAATGCATTTGGCCACTGGCTACATGCATCTGGCCATCTGGCATCCAGAAAACCCAGTTGGGCCAAGACTAACCAGCCTGCTAGAACGTCACCTTACCTTCTGTGTCATATTTCAATAAAAATCATTTGTTGATAATACTTCATATTTAAGAATAAAATAACCCTGAAAATACTCTGTTCTGGGCTATGTGAAGCTGACTCATACGTTATAAAGGCTCAGATCTTTAATATTTCTTACAAAAATTAAATTATAGCCTTATAGTTGTGGGTGGGTTCCCTTTGTTTCCTGGCCACCAATATTTGTTGACACAGTCCTCCACTGGGGCTGAATCAGACCTAATCCCATTGTCCAGACCACTATGAGGCCCCAGGATTATCTGGCATTTTCAGTAAGTTCTTGAGTATGTCCTGACTTTGCCAAAAGTAGTAAAAGTTGGCAGACAAGCATGAAAACCCACAATATTCACCGGAAGTCAGTGAATGCCAAGATAATTGAATGGATTTGAGGTGAGGTGGGGCCGGGCTGTGGCGCAGGCTGGAGAGCAGCCTGCTGCAATAAATCACTCTGACCATGAGGTCATGAGTTCGAGGCCAGCTTGTGGAGGGGTGAGCACCCGTCAATTAAAAATAAAAAATAGCCCCTGCTCGTTGCTGACCTAGCAACCCAAAAGATAGTTGCATCTATCAAGTAGGAAATATGGTACCACTTATAAAAGTGGGGAGGCAAGTTTAATTAATTTACGACATTGGAATGAGGAAGTGCCGTCAGAGTGGATGATGAAGCAGCTGCTCCCCCCTGTGGCCAGAATCGAACATCACCTCAGGAGAAGGTTAAATTGCCTCTGCATCTGTTTGTCTGTCTCTGTCTCGGTTCGATGTGTTTATGGGCATTGAATGTTTGCCCTATATGTATATAATGTGATCCTCCCTGAGTCCCCTTTGGGGTGAGAAGGGCGGAATATAAATACTGTAAATAAAAAAAATAATTTTTTCTTGCCTGTTTAAATGCACTCTGGGTATGTTCTAGCTTGCCAATACCTTCTCGAGCTGTAGTGCCTAGAACTGGACACAGTATTCAAGATGAGGAATGAGCAAAGCAGAACAGAGTAGTACCTCTAATTGCCTTGATCTGGACTTCTATTTTTCATCCCTTTTGAAAATTGGGTCATTTCCTCTCTCCAGTCTGCTGAGCAAGAGGAAGCAGTTTGAGTAGTGCTATTGTAATGGTTAGCTACAAAAGCGACTCGCAGTTTCTCAAGTCACTACTGACATGAAAAAAAGTGGTTAGCTAGGACTGTGGATAAAAGGATCCATGCCTGGTGAGCGTATGCTAAACCAGATAGGCCAGGACAGAGAAACCAACTCACCAGGTAGAAGATAAACCACAGAGGTTTATTACGATTTGGCCAAAAACGGATGCGAGTGCAGCAATTTGCATCAAAATGTACAAGCATAAATCTACAGAGAAATACAAGATATCTTATACAGTTCTAATAACTATTCAGACTCCCCACACCCTCCCCTGATTTTCTTTAAAAAAATTACAGGTCAGGATCTGTGCTGGAGTTGGCTAGAAAGTAGATCAGCAGCCAGGGACTGGTCAGGGTGAAGGACCAATCGACTTCAGAGATATCCCCTTTAAGGGCACAACCCTTGAAAAATAAATGGTAAAGATGTGTGGATGAGCTTTTGATTAGCTCAAATGCCCCGTTCTGTGCCAAACAAAGATATGGATCTCAGGAAACAAAAGGTGCAAGATTCAAGGGACAAAGGTGCTGATCTTGGGCAATCAAGGGTTTGGCTGTCAATAAAAGTGGTTTAATAAAGGCACATACTCTGAGCTTCTGTTTCTGTGGGCAGCAATTTCTCAGCTTCAGGTGAACCATATAGCTAGACAAACAGCTTTGGGTTTATCTGGGCTGACAAGGTAACTCACCATTTTCTGCCTACACATTAACAATGGGTCTGATGATTACTTGGCTTGGTAAACAGCCAGAGGGATCTGACCAGCCTTAATGTTCTCAGGGAATTACCTTTGCTGAGTCATGGAGAGTTGACTATCTGTGGACTATGTCTTGATACATTTTATAAAGCAGTTTATACATTTTATATACAAGAAATAGAGACAGAACACCAAAAGATACAAGTTATCCAAGGGTTACAAATGATACATTTAGGGGTTTACAGCTGCTGCTGGCTTGGTCTCGGTCTTCTGATAATTTGAACATGCACAAGTCCAGAAAGGGTATTTTATTTTTAAAGGAAAATTCATATCTTTATTTCTGAGCCCTTGGTGAACTAGAAATCTTGTGTGTGTGTGTGGGGGGGGGGGGGGGGGGCTCGACAATACTATGGCTCGAGAATACTATGCTTCTGGAGGCCAAAGTTCAATTCTTTACTTGGGCATGGAAACCCACTGAATGAGTCACACACGCTCGGTCCCAGAAAACCTTATGCTAGCTTCATCTTAGGATCACTATAAGCCACAAACAACAACAACAACAACAATAACAAACTGCTGGGAAATCTTCTATCCTCCAATAATTCTCAAAAATTATGGAGCTTTACATTTTTCTCTTGAACTGTGTGTGAACACTTAACTCTTCTCTTAAACCTAATATTATTAATTCCAAAATTTGATTTACTAGAATTTTAATCTCTCTCCGTGATGCAACAGCTTGTGAAAATGTTCATGTGTCCTAGAAATCAATTGCTTTTCAACAATGTGACAACATTCTCAACTTTTCTGCTGCATTATGGAGTTCCTAGTTTGAAGTACATCTACCCTCTCAGTGAATTTTGAAGCTGCTTACCAGCAACTGAATAAAGTTTGAAACTATTTTTCACCACTCCATCAGACATTAGTATGATGGAGAATTATAACCCCCAATAGAGTTTTGTAGGTGAAAAAGTGTATACTAATGCAAGTAGATTTAATTATCAGAGGCCAGCAGAGGCAGATGTCACCTCAGAAGTGTCCCTGAGTTGAGCCCTTTACACAGATAAGCATGTGTGATTCAGTCTTATGAGGATGAGCTAGATGTATCGATGGATTAATTTGGAGTGTATCCACACTGTGCAGTTACAACACTTTGCTACTTCTTTAGCTCCACAATAAGCTTTATCTTAAAGAATCCTGGAATTTTAGGTTACTAAGATACTTTGATTTATCTAGTGGCATCCCCTAAGTTAGTGTTCTCTAAATATCTCATGGAATGTAAAGTAGACTAATGGCAATAAAAGTGATATCAAAGCACTATAATGTTGTAGTTTGGGCATCTTTTACATGTATTGTATTACTGTATATACTTGAGTATAAGCCTAGTTTTTCAGCCCTTTTTTTAAGACTGAAAAAGCCCCCCTTGGCTTATACTCGGGTGAGGGTCCTGAATGGCTTATATTTGGGTCAGTTTATACTCGAGAATATATGGTACATTTATTATTTTTCTCTCTTATTATTGGTATTATTACTTTTATTATCTTTCTCTGTTATTGTTGCTACTATTACATTTATTTTACTCTATTTTTATTATTATTATTAATTATTATTAATAATAAAAATGTTTTATTGATGTTTTATTGATGCGACATTTGTTATATTCTCGATATTTGTTTTATTGTTTTATTGCTGCTGTTGTATTGTTGTCGGGCATGGCCCCATGTAAGCCGCTCCAAGTCCCCCCGGGGAGATGGGGCGGGGTATAAAAATAAAGTTATTATATTATTATTATTATTATTATTATTATTATTATTAATTTCACTCTGATATTATTATTATTGCATTTATTATTTTACTCTATTTATTATTACTTGTATTATTTTCCTGTATTTATTATTATTATTATTATTATTACATGTATTATTTTACTCTATTGTTATTAAAAGGATACATAAGCACATTTACATTGAAGAAGATGAGAATAATGATTGGATCAGAGTTGGACAGTCTTATCTTAAATTTGAGCTTTATGTAAATATTTAAAAAACATTTAACCTACTGATGCCTCAATTAATGTAATTTTATTGGTATCTATTTTTATTTCTGAAATTTACCACCCTCGGCTTATACTGGAGTCAATGTTTTCCCAGTTTTTTTTGTGGTAAATACCAAATTTTACGTTAAAAAAAATAACTGAAATTGCAAAGATCATGTTATATCCTCCCATTTTCCATAAGCACGCGATTATAATTTCTCTTATGTAGAGGAAAATAAATGTAGCCTTGCAAGTGAGGATGCAAACACTCTGATCATCTGTGTATATGTAGAGAAAGAAATTTCCTAGACACGCAACTCACATACACATACACATAAAGGGAAAGATTTTTTCACACCCCCAAAAGGAGAACTACTGGTACAGTAGAGCCTCACTTATCCAAGCTTCACTTATCCAATGTTCTGTATTATCCAAGGCAGTTTTTGTAGTAAATGTTGCAATGTTTTGGTGCTAAATTCGTAAATACAGTAATTACTCCATAACATTACTGTGTATTGAACGGCTTTTTCTGCCAGTTTGTTGTAAAACATGATGTTTTGGTGCTTATTGTAAAATCATAAAGTAATTTTATGTTTAATAGGCTTTTTTCTTAATCCCTCCTTATTATCCAACATTTTTGCTTATCCGAGGTTCTGCCGGCCCGTTTATCTTGGATGAGACTCTACTGTAGTTCAAAAGGAAAAACTAGATGAAGTAAGCTTTGCATAAGTAAACAAAAACATTTTGAACCTTCTCAGGACCACACAAAAGCTTCTTCCAAAATGCATTTGGAATAATTTTTTTAACGTTTACAGTCTCTGCCTTTTTGTATTTTCTATTTTGATGATCAGACTCCTAGATGGATGTTTTGAATATGCTGGGGGAGACGATGAGGCAAGTGAATCTTCTTTCTCCCTTTCTATGTTTTACTGCTCAGTGTTGGATTGTAGAGACATCTGTCGTTTACCTTATTAGTTGTAAGCACGCACACACGGGTACATTAGGACTGACTCGAATAAAAGCTGCCTCTTTCCCAATTCAAGCTTTATTGCATTGTAGATACTGCTGCAACCAAGCACCACTTTAGCTTTCTCCCTTCTGCTCCCTTCTCTTTACTATCTTCCCAATGCCAATGTTGCAGAAAACTTAAGGGGGAGGGATAAATGTTTTAAAGATGTATATGCATACATACAAGGAAGCATGTATGAACAGAAAAGTGTTTTGTGAAAATTAACCTCTTTGTCAGACGGGTTTTAAAAATTCCTTTTTAACACCTATGTTGAAAAGGAATAACAGTGATTTAATTCTACGTCGACATTATGTTAAATGTGAAGAGTGTATATTTTATGTGTTTAACTCCAAACAAACATACTTCGAAATTTTTTGGGTTGATTTCTCCCTCTTTTTGTAAGCTATTTTACAAATTTAAAATGGGATGGAATGGGGAGAATATAGGAAGACAACTGATTATTTCTGTCTACTCAGTTTGCATAGACAGTAGAGTCTCGCTTATCCAACATAAACAGGCTGGCAGAACGTTGAATAAGTGAAAATGTTGGATAATAAGGAGAGATTAAGGAAAAGCCTATTAAAATTACAGTAGAATCTCACTTATCCAACGTTCTGGATTATCCAACGGATTTTTGTAGTCAATGTTTTCAATACATCATGCTATTTGGGTGCTAAATTCGTAAATACAGTAATTACTACATAGCATTACTGCGTATTGAACTATTTTTTTCTGTCAAATTTGTTGTATAACATGATGTTTTGGTGCTTAATTTGTAAAATCATGACCTAATTTGATGTTTAGTAGGCTTTTCCTCAATGCCTCCTTATTATCCAACATATTCGCTTATCCAACATTCTGCCGGCCCGTTTATGTTGGATAAGTGAGACTCTACTGTACATTATGATTTTACAAATTAAGCACCAAAACATCATGATTTACAACAAATCAACAGAAAAAGCAGTTCAATACAAGGTAACGTTATATAGTACAGTAGAGTCTCACTTATCCAAGCCTCTGGATTATCCAAGCCATTTTTGTAGTCAATGTTTTCAATATATCGTGATATTTTGGTGCTAAATTCGTAAATATAGTAATTACAACATAACATTACTGTGTATTGAACTACTTTTTCTGTCAAATGTGTTGTATAACATGATGTTTTGGTGCTGAATTTGTAAAATCATAACCTAATTTGATGTTTAATAGGCTTTTCCTTAATCCCTCCTTATTATCCAAGTTACTCGCTTATCCAAGCTTCTGCCGGCCCGTTTAGCTTGGATAAGTGAGACTCTACTGTAATTACTGTATTTACAAATTTAGCACCAAAATACACGATGTATTGAAAACACGGACTACAAAAACATTGACTACTAAAAGGCAAACTGTGTTGGATAATACAGAACATTGGATAAGAGAAGGTTGGATAAGTGAGACTCTACTGTAGTTGTAATATTGAAAGCACTAAAATGATGCAACCAACATTTGCTAGTGTTTGACCTTTTCAGCTGATTAAAATGGCTGAGTTGGACTTAAAAGAGACAATTGAGGCATATTGAGTTTGTTGGGGAAATATAATATCAATTAAAATGACAGTGACGATTGCTTTCCATGTACCGTCCCTTAATAGAGGCTGTAAGACACCAAGGCAGGCCTGGTGGTATTTTTTGTGCCTCGTTTCTTTCCTGGTCTCTGCATTCTCAGGCAAAGGGACATGGTCTCCTGCCAGTAGATGCAGGCTATTTAAATGCTCCATTGGAGAGGGATTAAAGTTTATGCAAGGTCACTGGGGATGTGATAATTATAATCACAGGTTTTTGGCTCCACAATGACAGCCATTTGTTATTTTCGCTCGAGTAATTCCGCAGCTTGGAGCTGTTGACAAGCATGCACTGATTTACTGCCCTCCCCACCCCACCCCCCAACTCTCCCCCCAGGTCCCAAGGCAGCAAATGCTCCGAAGTCTGACATCCCCGGTGTGGCTCCTGCTGATTCCAGTATCTTTTCCATTGTGGACATCAATAGTGGCTAGAAAATGGAGAAAAAATTATGTTAGTTTATAATGGGCTCAGAGTGAAAGAGGGAGCAAAATGGGACTGGGGGGAGGATTATTACTTCTATGCTTCCCCCACCCCAGCTCCCTTTCCCGCATGAATCGTCATTTATGTAGGGGGATTTAATAAGCTATCAATGTGATTTGCACTTCAAGATCATTCCAGTATTTGCAAGAACAAGGAGGAGGGCTGGGGCTTGCAATTGTAAAAATAGGAAAGCCCAGCGAACCCTCTTTCCAGCTTCAGGTCCACTTCGATCTCTGGTCCCCTCTTGACACTTCTGGGTTAATTTAAGTAATTTTGTTTTTATTAGAATTTTCAAATCGGGCAACAAAAGGCATGCAGCTATAAGGGTAAAATTAAAGAAAAGCAAAAGGTATCAAATCCAAGCGTATACGTTATATTTTGATTCTTTCTAGTATCTATCACATACATAACGGGAGAAATAATACTTTTCAAGGAATTTTGTCCATCAGTTGTGTTATCAAACAGGGTTTGGACTTGATAAGGTCCCCTGGCTGCGACTCCGAAATTCAAGAAAATCTAGTGAGGCCATCCCTCTGGAATCTGGTTCCTAGTTGCATAAACATCACACACACACCTCCCCCCCCCCACTGCCCCTACTCACACCATTAGAGTAAACTGGGATTGGCCATAAACCAGTTTTTACCTTTCTCACAAAAGATTCACAGCTGACAGAAACCTAAACCCATGCAACCCATCTTTTTGCCCTTTTGCCAAGATCCTTGAGCCCATCAGACCATCCAAGCACCCATTGTCTCTAATACCTGAACCTATCAGGGTTTCTATAGATGCTTGGTTGATATTTTTACTTATGTTTTTTAAATGACTGATCTTATACATTGGCATTTTACCGGTAATTGTGCAGCTGTCAGCACATGTTGCACTTGTGCTGCTGTACCTCACAATGTATAGTTTGCATGTTCTGTTTTATCCTGCTTGCATCCTACTTTTAAGTGTTGGATTTTATAGTGTCTTGTATAGATGTTTGTTTGATGTTGTTTCTGTATATGCATATGACCATTGGTCGGAGCATTAATAAATTGATTGATTGATTGATTGATTGATTGATTGATTGATTGGGTACCTGGAAATTCAATCATCCCAATGCTGGGAACACTATGGGATCAGTCCCCTGATGGGTGAGAAGGGCGGGGTAGAAGTGATGTAATAAATAAATAATAATAAATCAGTGTCCCCAGAGATAATTCTGTTAACATCCGTTGTCTTTTGACCTTGCCCACATTCCATTCCCAGATTCGCCTTTCCCCCCAAACAGGTGGACACACTAGGGAGCAGATGGCTTCAAATTCAACCAATGACAGTTGATTAAAATTCCCACCAGGCCACTCTGCCAATCAGCAACTGAGATTCAAGAAACTTTGCATTTTCAACTAATCAGTAGCCAGGAACAGGAAATCCCTGCATCCAATGGGACCACAGATTCTTAAACTGCACCAATTTACCAATGTTTCCTACTTTTCTTTAATGTCTGTAAAAATTCTAATTTTTAAAAATTCACACTTGTGACTTGTAAGAATGTCAGATTTGAGATTTTTTACTTCGTCCCCTCTCATCCACTTTGGGCATTGCTGAATAAAGGTTTGTAGATTATGGCATTTCCACCATGTTGGAGTGTGTAACAATACGTAATTACACTGGCTAACACGCATTTTGGTGCTTCAGATGTTGGCCCTGTTTCTGTGTATATTTGACCTGCTGATTCCAAAAATAGCACTAGTTTCCCCCTCTCAGATCTAGTTTTTGAGTTACAGGACATATGCCATCTACCATTTGCCATCCACTCGCCCATAGAAAATCATAATAATATCTAAGAAACTATACAATGTAATTTCTGAAACAGAGCCTCAAATAATCTCAGGAACAAGCCTAAAAATCAAAATAACAAGCATTTTTTGTTGGGCTGTATTATTACCAACCATTTTTGTGGTGATACAGATGGACCATATTCTGTCTTTATTAGCAGAAATTGGGTTACTTTCACCCCACCCGGCAATAGCTCCTCTTCCTCTATAGATCAATGTGTTGTTTTGAAAAGTGCTGTCAGAATAGTGGTTTTGAGAATGGAGCATATTGATACTGATGATGAAAGGAAGAGCAATTGCTATTTTTAAAAGAGGAGTTAAAAGTTGGGATAACAACTCATTTCATTCTGACTCAACTTTCAGTTTTTCTGTGGTTGGATTTTGTTAGATTTGTCATTTTCTGTTGTATGTTGGAAAGCTTTTCTAGTGTTAGGTTACATGGAATGTGGTTGTATTTTTGTTCTAGTAGTGGGATAAGATTTGCATTTGAAAATTAAAAATAGAATTTACCCTAGGTGTTGATAACATTTGTCATAGTACACAAAGAGTAGGAATCTGTGTCATCTAACTACAAAATCTTGTCTCCTTACATTGCAATCCATTGTCCTTTCAGAGTAGCAGAGGTATCTGTGTGCCAGCATTATGCAACTTTCATGCAGAATAGCAACATCATGCAACACATGTTAATAACTGAGCGCCATTGTGCAATGCACAGTGTGACGACTGGAACATACTACTGTAGTGCACTATGTAAAGTGCAATGGGTAACATATGACTACAATATGCAATTGCTTTGCACAACCACAATGCACAATGCAAAATTGTAATGTACAATGTAAATAATTATTTTATGTGCAGCTGCACTCCTACTACTCTCCAGCATTTGTCTGTTGTGCTATGATAAATAATTTACTTCTCATGTATAGTGCAAGTTATGCATGGATATACCATGAACTGAATGTCAGCCTTGGAATGAAGGTAGAACTGAGGAAATGACAGGCTTAGTTTGAAATAGCCAAGATAATATTGTTCAGTGGTTAAAATAACTATGAAAGCCAAAGGAAGAGCCAAAGTAAGTGCACAAAGTAAAGGAGTCAGCCATCAGCCACGAATGGAGGGGAGTAGCTTTTATCAGTTGGTTGCCATGGAAAGCAGCCATGGCTTTCCATTGAATCTCTTTCCTACATCTTGATATGCTGGGATTATTTTCCCAGTTGCTGCCGATGAAACAATCTGGGCAGGACTAGCTTTGTGGTGGAAGTTCAAACTTGGCACACCTATCAGCCCTGGCAACCAATTGATAAAACCTACCAGCTGAGTAGAGGGCATCGTGCAACTTTGCTGTTGGGAACAGGGTTAGGGGAGCTGCATGATTCTTGAAGCAGGGTGCTAAGCTCTGCTGGGGGTCTGGGCCACTTCCAAGTGACCATCCTACCTGGCATTGGTCGCCTTCCCCAGCCTCCGCAGCACTTGTGGTGATCCCAATTGAGCAAGTGAGTTATTGGGATAGATGAGAAGAGCAAGAAAGCAAAGTAAAAGTCAAACCAACACATGATGGATTCTTAGACAATATTTACAATTTTATAAGACAGTGGAAAAGTATCTATTTATAACAGAAACACAAATAATGGAATTTGGGGTAGAATGTTAAGGGCAAGGGGGTATTCTGATTTGTATTCTCTAAATTTCCTGCTAGGTTATTGCTGGCGAAGCCCCGGTGGCGAAGTGCGTTAAAGCACTGAGCTGGAGACCGAAAGGTCCCAGGTTCAAACCCCGGGAGCGGCATGAGCGGCCGCTGTTAGCTCCAGCTCCTGCTAACCTAGCAGTTTGAAAACATGCCAATGTGAGTAGATCAATAGGTACCACTCTGGCGGGAAGATAACGGGGCTCCACGCAGTCATGCCGGCCACATTACCTTGGAGGGGTCTACGGAAAACACCGGCTCTTCGGTTTAGAAATTGAGATGAGAACCAATCCCCAGAGTCGGTCACAACTGGACTTAATGTCAGGGGAAACCTTAACCTTTACCTATTGCTGGCTGATGGAGCCCCTAGTGGCATAGTGGGTTAAATCCTTGCGCTGGCAGAACTGATGACTTGAAGATTGGGTTGCTGACTTGAAGGTTGCTGGTTTGAATCCAACTTGGGGAGAGCAAGGATGAGCTCCCTCTATTAGCTTCAGCTCCATTTGGGGATATAAGAGAAGCCTCCCACAAGGATAGTAAAACATCAAAACATCCAGGCGTCCCTTGGGCAATGTCCTTGCAGATGGCCAATTCTTTCAACACCAGAAGCAACTTGTAGTTTCTCAAAGTCGCTCCTGACACACACACACACACACACACACACATTGCTGGTAGATAAGAAATGTTAGAATTGTTTTTACCCAGCCACCTCTCACCATGGCTTTTCTGGAAAATCACTTTCCATCGTAAGCATTGGGAGATAGATACAGTTTGAGTGAAAATTTCCTTCAGTATGAACGCTGTGGTTGCTGTCTATACTTTCTCTTCCTCACTGAAGGAAGTCTGGTTTTTCTGGTCGTGGATGTACAGTAGAGTCTCACTTATCCAACATAAATGGGCTGGCAGAATGTTGGATAAGCGAATATATTGGATAATAAGGAGGCATTAAGGAAAAGCCTATTAAACATCAAATTAGGTTATGATTTACAAATTAAGCACCAAAACATCATGTTATACAACAAATTTGACAGAAAAAGTAGTTCAATATGCAGTAATTACTGTATTTACGAATTTAGCACCAAAATATCACGATGTATTGAAAACATTGACTACAAAAATGCATTGGATAATCCAGAATGTTGGATAAGCGAATGTTGGATAAGTGAGAATTTACTGTACCTCCAAGAGCAGAGGACTGCATTCTTACCCACACAACTATGGCCTTGATAAATATGTTGCAAGCATGCAATAATGTTTATATATGGCATTAGACTTTAATATACCAGTTGGGCTGCTGGAAGAAAATAACACAGAGATAATTAGGATTGCCTCTTCTCATTTTAAAAGTAATATGCAAGTGAAATATCAAAATAAATGTATTTTAATTACATTTTAGTGTTTTAATTGCATCAAAACACTACTTGAAGTTATTCACCATTCCAGCAGAAACAAGCGTAGAAAAATAGACACTAATTAGATGGATAAATAATTGAATTTGGGCGATTTGTCTTCTTTATTGCAAGACTTTATTTCTTTAGTCTAAACAAAGTGTTCTTTGCCTAACATTTTCCTTAAAAACAACAAAAGGGGGGGGGGAACACACCATGTCAGGTTTGTAAAATAGTTAATTGTGACCAGGGCATGGAGCTAATGATTAAGCCCTTATCTTAGCATTGTGTTTAGAAGATGCACATAATTGTAAACGACAATGTGAGCCCCAAGATGTGGCAGATGGAAGGGGAAAGAATTTAGAAGGGAAGAATATGGCACTCCGGCAGTGTCAAGGTCTTTCAGGTCAGATCCCCGGGAGCAGATCTAGTTGTGAGCTGAGGGTGATTCAAAGGTTAAGTCTGGGCTAGTCTGGTCAGACACATAATTGGAATAACAAAGTCAATATGTGTTACTAGTGGTGGGACATAATCTTCATTTGATCTCTCACATGGCAGATTAATTAAGTGTTATCAATTAATGGCCTGGTAAAAGTGAACACCCTGTTAGTCAGTTTTCCAAACGGTGTCAAGTAGATCCAAAGCCAATCGTTTTCTTTCAGGACTGAGAGTGGAAGAGATTGTTTTAAGGGAAATAAAGGAAAATATTTACAAGAATCAAGTATATATAATCTTATAATAAAATTATTTATATATCAACAAGGTAGTCACTTATCTGAAAACCATAAAATTAATTAACCTTCAGAAAATGCTGGAGAAAAGGCATGATTGTGGTTGAAGAGGATTCAGAAGTCTTTTACTCTTTAAATACATACCCATGCTGCAACAGAAAAACACTTTTTGTGAAACAGTAAAGTTACTTTCTATTTAAGATTGCAATCATATACATGTCCGCTTAAGGCACTAGGGATGTGCAATCCATTAAAAATGGTTCAAAAGTCATTACAAAACTGGGATGGGGGTGCTAGCGCTTCATTTCTAAAGGGTTTCTAAACTTTAATATACTTAGTGAAAACATTATTTTAACGAAACTAATGAAACTAAGGATGATGTCCCTTGTGTAAAAATAACGTTTTTGCAGTGAAATAAACTTTCACTATGTTTTTATGACAGACCCAATTAGGAACTGCCATTTATAACCCAGGGACAGAAATCATAGTGTAGAATATTAACAAATGTATTGGAACTCTGGCTGGCAGTGCCTACAGACAATCTCCTCTCCTGATTAGTGCTTTCTGATGCTAATGCATACTGGGAAATGTAATTTAGGGCAGAGCCTTTTGAATTATTTGGCATTTGGCCCCTCCCCTTCCCAAACTACATTTCCCAGAGTTGTGTGCTGTTCCCAAAATGCACTGCTCCCTCTTTTCACGGCTCCTAATGCCGAGATGCCATTAATTCCAGGAAGAGAATGGCAAGGCAGGCAGGCAGCCTTTTTGGCTTTGTTTACTTGCGCTGAATATGAAACTGACTTTTGGGAACCTTCCGAGATTTACAAAACTAAAATGAAAAAGTTTGAGATAAGTTTCAATTCTAAAATATTTGGTGTGGGCCATGGAAATACTTTGGATATGGCTTCTGACGTACAAAATTTCCAATTTTCTTATGAATTCCAATATCTTTTTTTTTTACATGCCTAACAGCTACACTGACATTGTAATGCAACTTCAAGATGACTCGAAACTGTAGCGGCCACAAAACACATACCAGCAACGTTTACTGCAGCATGGATGTATAGGGTATATGGCTCATTGAAGAAAGCCACAGAAAAGTTCAAGTTAAGCCCTTCAATGTGCTACAGCAGATCCCAGGATATCCCAGATGATCCCTGAGTGAGATTAGGTCCACAGAATTTAGAGGGCATTGTAGACATCAGTTCTTGCTGAAACGCTTTGTAGGATTTGGAAAGAAAGAGCAAGGGGCTGCCGAAAAATGCCCCAAGACTAAATGACTCCCTGGGAGGGGTAATTGATCAAACCTGTAATTTTTCTATTTTTTTCACTAAGGTTACAAGACAATTTCAGTTACCTAAAGCTATAGAGACAGAATACATCCAAATCCTAACAAATGCCAACCAACAAATAAAGAAAAACAAAGCAAAACTAATAAATAAACAAAAACAACATCCCAGGCAGATCAAGTCTGATCTTTCACTAGGAGCTAATACGATTAAACCAAGGCTTTTGTAATTTGGCTATCTCATGCAATGACATTGGATAAGTGTATGGCGCTTGATACAGTCAAAGGTAGCAGGAAAACTGGAAGACTGCATTATACGAGGTACAAAGTAGGTTACGTTTTGGAATTAAAAATGAACAAAGTATAGGAGAAAATATTTACCATATGCAGTTGAAAGCCACACCCAAATACCACATCTCACGTAGTCACCATTCAAATCTAGGCACTTACCATAGCGATGAATGAGCTTTGCAAATCCTTCCCCACTAAATTCTGCTGCTTGCACCCTCATCCATATGTTTCCAACAATGGGGGCACGACTGGCAACGCAGTGTTTTGGCGACGCTGCGCAGCTGTGGGAAGGGTTGAGGATGAAAGCGGCAGAATTTAGTGGGGAAGGATTTGCAAAGCTCATTCATTGCTATGGTAAGTGCTTAGATTTGAATGGCAACTACGTGAGATGTGGTGTTTGGGTGTGGCTTTCAACTGCATATGGTAAATGTTTTCTCCTATACTTTGTTCATTTTAAATTCCAAAACGTAATCTACTTTGTGGATAACCCTCGTAGTTCAATAGACCTAATCAATCAGACCATGGCCCTGAATCTGCAAGACCTAAACAGACCTTTTAATGACAGGGGCTCTAAGATGTCTCTCACAATGATATGGTTGACATAAATTGAAGCTAATTTGATGGGAGGAGATAATATCAATGAATGAAGTGACATCACAAATTGCATATTTATTTTATATAAGTTGAATTGTCACGGTTTCCCTGACTGCATGGAGCGCTGTTACCTTCCCTCCAGAGTGATACCTATTGATCTATTCACATTTGCATGTTTTCAAACTGCTAGATTGACAGAAGCTGGGGCTGATAGCAGGAGCTCACCTCGCTCCCCAGACTCGAACCACCGACCTTTCTGTCAGCAAATTTAACAGCTCAGGGGTTTAACCACTGTGCCACCGAGGGTTCCTGTTTACTTGTTAGTAATCCCCCTCGATCCCTGTGGATTATACAATGGTAAATGGTAAAGAGACATTATAGACACCCTGTACTTCTGTGTAGATATGCCTAGGATTATGGGGTTAGTCAATTAAACAAACTAACAAACCCATCTAATTCTTTCTTGCAATTCCTGATATGCCAATAACATCCCTAGTTCTTTAGCAATCCATTGTGTTAGCTATATTTTTTAAAAAAATATTGTTTGATAGGATACTTTATAATAAAATTGCCACAAAAATGCATTTTCAAGTCACAACAATCATATTTTTTAAGCCATACAATCTTTTTGTGGCGGTATTTTGTCTCAGTGATTGAACAGTAATGTTTGTTTCATCTATTTTGTTTTATGCAGGTTAGCATAAGCAAAAGAAGCTGGTTTTGAAAGCCTCACTTTTTAAAAAGAGATGTTGACATGTGATTTACTGGTGTTATCTGATGAATTTCAAAGCAAATATATATCTTTTTTCTTTTCTACAATGTTAGGTGTAACGGCCATGAATATCCATGTATTTCCAAGTTGATAAGATGAAAAATGTAGGATTTCCAGCGACTCCATTTGTTACTTAGCATAATAGGGTAATACCTTTTCTGCAGCACGTCCTTCCTGTATTATAACTTTTGCCATTTATCTTTTTGCTCTCCCTTCTTTGCCTGTCTTTTTCTATTTTCTTTATTTCCAGAGAGGCAAAAGATGGCACTATTGGCAAGTGGGATGGAAATGCAGATTGTCAGAAGACCACAAAGGGATTCATGTGGGGATGGATGGAAAAAGAATGGGAGACAAGAGGACATGTTAAATACAACTCATTCACATGGTTATATTCATCACCATGAACTAATTTAATTGCCATAGAGGGATATGGGCTGAGATTAAACATAATAAAAATGAGAGTGTTGTTCAAAATCTTGGGTTCTTTCCTGGTGTGCAATAGCCCCAAATTACCCCAAACTAGATTCACATAGCTGGAGTCAAAGCCAAGAGAGAAATCAGTTTATTCAGCTCTGACATGAGTGGACACTGGAGTAGTTCCCAAATCCAGCATGTCCCTCGAACCCAAACTCGGTTATTTTATAGAAAAGTTACACACATTTATAAACGTGAAGAATGAAGATAATTAGCAAAGTTTCAAGATCTACGGTTTCTTTGGATGTGGAGGCTCATCTGTTTCTGGCTATGGATTGGTTGGAAAGTTAAAAGTTCATCAATCTTGGTAAATGATTTGCTGAGTGGTCTGGTGGGAATTTTAATATATTGTCATTGGCTGAATTTGAAACTCTTTTGTTGCTTGGTGTGTCCACCTATACAGGGGATTCTAGGAAAGGAATTTGGGCATGGCTGTAGGACATAGTTCCCAAGTCGAGGTTAATAGGATTCTCGGGCACCCTAATAGATCCTAGGATTCAGAGACAATGGGTTCTTAGGTCCTGATGGGCTCCAAAGACAAGACAAAGGGGTGAGGAGTTGGGCAAATGGGTTTTCCAGTTCCTCCTGGGCTTGGAACCTTTGTGACACAGGAGAAATGGCCGAGACTGATCCTCTCTTATAGTGATGGTGCAAATATGGTGAAATTGGTGGTTCTTATGCAAACTTGGGGCCAGACCCCTGAGTGAGGCTCTGTGTGGTTTTTGGATTTGGGAGAAAGGCCAGAGTGGGACCTCGCAAGGCAATTAATCTGTTCCTCATTTTGAGATCCGTTTTTGTATAACAAAAGGTTGTAGAAGAAATATCTGAGAAATAAAGGCCTTCCCTATAGGAAAGAGTGAATATAAGTTTGGAGCTCATCTCCATGATTCAAGGGAAGAAAAGGAAACAATGGAAGAAATACACAGGGCATTCTGTGAAATCATTCTAAGAACTACACCCTCTTGAGTTCAATGGGATAGATTCTACAAACCAAAGATTTCTTTGCAGCCATAAATAGAGTACTTATGCCTTAGGTGCTTATTTGTTATTGTGACGGCGCGAGTGGTGCCATCTATATGTCGAACTGTAAGTTGCAAGATTTGAATTGTTGTATCATGCCTGATTGTGCCTTTACCCTGTAAATGTAGTTGGATTGATTGGTTATTTATAGCTGTCAATCAATGTTGTTTGCACCAGTTATATTGCTTCCTCAGCTCAATTGTTTGGCTCCACCTTTTCCTGGAGTAGGACAATGTTTCCTTTTTTCATTCCACCATCAAGCTTTCTACCAGATGGATGTGAGAGAGAGACTTGGCTCTAAAAGCCTTTGATTAAGTTACCTCTCAGTACCAATTCTGAGGTTCTTACCCTTGAGACTTATGCTTCATGTTCAGGGTCAACCTGAACAACGTAGAGGAGTCCCAAGCGCCTTCAAATCAGTTATTTGGCACTAGAGGAAGACTGTGTCTTCAAACATAGGCCATTTGGACTGAGGCTGAGGATTGCTCTGGCATTCACAGCCATTGAGAAAGAGGGACCTGGAAAAGCTTCTCAGCTACAAAGCTCCTTGGACTTAAGACAACCAAAGACTGTAATGTATATTTTCCTTTACCCCTTTGAAACTTCCAGCTTATTGGGATAACCTTTTGTGAACAATAAAACCAGTTTTGAGTTATCTACAGTGTTTTGGTCCTTGGGAGTTCCAGTTTCCCTAAAGGCGGGCAAGAAGCAATCCCCTGGGGAAAGATGTCACGTCCATGCCTCTTTCGCTAAGAGTTATAGCCCCAGGCACAACGGCACAGTTATGCTTCTTTTGGTAATAAAAATATGGATGTTACAGGAGGCATTTCGTTTTGGCTTCTCAAAAATATTTCATTACACAATCTTATGGTTTATTGTTGTTAAAATGCCATCACAAAAAATAGTTTAGGTACAGGCATGTTTTTAAAGAACAAATACAATGTTATTGTTTAGCCATTCAGTCACTTCTGACTCTTCGTGACCAGCCCATGCCAGAACTCCCTGTCGACTGTGGCCACCCCCAGCTCCTTCAAGGTCAAGCCAGTCACTTCAAGGATACCATCCATCCATCTTGCTCTTGGTTGGCCTCTCTTCCTTTTTCCTTCCATTTTCCCCAGCATCATGATCTTTTCCAAGCTTTTCTGTCTTCTCATGATGTGGCCAAAATACTTCATCTTTGCCTCTAATACCATTCCCTCCATTGAGCAGCCGGACATTATTTCCTGGAGGATGGACTGGTTGGATCTTCTTGCGGTCCAAGGCACTCTCAGGATTTTCCTCCTACACCACAGTTCAAAAGCATCTATCTTCCTTCGTTCAGCCCTCGCATCCATAAGTTACTATGGGGAATACCATTGCTTTAACTATGCGGACTTTTGTTGCCAGTGTGATGTCTCTGCTCTTCACTATTTTATCGAGATTGGTCATTGCTCTCCTCCCAAGAAGTAAACGTCTTCTGATTTCCTGGCTGCAGTCTGTGTCTGCAGTAATCTTCGCATCTAGAAATACAAAGTCTGTCACCGCCTCCACATTTTCTCCCTGTATTTGCCAGTTACCAATCAGTCTGGTTGCCATAATTTTTGGGTTTTTTGATGTTTAACTGCAACCCAGCTTTTGCACCTTCTTCTTTCACCTTGGTTATAAGGCTGCTCAGCTCCTCCTTGCTTTCAGCTATCAAAGTGATATCATCTGCATATCTAAGGTTGTTAATGTTTATTCCAGAAATTTTAATTCCAGCCTTGAATTCGTCAAGCCCCACACATCGCATGATATGTTCTGCATACAAGTTCAATAGGTAGGGTGAGAGTATACAGCCCTGCCATACTCCTTTCCCAATCTTGAACCGGTCTGTTGTTCTGTGGTCTGTTCTTACTGATAGGACATGAAATATAGTAATTATTAATAATAATTTCTATATAGCTTCCTTTCTCAAAGTGTTCCTAGCTCAGTGTGTTATCCCATTTTGTCTTTAGAAGTACTGAGCTGGATGAGAGGCAATGAATTTACCTCAAGGCTGAGTAGCCATTTTAACATGGCTCTTCCTAAGTTATTTATGAGACTTTAACACTATACCTCAGTAGTCCCATTTAATTGTTCTATATATGTTATATTTTTAAACTAATGACAAAAACCATTCATATGGCTTCACATTCAGTTCAATACAAAGGAACCTTCCCCTCCCTCTCTTTCTTTACTTTACTTTCTTTATAAAGAGAGATAAGTGGTTCCTTTAATTATATCCCATTGATTTGGTTTTGCTTTGCTTTGGTTTTGTGAAATAAACCTTGTTTGCTGTAATGAAACTTTTGTTTTCCTGAGCCATTCCATATTGTCTTGTTTTAAAAATCCACCATTTATGATTCTTTGCTGAACAAAAACCTTTCCTTAAAAATGAGGAGAGCACAATGCCCTCCATTTCTGAAATCATTAGAATTGACTTTTGGACAATCAATGTGCTAAATCAGGGGTCCCCAAACTTTTAAAGCAGAGGGCCGGTCACAATCATTCAGACTGTGGAGGGGCCGAATTATCATTTGGGAAAAAAAAACGAACAAATTCCTATGCACACTGCATATGTCTTATTTGTAGTGCAAAACAACAACAACAAGGAAAGAACAATACAATATTTAAAAATGAAAACAATTGTAACCAACATAAACCTATCAGGATTTCAATGGGAAGTGTGGGCCTCCTTCTGGCCAATGAAATAGTCAAGTTAATTAGGATTATTGTTGTTGTTATGTGCCTTCAAGTCATTTCAGACTTTGGGCGAGCCTAAGTTTAAAATTATTTATTTATTCATTTACTACATTTATTTATTACATTTATATCCTGCCCTTTTCACCCCGAAGGGGACTCAGAGCAGCTGTATGTACATACAATATATTATATTATTAGCATAGCACAATATTAGTATTATATATTACTATATTGAACTATACCACTATACTGTAATATTATATGTAATATATATCATATAATTAATATTATTATATGGTATTATTAATATTATATTGTATAACATTATAATATTTTTATCAATATAATATTTTTACCTTACCCAGTCTACTTTTACAATCTCTCAGTTTTAATCCATGTTTTTATTAGTTCTTGTTTTTTATTGGCTAATGTTTTATTTTATTTTTTTATTTTTTATTGTGCAAGTTGTTGTCTATTGCTGTGTTTTATACTGCTACTGTTTTTATTCGGGCTTGGCCCCATGTAAGCCGCCCTGAGTCCCCTTCGGGGAGATAGAGGCGGGGTATAAAAATAAAGTTATTATTATTATTATTATATGTATATACAATATATTATATTATTTAAAATGATATAAAATATATTATAAAACTGAGGGCGGGGGCCAGGTAAATGACCTTGGAGGGCCGCATCCGGCCCCCGGGCCTTAGTTTGGGGACCCCTGCCTTAAAAGTTTAGAAAGAAAAAGCGTTTAAAAGGAAAAAGAAACTATGATTGTATAAATTACACTTGATTAATTAGCGAACTCAACACTTATATGCATCCCATTACATCACATGGTTTCGTTTAGTTTGGACCTATAACTTAATTTAAGCCTAAAATTCTTAAAATATTGAAGCTGTCACCCAATGTCACATTCAGAGCCGGTCCAACAATGAGGTGAATTAAGCTGTCGCTTCGGGCTCAAAACATACAGGGGTGCAGTTTTCTGTTGATTTCTTGTAAATCATGATGTTTTGGTGCTTAATTTGTAAAATCTTAATGTAATTTGATGTTTAATAGGCTTTTCCTTAATCCCTCCTTATTATCCAACATTTTTGCTTATCCAACGCTTTTATTTTTCAGTGATTGGTTTGGGGGGGGGCAAAATTCTGTTCATCTACACTTGAAAAATACCTAGGGTCGGCTCTGGTCACATTGTATATCTTTTTGACAGTTTTCACAAGAATGACTGCATGGATAAACCTATATTTGAATTTACGGTACGTTTCCATTATCTGGGCGGAGGCCACAAGTCAGCGCTAGAGAGAGAAGGATAGTCCATTTTATGAGAAAGGGTGTTGAAGGAGTTAAACCATTTCCCCATTTTCCTGTTATCCCCACCACCACCACCACCACCAGTGTTGCCATCATAGAAACAACCATTGTTTATGATATGGGGGGGGGGGAGGCTACGACCAGCAAAAATGAGGAAAATGGTTTCCCCCCATGTACTGTTTTTATGTTATATACTGCACCCTGGGGTGCTTTTGTAAGCTGCCCCGAGTCCCTTCTGGGAGATGGTAGTGGGATATAAATAATGTTTATTAATAATAATAATAATAATAATAATAATAATAATAATAATAATAATAACTCCCTCTCCCCATAAATTGGACTGTCCTTCTCTGTCTAGGCCCTCTTTTGGAGTCTGCCCAGATAATGGAATGGTAACTGATTTACTAATTCTGGACTTTATTACATGAGTCTGCTGTCCTGCCACAATTGTGTTATTACAGATGAGGACCAGTTTTGCCTCAATCTTTATCCCATTTAGTCCACATGAAGGCTTTAGTACTGCTATGGTAATCCATAGTTGCATCATCTTTTTTCCCCAATGCCTCCATCACTCCGCCTTTTCAAGCCTGTATGCTCTATCCCGCACATGCATGCCTTTCAAATTATTTTTTAAAAAATATTTGCCAAGCTGAAATATCAGTGAAGAGGAGAACCAACAGTCTGGTGAAGCCACATCAATTGTTTTGTACATGGATGAAACAATGTCGGACTGCCTTATAGACCATGTTCCCTCCAAATGGAAGTGTCTCTACTAATATTAACATGATCCTATATTTCCCTCTGACTTTGCCTCCATATTTATTTATTAGGGTTCACTTCCACCATCACCATTTACAGCTAGTGGTTGTTCCATTTTCCCATGATGCCTTGGTTAGCTCTTTAAATGCTGTTTCTCCTTAATGGAGTGAAGGAAACTGGGGGCTGAGCAGTGTTTACATCATCTTCCAAGCCTTACAACCTTTCCCATTTTTAAAAGGTAGTTAGAGCAGGAAGCAAGCAAAAATGAGAAACATCTACCCTGACTGGTTTCCTGGCAAACATGTCCACTAATGTTTAAAAGGAAAAGTCAAGTTCATACATACAGCAAACACTCTAAATGGCCCAGAGCTCTACCTTAGTTTGCTGTTTCTACTTTTCTATTCCCATTTTCACTCTCCGTCTGTCTTCATTAAGCTGCTGGCACTTTGCTGGGATTAGTGAGCTAGTTTCCATGGTTTCTAATTTTCACTTTCTATCTTTCTTTGCTTAACTCATTAAATTGCTCATTACTTCACTGCATTTTACAGGAGACATATTTATTGTATTAGTTACACAATGGCTGGATTAGTAAATGATAGGCAGTTTGCAATTTGAAAGAGTATACTTTAAGAATGGAGAGGAAATGCAAGATATATTGCTATTATCTACTAGGTGCAGCACAATCAGAAAAGAAAGTGCTTGTAAGTATTTGCTCTTTTCTTTAAACTGAAAAATGTATGATATCAACATATAGAGATGAAAGGGGGGGTAGGGCACAATTCTTCCTACACATTAAACAAAAGCCAAAAACTTTCACCTTTAAATTTTCATATGCCTGGATACCATGGTAAAGTTCTATACTCTACAAAATGGAAGTTTAAAACATATTGGGTCAAATGCAATCTGGAAAAAAAACATATTCACATGGGAATATAGAATGAAACATACCTCTCCTCAAATTCATTTGTCATATTGTATTGCCTTGATTCCAAATATTCACTGAATATTTATGGCATTGTCCTGATTGCTGAGCAAGCATACAGCTCTACAGTTATCAGGAACTGTCATTTGCAGAGTGAAGTCTCTCTGGAACCCAGAGGCGGTCCAACCGTAAGTTGAACTAGGCACTTGCCTGTGGCGCCATCTTCCCGAGAGGATGGCACCACCCCCGCCTCCTTCTCCTTCGGGCCTTCCGGCATCCACACTGGGCCTCCTGGAGGCCACGCTGGGCCTTCCAGCCAGCGCGAACCTGCCTTCGCGCCGCGCAGGCCCACCTTTGGGACCTTCAGAGATTGTGAGGTCTGTGGGAACTTAGAAGCTAGGTAAATGGGGTTTATATATCTGTAGAAGGTCCAGGGTGGGAGAAAGAACTCTTCTTTGAAGCAGGTGTGAATGTTGTAATTAATCACCTTGATTAGCATTTAATGGCCCTGTGGCTTCAAGGCCTGCCTTCTTCTTGCCTGGGAGAATATTTTGCCTGGGAGATTCTCTGGACGGGTTAGTGTTTGATCGCAGGGCCTTTTTGAAAACAGAGAGATCGCAGAGACAAAGCTTGAGGAGAAGCGCCAGATTAGCGGAGCGTGGTGACTATGGCTAAGCTCAGTTCTCTTGGGAAGAATTGGGGAGTCAGGCACCTGGTTTGGGGGAGCTTATGAACTTCAAAAAAAGTATTGCGCTGGGAACTTTCCTTTGTGGTGTCAACGTTACTTCTCACTGAAGAACATCATCGTCTCTAGCTCCTGCATCCCAAGCGGTCTGATGGCTCGCTTACTCTTGAGTAGACCGGGCGCTGGTCTACCTTCTTGCCCCAGTTTGGACTGCGTTTCAGCTCCAGTACATCTAGTTCGTGCCTTGCCTTGAAATCTTGCTTTTGGACATTCACTCCAGAGAATTCATCTGTGCTACCTAGCTCCTTTTCCCCACTTAATCCTCAAACCGAGGTTGAGTGTGTTTTGGTTTATGGACTTTGGACCTTAATATTGGACATAAGACTTTCACTTATTGGACTAATTTTGATCTTTCCTGAAAGGTCAATTGCCTGCTCAACTTTTCTGCTTATTTTCTTTCGAACTTTATTTGCTTCAATAAGGATATTATATTGTTATTGGCCTCTGTGTTGGTTTTCAGTGCTCTCGCTGCCCAGGGATTTAACACTGTCCCTGATTTTTTACTGTCTGGATTACTCCTGTTTTCAGAGTGTTGTCCTTTATTTATTTTACAGTTTTTTTAAAATATTGGGGGCTATCTGGGTTACCTAAGTCCACACTGCCCTATATCCCTGTTCAATGTTTGGTGCTAAATTCACAAACATTACCATGTATTAAACTGCTTTTTCTGTTGATTTGTTGTAAAACATGATGTTTTGGTGCTTAATTTGTAAAATCTTAATGTAATTTGATGTTTAATAGGCTTTTCCTTAATCCCTCCTTATTATCCAACATTTTTGCTTATCCAATGCTTTTATTTTTCAATTATTGGTTTGGGGGGGAGTGCCAAAATTCTGTTCGCCTACACTTGAAAATTACCTAGGGCCTGCTCTGCTGGAACCTTTCAGACTACATAATTATAGCACCCTGATTCCACTTTAACTGCCATGACTTTTTTATGAAATTGGGACAGTAGTCTGGGGAGGAACCAGAGCTCTCTGGGTGAGAATTCTAAATACTAGGCGTGTGCGAAATAACCCATTCTGTTTTTGCTCTGAATTTTGGGTGCTTCCTCCCAAAATTCTTCCCAAAAAGTAAACAGAACACAGGGTTCTGAATTATAAATCCGAATGCCCCCCCCCTCCTAACTTCCCAGAATCTTCCCAAAAACAGAACGGGGAGGAGGCAACCAAAATTCAGAACAAAAACAGAATGGATCTTATACCCCTACTAAACACACCTCTAAACATCCCTCTCTAAAATGCAAATCCCTGGATTTCACAGGATGTTATCATAGCAGTAGAAGTAGAATTATAGTATTATAATTGCATAGTGTGAAAGTCCCCCCCCCCTCTGAAATAATTTCCACACTGGATAATTGTTGTGGGATATATTACTTTGTCAATTAACAAACAAGTTGAGATAGTTGATGCAGGGTAAGAGTCCTGAATTGTTAGCTTCCTTACATTACTGCCCCTTGTCACTTTTCATTTTCACCTCTTGGTTTCCTCATTCTAATGAACACCTAGTCGGTATTCTTTAAACAGGTTCTCCTGCAGCATTCTTCAAGCCAAGCTTACATCTCACTGAACAAGAAATGAAAATGTACACTATACGACAAAGGAGCATATGCCTATACTTTTGGGTAGATTGCTCAGAAGCAAATATGCTTAGGACTCATTTTAGAGAAGGGTGTTCCCTCTCAAGAAAGTGAGATATATCCTCCCATGATTTTATGGGACAAGATCCTCCTTGTGGCAAAACCCAGGAAATCTAGTTCTGTAAATAAGATGTGTATAAACAAGGACTACTGAACAAGGACCATCTGCAGCATTCAGCTCACTTTAGTTCATCATCGCTTATTCCCCAACATAGTTTCTGTAGTCTCTTGTGCAATCCTGGTAAACCGTGATCCGTTTTAGTGTCCCGGATTTCAGTGAGGGTCCTGATGCATTACTTGGGAGCCATCCTTAATTGGAGAAGACAGAAATCCTTTTTCGATCCAAGAA
Source organism: Anolis carolinensis (assembly GCF_035594765.1). Classification (NCBI taxonomy): domain Eukaryota; kingdom Metazoa; phylum Chordata; class Lepidosauria; order Squamata; family Anolidae; genus Anolis; species Anolis carolinensis. The sequence goes on from NC_085843.1 coordinate 189,993,841, forward strand.
GCCAAAATATTTGATCTCTATCCGGTGGCACGGTGTGTTAAAGTGCTGAGCTGCTGAACTTACAGACCAAAAGACCCAGGTTCAAATCCCAGGAGTGGAATGAGCGCCTGCTGTTAGCCCCAGCTCCTGCCAACCTAGCAGTTCGAAAACATGCAAATGTGAGTAGATCAATAGGTACCGCTCCGGCGGGAAGGTAACGGCGCTCTGTCCAGTCATGCTGGCCACATGACCTTGGAGGTGTCTATGGACAACGCCGGCTCTTCGGCTTAGAAATGGAGATGAGCACCAACCCCCAGTATCGGTCATGACTGGACTTAACATCAGGGGAAATCTTTACATTTATCTATCTGGCTCATAGTCTTTTTGTGTACGCCTCTCCTAGCACTGTAATGGGAAAATAGTTCCTGGTACCTACCTCTCCCCCATTTACATCTTTACTCGCACTTTCTTTGGCCCAGTTCTTTTTAGGAGCCATCCCAGATTTTTATCAAAGTATGTTTATTTTGACCTTATTGTTTTTATTGATTTGTTTTTATGCTGTTGAGCTTTTATATTGTCTGTTCTGCCTGGCCCTGGCCCCATGTAAGCTGCCCCGAGTCCCTTCGGGGAGATGGGGCGGGGTATAAAAATATTATTGTCCAGGCCCCATCTACATTGCTATATAATGCAGTTTGAAATTGCATTGCATGATCAGTGTAGACTCGCAATGCAGTTTAACTGTATTGAACTGCTTTATACGAATCTACACGGACCATATAATGCTTTCTGAATGCAGTGTAGATGGGGCAGAAGCACATCTAAACATTGTATGCTAAGGAGTTGAGTGAAGGAAGAAGCTTCAGAATACAGATTCACTGCATTAAACTAGATTATATGGCAATGTAGATTAATATTTCTCCTCTTCCTTTCACATTTTTTCATAGGGTCATTTCCTATGCATCAGTGAAATGGAAGTTATGCTCTATAGCACTACAACTATAATACGTTTTTTTTAAAAAACATTTCGGAGGAGAAAGCTTGCCCTTCAAATCATACAGAATAGGATACTCAGCAAACCTGGATCCAGTTTACAAAAAGATTTGGAAGAGCCTCATTGAAGTTCCAAGAAATATCTACAAAGAGCTCCACAAAAGAATGGAACAAGTGGATACAGAGGCAACAACAGCAAGCAAACTCTAAATAGCTATATCGTGAGAATTCACACTTGTCTAAGTAGCCATTCCCCACAGGCCAGAAATAAACTCATTAAAATAAAAACAGACCACTGTGTGAGGATATCAGGAAGCTGTATCCCTCCAATAGACTTCTTCTACACTGACACTATAACTCACCTTTTGTGAAACAGCTAACTTTTCTGCCTTGGTGTCCTGCACAGACACTTGGAGGTGTCTACAGACAACACCGGCTCTTTGGCTTAGAAATGGAGATGAGCACCAACTCCCAGAGTCAGACATGACTGGACCTAATGTCAGGGGAAAACCTCTACCTTTACTTTACCTAATGTGGCTCCAAGATGACTTCAAACTGCAGTGACCACAGAATGTTCATTGCCACTGTGTGTTGCAGACTGCATTTAAGGGTTCACTGTCCATTAAAGAAATCACACGAAAATCCAAGTACAGTCAAATAATGTGCTTCAGCAGATGCCAGTGTATCCCAGATCCAGGGTGAAATTAGTTTATTGTAAACCCCTCTGCCCCATATTGCAATGCATATAGACTCCAAAACAGAGGTTGCCAAAAATGTCCCAAGGGCATGGCTGGGCAGCAGGGGACAAACTGATCTTCGGGGGGAAAAGTAATTGATTACCAACCCCCCTATCTGTCACTTTTGCTCCCCCCCCCCCACCACCACCACCACCACCTTGAATGTCTGGAATGCTGATGTGCATCTCTGCCAGAATTTGGCGGGTGGGGATAGGGGTGCACACTTATTTGAGGCCAGGTTCTATGGTAAATGTAATCACCTTCCTGGCCTCAAACTGGTTCCAGGTATGCCAATCTGTCACGCCCGAGGCAACGGAGCACCAAGAACCAGACGCAGAGGCCAATATCTATCTAATATCTTTATTAAGTAAATATATAAAAGTAATAAAAACAAGTGAAGAATATAGTTCAGAAGCTGACCTATCAAATGAGGTCAAATAAAGTCCAAAAATGTATTGTCCAATAAATGATATTAGAGTTCAAAGTTTTTAATCCAATAACCGAAACACACACTATTGCCAAGCAATAGTGTGGGGAAAATGCCCAGAGTCTTTGAAGTCCAAGGTAGCTTGAGAACAAGGCTGGGAACAAACTTGATTCATTAAACAAGGTCCGTGACTAGGAACAAGGCGAAACAGAGATTCTAAGAACAAGGTCCGTGGTTAAAACGAAGCTAGACAAATCTTGAATACTTGATCCGGAAGGCAAGGAACTGGGGTTGCGGACTTTGCGAAGTCCACACAAGGCTGGAAACACGAAGTTGCTTCTGGAGCTGCTCTGTTGACTCCGCAACAATTCTAACGTGCCAGACACCTATATTGGGGTCTCGTTTTCCCGCCAACGACCTCTTTCCCTAGAGAACGGGAAACGAAACCCAACTTTGTCCAGATGTGAAACTCCTTAGAATTTCCCAAGGGAAGCATGGCTAATCAGCCTGTTGTTTAGCTGCAATCCGTAAGCTCCTGCGAGTCTGTTCTCTCACTCCCCTGTCTGCAGAATAGGACTGTCTCCTAGGGAACGGGGGTGAGGAATGCCCAAGGTCTGTTTTACTGGGTTCTTGGGCAAAAACATCCGGCAGCTGGAAAGATTCCGGCTCTTGTTGAACCAGTGAAAACCCCATGTTTTCGTCTTCATCTGTCACGATGGCACTAGGATCAGGACTACAAGGCCCATGAGGCATCACACAATCCGATCACATGCTCAGTGAAACCAGTTTCACCCAAACTGATTCTGAGCTGCATTATAGTGTCCGTGTAGATGTGTCCTTAGATAGGTCACCTCCACCACAATAGTTTTCCCCCCATCATTAGAATAAAATGCTCCTAAATGTTCTATAGGTGCTGTGAGCAGGGTCGTAGTTGGGGGGGGGGGGGTGTTAAGGGTTACCCCCCCCCCCCGAACCTGGTTTACTCATGAATTTTAACCGGTTAACTGGTTGAACTTTTAACCACCACCACCTCCAGCTACAGCCCTGGGCCTAGAGGGTATGTTTGCCATGTTTTAGGCCCAGAAATGGGAGGGGCCAGGAGAGGACTCTTTTTAGTCCCAAACATCACTTCTTGTTCATTACCTGTTTGAGTGAAAAGACTCTCATGGACCTAAAATAGCTTAGCAGGAAATGTGGGTGAGTGGGGGAACTGACCTAGGGAGATCTGGAAACATAAAATGGCCAGGAGTGTTCCAGATGGCAGTCAGTCATACTCTACCTGTTCTGTTTAAAATAAGAAAATATATAATAATAATTTGACATAATAATTTGACATAGTATGTTTCTAACTAAAATAATCACTAGGAATAGATCATTTCAGTACATTGAAGCCACCTTCACAATGAATAGTGAGATATTTAATAAATGTACAGTAGAGTCTCACTTATCCAACATAAACAGGCCGGTAGAACGTTGGATAAGCAAATATGTTGGATAATAAGGAGGGATTAAGGACAAGCTTATTAAACATCAAATTAGGTTATGATTTTACAAATTAAGCACCAAAACATCATGTTATACAACAAATTTGACAGAAAAAGTAGTTCAATACGAAATAATGCTATGTAGTAATTACTGTATTTACGAATTTAGCACCAAAATATCATGATTTATTGAAAACATCGACTACAAAAATGCATTGGATAATCCAGAACACTGGATAAGCGAGTGTTAGATAAGTGAGACTCTACTGTACTTTCTGTATGGGGCGTGTGCCAGTGTATTTATGCACATTGGTCCAACCTGATTCATCATGTGTCTCTGTGTTTGTTGGCATGTGTGTTTGTTGGCCACACACATGCCAACAAACACAGAGACACATAATGAATCAGGTTGGACCAATGTGCATGAATATACTGACACATGCCCCGCACAGAAAGTACATTAGCAAAAAGCATGTTCATAAAATCTGTGTATTCTGAACTTCAATCTCTCCAACGCCTCACAACCATGCCCTCGAGTCTCTCCAAGCCTGGCTTTAATCTGGCAAGTGGATATAAAAATTATTATATTACTGGGGAAACCCAAAAGCAAATTAAAATGCTGGCTAGATTGCTCAGATTTCTATTGTCCAATGAAGTCTAGTTCTAGTAGAACACCAATAGTTATAGACTTCATATCACACACAAAATTCCGAATCATCTTCCGTTCATAATTGCTTTCGTATTCTATAGACAGCAACTTCAATAATCCTGAGCCTCTTGCATGCCCTTTGCTTTAGTTGCTGTCAGATACAGAACACCACATTACATAGATCATTGATCTGTATGCTATGACAACTCCTATTTTTGCCATTCACTGGAAAGCAACACATTTACAAGTATCAAGGGGCCAGTTGGGTAATAATGTTTATAAAAGTGCTCTGACAGATCCCACTGACTTTAGAATCTGTTCAGACATAGAAATTTGAGGAGTCTTTTGAAAGGCCCATTATATCTCTCTGCATCAGTTTTGTATTGATAAAATCTGTACTGAGGTCACTCATCATCTGCAGTGATCAACATATAGGAATATTAGGGTGGCCATTAGGGGAGCCGTAGAGAAGCAAGGAGAGTCATATTTGGATGCATTAAGTGATTGCTTGACACTGCAGATCCCAAATAATTTGCATGATCTTTTTTCTCATTAATCTCAGATTTAAAAGATTATGACAAACAAATTCACTTTGTTACTGTGGATACTCAGAGTTCAGTTTCATCCTACATGCACTTTAACATATACAGTAGAGTCTCACTTATCCAAGCTAAACTGGCCTGCAGAAGCTTGGATAAGCGAATATCTTGGATAATAAGGAGGGATTAAGGAAAAGCCTATTAAACATCAAATTAGGTTATGATTTTACAAATTAAGCACCAAAACATCATGTTATACAACAAATTTGACAGAAAAAGTAGTTCAATACGAAATAATGCTATGTAGTAATTACTTTATTTACGAATTTAGCACCAAAATATGATGATATATTGAAAACATTGACTACAAAAATGGCTTGGATTATCCAGAGGCTTGGATAAGCGAGGCTTGGATAAGTGAGACTCTACTGTATATGAAACTGATGGAAAAGCCTGTATAGAGTTTTAGGGCTTGGTGACATCAGTATGTGGATAACACCCAACTCTGCCACTCCTTTCCAGCACAATCAATGAAGCTATTACAGTCCTATATCAACTCCTGTCATTGGTAATGGATGGGATAAGGGCAAGCAAACTGAAACATTCGATCTCATCACACTTACCTAAATTGGCGTCGTAGGATGCGTACACCCTGTCTTCTGAATGGAGTCCCACTCCGGCCATCACACTACATCACGTGACTTCCAACGGAGGTCCCACCTCCAACCGGTTTGGAAGCATCACTGGAAGCTTCCCGCACAACACAGGAGGCTTCCCATTATTTCCAAGTTATTTGAAGGGCCATATTCTCCCATAAAAACGTGCCCATGTTTTTAGGGAGACCCTTCTTGCTGTCTCAGGCCCCTTCTACACTGCCATATAAAATCCAGATTATCTGCTTTGAATTGGATTATATGGTAGTGTAGACTCATATAATCCAGTTCAAAGCAGATAATGTGGGTTATCTGTTTTGATAATCTGGATTATATGACAGTTTAGAAGGGACCTCAGAAACCTCACTGGCAAGTCTAGTGAAAACATGAGAAAGGGCCTTCGCAGTATGAATCTACATTGCCATATAATTCAGATTATCAAGGCAGGTAACCCAAGTATCTGCTTTGAATTGCATTATATGAGTCTATATTGCCATATGGGGCCCCTGGAGGCACAGTGTGTTAAAGCGCTGAGCTGCTGAACTTGCAGACCAAAAGGTCCCAGGTTCAAATCCCGGGAGCGGAATGAGCGCCCGCTGTTAGCTCCAGCTCCTGCCAACCTAGCAGTTCGAAAACATGCAAATATGAGTAGAGCAATAGATACCGCTCCGGCAGGAAGGTAACGGCGCTCCATGCAGTCATGCCGGCCACATGACCTGGAGATGTCTATGGACAACGCCGGCTCTTCGGCTTAGAAATGGAGATGAGCACCAGCCCCCAGAGTCAATCACGAATGGACTTAACATCAGGGGAAACCTTTACCTTTATATTGCCATATAATCCAATTCAAGGCAGATAATCTGGATTTATATGGCAGTGTGATGAGGCCTCAGTTACTGTTCCTGGCCTCTGAAATTCCCTTCCTAGAGAGGTTACATTGATGTCCTACTTTGTCAGAGAGGTTACATTGGCATCTTCCCTACTCTCTTTTTACAAATAGAAGAAGACATTTCAGTTTTGGAAGGCCTTTGAAGACTGATTGCTTAGGTAGAATTAGATTCATATTATGTTCTATATTTTCCATTTGTTCTACTGTTGCATGTTTGACCATTTTAACTTGTTTTGATTTTTTATACAGTAGAGTTTCACTTATCCAAGCTAAACGGGCTGGCAAAAGCTTGGATAAGCAAATATCTTGGATAATAAGGAGGGATTAAGGAAAAGCCTATTAAACATCAAATTAGGTTATGATTTTACAAATTAAGCACCAAAACATCATGTTTTACAACAAATTTGACAGAAAAAGCAGTTCAATATGCAGTAATGTTATGTTGTAATTACTGTATTTACGAATTTAGCACCAAAATATCACGATATATTAAAAACATTGACTTTAAAAATGGCTTGGACAATCCAGAACCTTGGATAAGCGAGTCTTGGATAAGTGAGACTCTACTGTAGTTTAATCCACACCTTAACTTTTGCATTTTGAGAATTTTCAACTATGATTTTAACTTGCTGTAAGCCACTTTCTGTCTTGAACTTAGAAAAAGGTAATACATGCAAGGTCGCCAACCACAGAATATATTGTATCTGAATATGTTAAATTTTATAGTATAGCTTCATTGCAACAATCAATGCAACATCAATAACGCTATGTTTTGTCGAAATTTGTTAAATTTTAAGGTATAGTTTTTTGCAACACTAATTAAAAACCACTCGCTAAATTTAATTTAAGCATTTATATTCAAAGTGAAGTGTCACACTGTTGAACTGTAAGAAATCTAACAGTTGTCACTTTACAATAAGCAAGCAAAATATTGAAATATGAAAACAGGAAACCAGCATACAGTAATAGAAAGGAAGAAGTCATTTTTGGGTACTTTTTATCACCTTGCACTTCTAAAAACCAAAGTTTAGCCTAGACTAACAGAAGCTTCTATGCACATTTCTATGTTTATTTATTACTTTAACACAGAGAAGATGAGGATATTTGAAGCAGACATAAGTCAGAGGTTGTATTAGGCAAAGGCCTTGCACAAAGGTATCTTGGCTACCTGTGAATAATGATGACAGGCCATAAACACTGTAACATTCCTTAGAAATCTTTATCCAAAGTAGTGCAATATACCATATTGTCTCAATACTTAAACAAACACATTGATGCTGATGTCTTTTTCTTTGTAACCTGCTTAGTATTTTTGTTGCTGTTTCATTGTCATATGTTAAATTACATGTAATTATCCCAGCTTGCTTTGAAAAGACTTATCAAAGGATGAATGGAAACAATTAACATAACACATTAACCCAATGCAAAAGCAAAGGCCTGGCTTGCAAGCACCTGTTTGTAGTTTTTATGAGATAAGCATATTGCATTCTTTGTTTACCAGCCAAGTGATACTGTTGGGTGAGGTACAGACTGCTGATTCTTCGCACAGCAATCTGCTGTGAGACTGAGATATATCACAGCAAAGCCCTAGTAAATCACTCGATGTTCTTAAGGAAAAGCACTCATGGACCCAACAAATATTGCAAGAAGGCTGAGGCCTATCTTCATGTTCCTGTACGCAACCATCAGGAAGCACTTATTGGGGTGAATGAGAATGTGTTCTTCAATACAAATGGAGACGTTAATAAAATGTTATATGTTCAAATGATCACAAAGTCTCAGGTACCGAAATACAATCCAATACATTTGTGGAAAGCACTACTTCGTGATTTCAGCTCCACAGAACCATGAGTTTGGGGTCCCAATGTGCCTAGACTCCAAACTTACAAATCAAACATGAACAAGCAGGGATCAGAAGTTTATTCGCTTTGTCCAAAGGTGGTTGTCAGTGTTGGGTTATCTAAGCAATCATGCATGCATTTTCAATGTGGGATGGTTTATGTAGTTAGTTATGTCTGTTGCTTAGTAACCTGAACAGAGCTGCATTCCAGAGTTGATGACACCATTAAGGGGGTTTTGCATATGAAATGGGAAATGGGTGTATCCTTTCTGGGGACACACAGGAAGTGATGTACAGATGCCTCTTCCTGTCTCTTCCTCTTTGCTCCTGACCATGCCATGCTGATGTTCCTGTCTGTTAAGAGATATGTAGTTTCCTGAACTGTTTTTCTTTGGAACTAAGATGTTTTTGCCTGTATGACCATCATCATACAAGATTGTGAGTAAACATATTTTTGCTATTTTATTTGATGTCTCTGATGCTTATTTTATGCGCATGACTTTTTAAAGGGAAAGGGAGGCTGGATATTTTGTCTTATTGTTTATTTTCTTTTTACCTCTGCTCACATAAACCCCTAGTCTTCTGCGTTTTTACTGCTCTGCACGAATGTTTAACCATATTGGAATCATAATCTTAACAGGTTATGAAAATATATTCCTATTAGTCAGAGAGAAAGCACTCTCAACTCAGACATAAAAGCAATGGATACATAAAGTAAAGGTAAAGTTTTCCCCTGACGTTAAGTCCAGTCATGTCTGACTCTGGGAGAGTAATTACACAGCACAGCAGCAGTTGGATGGAGTCAGTAGAATGGAGAACGAAGAGACATCAGAGACAATGGTAAAACTATATACAAAATTTTACTGTACAAGACAAACAGACTTGCAGACAATGGACACAGGACTTGACTTCTCAGCAGACAGCAGAACAGAACAGAACAGAACTGATGCAATCAGCAATGCACACACACTTGTGTCTGGACACTCCCCAGTTCCAGCCACACATCAAGATCATTACAGCTTCTTAGTAATTAACTCTTTCCAGACTATGTTACATTCTGGATGATGCAATCAGTATGCAATACAAGCGAGACACAAATTTCATTTAAACACTATCAATACATAAATCCCACATTAACAGGTTGGTGCTCATCTCCATTTCTAAGCCGAAGAGCCAGCGTTGTCCGTAGATACCTCCAAGATCATGTGGCCGGCATGACTGCATGGAGCACCGTTACCTTCCTGCCGGAGAGGTACCTATTGATCTACTTACATTGGCATGTTTTCAAACTGCTAGCCATTTATAAAGACTTGACAACAATTCAAAAGAATTGACTTCTGCCACTCTGGGCAGATTTGCATGCTGATTGGTTGAGGTGTGCCATCCACTGCTGAAGCTGATTGGTTTCCTGGTCTTGCAAGAAATTTAATTCACTGTCATTGCTCCATTTGAAACTTGTAGTTTTCTGCATTCATCTCCTTTGGGTATCTAAGGAAAGGAATGTGGCCAAAGTCCAGGGTTGAAGGGTTTTTATGGTTTTAAGCCTGTCAGCCAGAATCTCATAATGGGCCCTGGCTGAGGAGACAATGGATGTCAAAACACCTTGATGGGTTCCCAGGAAGGGACAAAAGCAATGGGTGACTTGGTGACTTTTTAGGCTGGCCAGGGATTAATTCATTGTTAGATCGAAAAGTTCATTGTTGGCCAGAAAGGATGGGTATCAGGTGATTGTGTCAACCATCGGAGGAGTAATGAGATTAGCTCCATGTACCCCCTAGGTGGGGGGGGGGGGCTGGCGGCACAGTGTGTTAAAGCGCTGAGCTGCTGAACTTGCGGACCAAAAGGTCCCAGGTTCAAATCCCGGGAGCGGAATGAGCGCCTGCTGTTAGTCCCAGCTCCTGCCAACCTAGCAGTTCGAAAACATGCAAATGTGAGTAGATCAATAGGTACCGCTCCGGCGGGAAGGTAACGGCGCTCTATCCAGTCATGCCGGCCACATGACCTTGGAGGTGTCTACGGACAACCACCAACCCCCAGAGTCGGTCACGACTGGACTTAACATCAGGGGAAAACCTTTACCTTTACCTTACCCCCTAGGTGGTTGTGCCACTGTGTATATGGTGAAAAAGTAATCACTAGGTGGGACCTTCTGGGGCCATCTTGTCAAACCCCTTCAGGTCATGGATTTTGAGGTCCCAGTTTTTTTATAACATCACTATATTATTGTAATCATTCCTTCTAACCTGAAAGCTTGTACATATCTTTATCTCTAAATTTGTGTCAAGTGCATTGGCCACTTCTCCACTAGCTGAGATTTTTGATATATTGAGTTGCTGAAACCTATAAGGAAATAATACATGGCAAAATGTTAGGCATATTGAGAGTGTTATAGCTCAGCAAGCGGCAGAGGATTTTTCTGATGATGGGTCAGAGAATGAGAAGTATAATGGGTTTTAAAGTGAGGAGTATGTGACTGATCGGAGAGAGTTTTAGGCAGATGAGACCAAGGTTGTGGATTCCTGTGCTCATTCCCAGGCAACAGAGGAAAGTGAAAGTTCCCATTTCCTTGAGACAATGCCTTGGGCTGATGGGGAGTGTTCTCAGGAAACTAGACTAGACCTGAGAACACAAGGAGTGAAAAATAGACAAACGAGGTATTCTCAGAGATTAGACCTCGAAAGCCAAGTGTCTTCGACATGATTTCATGGGTGCCGGGATGGGCTTAAATTAAGTGGTTTGGACTTCAAGCCTCTCAGAGGAGACAACATTGCCATAAGGGATGACTCTCCTGTATCTGCTGTCAAGTCTTTGAGTCAAGTATTCTCAAGTTTCCTGTTCTGGTTCATGCCTTAGTTTACTGAAAGGGTTTGCCTTGGAAAGGTTCCTGTTTTCATATTTATGGATTTATGTATGAAGAACTGCTGTGGATTTTGGTTGTCTTGACTTGATGTACATTTTTGGGTTACTGCTATTTTGTACTTTCCATTCTACTGACCCTTTTCGACTTGCCCTTTCCCCCATTTATCTGCTTTCTTTAATAAACATTTCTAGGTAGCATTATTGGACTCTGGTGTGGTGCTGGGTGAAAAGGTGTTTGAGTGCTAGAGTGCAACTAAGAGAAAGAATTGTCCACATTTCTATGATCAGATGTATTACATTGCAAAACATCAGCCTTTTCATAACTGCTCCACATAACATTGCAATCTGTGCCAAATGTCTGGGAGTTGGGAACAAGTGATGTTTTTCAGCTAAATTAAGAACCGAGATTAAGGTGATTACACATTACGGAGTGCTAGCCCAAAAACAGGAGTACTTGTCCAACACTCATAACAGTACATTTTGTTAACTCAAATGATAGCATCAGAAACCTGACAAGAAGGCAAGAGACTGTACATAGCCATGTCAGACCCAGAAAAATGTTCCTATGCTTCCTCCCCTACCCCACATAGAAAACCACATCCCCTGGTAAGCTTGGCTTCCCCCAAAAAATGTTATATATATGTTTTTACATACCACTAAAAAGTGAGGTGGGAGGAAGAAATATATTTTAAAATGCCATGCGAGAAACACAGCGGCTATCCAGGTGTGATTTGTGCCAGACATGATCCACAGTGACTGACAATTAAGAGGACCCGCCTAACTTGATAGACACCAGTAATATAATGCCTACTGTTTCATGAATGTTGTTTATTCTTCCATATGAAATGCATATTTTTGTATGGTTAGGATAAGTGAAGATTGTGTAAAAAGAGTCCAGGGCTGCAGAAAAAACTTTTGCTAACAGAAGGGTGAAAAAAACCAAGGAAAAAGAGAAAATCCATTTATCACTGAATCTTTTGAAACATATAATAGAATTGAAGCATATGAAAAAATAAAAGGCATTAAAAACCAGCCAGAAAAAAAATATGACAGAAGTGATTGTTCGTGGCAATTTCATGTTCAGATGTTCATATAAAAACAGATACAAAAATGGAATTAAAAGAAAAATACCTAATGACATTTCCAGCCAAGACCCACATTTTATAAATCATGCATCATATTTCTTAGAATTGAAATGCTTCAAAGAAAACACTTGCCATTCAGTTTTATGAAGGCATTTTACTCCCTAATTATCTGAGTATTTATTTAGATTAAAATCCATTTATACATTCCCCAAGCCCAGTCACTCTAGCAACTCTAGTTGATGACACATTTCATGTTAGGCCTTCGTTTTTACCCACTCTGCTATTTTTAATCTGTGTTGAAATGATCCATAATGTCACAATAATGTGATTCTCAAGCTTCAGTTCATGATAAGAAGACAAATGATGAGCCTGGTACACAGCATTTTAAATACTAATGAAAAAAAAACTAGCAACAGAATTGCTGGGCTACCAGTAGACTTTCCTGGGCTGTTAGTTCCTTTTACGGAAGGATGGAGAATATTTCTGTAAAAGGCAGGGTGTAATGAATCTCTAACATGTCCCACTAGGATAGAGGTGTGCAAAAGGGTTTGCCAGAAAATGCCCCCAAATGCCCTTCCAGGAGGTCATCTTAGAGAAGCTCGAGCAATTTCAGAGCTCAAGACCTTTTAAAAAAAACCAAAAAAACAATCTGTTTCTGTTTTGAATCAGAAATTAGGGGCCTAACGTGTTCCTTAAAACATGGTAGAAATGCCCCTTTCAACCCCAGAGGAGATTGAGGGACACTTGGGGACCAAATCTTTTTGGTTCTGTTTTGTTTTGCAGGGGGCGGTTGTGATTGGAAGTGTGCACAGCTCCCCTCTCTAGCTTAGCTTCTGTATGTGCTAAGCAGCCAACTGATGAGAAAGAAGGCAGGACTGGTAAGTGTAAGATGGGAAAACCACTGGCCATCGCTCAGGAGCCTCCAAATTCTGCAAAGCAATTTCATTACATTTTCACTATGTTACTGCTTTTTATGCCTAAAGAAATGAAACTCCTTTAAAGCAACAGAAGGCTTTGAGTAAAAATGTATATTCAGCAAAGCATCCAATTCTGTGTGGATGCTGCTCATCCCACAACGTCACTGGACTTCCAACTGAGGCCCCACTCACAGGTGCTGTGGAAATGTCACATGACACTTCCCTCCTAAAACAAGAGCTTGCTCGTGTTGTGCTGGCTCCAATGGAGCCATCACAGATCCTCGGTGCTCAGGCGACACTCACCATGAGTGATGGGGAAGTGTGGCCAAGAGGGAGCTGTGCACAGAGTGACGGATTCACCCTGCTGCCCCTCCTATTTTTTGGCAAAACCAAAACCTGCACATTCATATAGAACAATAAAAAAGGAAGATCAACTTTAAAATGGTAGAAGCACAAAGTTGTGGCAAGGAAGCACAAAGTGACGAGGCAGAAGCATCATTTTCTTCATACTGTACTCATTCCAGCCTCCCTCAATCTCTTGTTCTCTCTCCCTCTCTCTCTCTTCATGAAATGTTGCACCCTAGGGCTATGAGAGCATTCTGAAAACCACACTTGAGCCGGTATCAAAAGCAAAGCAGTTTATTGAAGATTATATATATATATATATACACACACACACACACACACACACACATACACATACACAGTAGAGTCTCACTTATCCAACATAAACGGGCCAGCAAAACGTTGGATAAGCGAATATGTTGGATAATAAGGAGGCATTAAGGAAAAGCCTATTACACATCAAATTAGGTTATGATTTTACAAATTAAGCACCAAAACATCATGTTAGACAACAAATTTGACAGAAAAAGTAGTTCAATACGCAGTAATGCTATGTAGTAATTACTGTATTTACGAATTTAGCACCAAAATATCACGATATATTGAAAACATTGACTACAAAAATGCGTTGGATAATCCAGAACGTTGGATAAGCGAGTGTTGGATAAGTGAGACTCTACTGTATATATATATATATATATATATATATATATATACACACAAGCAAATATTAAAAAGTCTCCGAAGTATATAGTCTATAATAAAAGGTACTTGACTGTGCAATTATAGTCCAACACTTTGAAAGTTATAATCCACAGACAGAACTAGATAGTTCCACACAAAGAGTCAAAAACAGCAAGTAATCCAAGGTTGCAGAGATCCAAACAAGACATAGCAATTTCAACAACTGTAATCCGCATGGAAAACGTCCACTAGAAGTAATGAGAAACAGGAGCAACAAGGCAAGGTCTACTCGAGAGTCAGCAGGCTCAAACTCTCTCCAGGTATCTTGGGAAACAGCACGGGAAACAAGGCAAGAAACAGGGACTGGAACAGAGATGCTCCTCCCAAGAAAAGCAATGTTGACATCACAAGGATATTCGGGAGCGAGGTTCCATTAAGGGATTGTCAAGGCTACCTGCCCTGAGAATCCAGGCATCTCCCGTTTTACAAGGGAAAGTTGACTCAACAGCGTTTGAGAGCTAAGCGTCTGCTGCGCCTTAGACATTCTCTTTCACTCCTTTCTTGTGAGATAGATTGTCTGCGGTCAAAGAATGTATCCTCCCCAGCCGCCTCTCCATCTGATGAATCCAAACTTGGGTGATCATCGGAATGTTCCCCAATTAACTGTTTTTCTAAAGGTTCAACAACAGGCAGCTGCAAGGTCACTGGGCTCGGATTCCAGTCCTGCAGAGGCCCACCATCCGATTCAGCCTCTGAGTCAACCTCCATCTCCTGTGGAGGGCCTGATCCTGATGGCTGAGCTACAGCATGAAACTAAACATACCAGGAATAAAAACCACACAAAATCAACTAACCCAAAGTTCCTCAAAGCAGACAAGAGCAGAACAGACAGCAATCTCCCAAAAAGGACAAGAACAAAGTGGACAGAAATCTCCCAAAGCAGACAAGGGCATGAGACATGAGTCAAGGAGGCTGCTCACTTGAAAACCTAAAGCCTTGTTCTTATGTGTTAGTGCTCCCTCTGGCACTAGAGCTTCCTCTGGCATTAGATCTTAACTCAAAACACTGCTCGTATGTCAAAGCAAAACCTGGGCCAGGTGACAGCTCTTGCCTCAAAATGCTCTTAAGTTGGAACACTCTTAATTCAAGGTTGTGTCCTGCTGTGATTGCAATTTGCATTCCTTGTATGATAAAATCCAGTCCGAGGAGGGGGGTGGGGTCACAGGGCCACCTGAGCCTATGAAACATGGGATGGTGGTGAAAACATTTGTGGCTGGTTCCAGTTAGGAACCAGACCAAATGTCTTTGACAGCCCCTAAATTGGGGAAAACTTTTCCCATGACTTGGGTTAACCTGAGGAAAGACCATGTTAAGATGGCCTTGTTTAGTTTAATCCAGATCAGCTCAGTGCAGTCTTTAGCTGTTATGGGACAAATCCAAACCTACACCAACCTAAGTGGTCATCTGATATCATCTGATTTGCTCACCTGTTTTTTCTTCTATATATTTGAAGATCCCTCTCAACTCTTGAGAAAACCTGCCTGTAAAAGCAGGCTTCAGATTAGAAGAATTGTGTCATGGGTATTCCCTGAAGCTTAGAAAAGAATTGTTTGTAGAGGACAAAAACCTGAATCCATCCACAATTGAAGCCTGAAAGAACAATGCTCTGAGACCTAATGCTCAGTTACAGATGGCTTCAGCATGCCGTTGTATCCATTCCTATTAAATGGAGATTCCCATGCTACGCTAGTCTGTACTATAAAGTCCCAGGTGAGAAGCCAAGTTTTACATAAAGATTTTTCACAGTATTATGATTGCTGGAATTGAACCATGACTGTATATTTGGTTGGTTATCTTTTATTATCCCATCATTTATGCACTGTGAGCTGTTTGTTAATTGAATTGGGATTTAGGCATTTTCCCATAAAGTACTCTGCTAGTAGTAATTTTAGTATGGTATATTTATTGTTTGCTATGTCTCTATATTCCTTAATTGTCTTTTTATATTAGTGCCTTCATTGATATTTAAATCTGTTAGCTGCTTCAGCCTTCTGTTTTGGAGGCAAAGTGAGTTACAAATAAATAATGAACTGAACATGAAGTGAAAACTAGTGAATCAGTATATATAGAGGTGTTAATACAACCACATTATTAAAATATAAAGAGAAATAGCAAATCAGATTAATATTTCACCCATGATGTTCATCCTGAATTATCAACAGATTTTTTTTTTCATGTCAGGAACAAATTGAGAAACTGCAAGTCACTTCTGGTGTGAGAGAATTGGCCGTCTCCAAGGACATTGCCCAGGGGACACCCGGATGTTTGATGTTTTACCAGCCTTGTGGGAGGCTTCTCTCATGTCCGCGCATAGGAAGCTGGAGCTGACAGAGGGAGCTCATCCACACTCTCCCTGGGTTGGACTCGAACTGACAATCTTCAGGTCAGCAACCTAACCTTCAGGTTAGCAGTTCTTTTTTTTTTCTTTTTTTTGGGTGAAGTATAAATTTATTTATATATATATATATATATATATATATATATACGTACATACAAATCGAGACATACAATCTTGATATTCCACATTTACATTACCTGTAGTTCTCCCCGATCCCGCCACCTCCCCATTCTCGCCCATAAACTTATTCTTACATAATGTAAGGGTACAGAAATACTATATATATTTATATCCCCTCTCTCCCTCCCCCCCTCCCCCCTGAGAACAGTTTACTACTCTTTACCGTACTAATTATAGTTGTTCAATCATAAGGATAATCTTATTTAATTCCTTGTATTTGTCTTTCCCCTTTATCCTGGAGATAAGGCCCTTCCATTTTGCCTCCCAGGTCATCTTGGTTTGGCCCAACTTATAGTAGCTTTTCCTTTCGCTAATATAATCTTGAAGTAGATAATCGGCTAAATATTTATACCACGTTTTTATATCCCATTTTTTTTTATCCTTCCATCCTAGGGCAACTGAGGCTTTGATTGCATCTAACATATGTTTTATTATTTCCTCCCATTCTTTAAGTTCCCCATTGCCTTCTAATTTTTGAACAAAAAATTGTGTTTTATTCCATTCTATTTTCGTCCCCAATAGCTCTTTCATTTCCTTCTTAATTATATTATAGAATCTTTGAATTTTTTCGCATTCCCACCACATATGGGTATAGGTTCCAATTTTCCCACAATTATGCCAGCATTGTTTTGGGTGGGTTTCGGTTATATAAGCCAATTGTATAGGAGTTCTGTACCATTTTGTAAGTATCTTCAGTTGCATTTCCTTAATCTTTACATATTTTATTTTATTAATTGATTTTATCCATTTTTCTATTTCTCTCTCATTGCAATTCAAATTCTCCTTCCAGATTTCTATCAGGGTGTATTTTGTGTTATATTGTTTTTCCATGATTATTTTATATATGTATCCCATGATTCCTTTCTCCTTCTCTACTTTCCATTTTATTATTTTATCTAAGTCTGATTCTGGAGTCTCCTTATTCTTCCAATCTGTTATCTTTTTAGACAACCCTCCCCATTGTAGCCAATTGCCTTGTCCACATTTGTCTTTTATCTCCTCCCATTGTATAACTTTTCCGTCGGATTTAAGTAGGTCCTCAATCTTTGTTATTCCATGTTGTTCTAAGTTCTTTATCATATTGCGGTATAGCTGGGGTTTTCTATTTTCTAGGGCTCCTATTGGGAGTTTGTCTATTTTATTTATTGGAAGTTTGTTTTGCCATTTTCTCCAACATTCCATTGTTGAGGTCAGTGGGCCTCCTTTTATATTTTTTAGGTCTTTATTGCCAATTTTCCCGATCAAACATGATCCGTATTCCCATCCATTCATTAGTTTCTCTAATCTGACCCATCTTTTGGGCTCACCAATGTCCAATTCAAGTAACCTGGCCAATTGGCAGGCTTCAAAGTAGTTTTGTAGGCAGGGAGCTCCCCAGCCTCCATTTACTTGTTGCGTAAAGAATACTGTGTTAGCAATTCTATTCTTACTGGCGCCTATTATCCATGTTTTAATCGAATTGTCCCATTTTTTAATTATTTTTGGTGGAATGCTGAAAGGGAGGGTCTGAAATAAATATAAAAATTTAGGTAATATCATCATTTTGTAAGCCTTCAACCTTGTTGTAATGTTCCAATTCCATTTTTTCCAATCAATAATTTGTTTACTTATTTTTTTCCATAGTGGATTATAATTTACCTGGATTATATTATTTAAATTTTTAGATATGTGAATGCCTAGGTATTTTAACTTCTTTCCCCCCAGTTTCACCCCTAAAGTAGATTGGGCTTCTTTTAATTCCTTCCAGGTCAGATTTTTATGCAAGATTTCTGATTTTTCAATATTAATAACTAGGCCTGAGATCGATTCAAATTTTTTAATTACTTTTTTTACTGCCTTTACTGAGTCATCCATTGTGCCTATCAGGACCATCGCGTCGTCTGCATATAAATTAATTTTTATTTCTTCTCTATCTATCCTATACCCTTTAATGCTTTTATCTGATCTAATTAAGTTAGCTAGAGGTTCTATTGCTAGAGCAAAAAGTAGAGGAGAGAGAGGGCAACCTTGTTTGGTTCCACTTTTTATTTCGATAGTTCTGGAATTTGATCCGTTTACTATTATTTCAGCTTGATTTTCTTTGTATAATTCTCTAATTACCCCACAGATATTTTTCCCTAAATTACACTCCTCACATAAATTGGCCAAATAATTGTGATTTATTGTATCAAATGCTTTGTAGACATCTAGTTTTATTAAAAGTAATTTTCTTCTCTCTCTTGTTGCATGGTCGATTACATTTACGATATTTCTGATTGGGTCGGCAATCATTCTTTTTTTAATAAACCCGTACTGATCTTCCTCGATTAATGTGGGCATTATCTCTCTCAGTCTGTTTGCTATAATTTTCGTGAATATTTTATAGTCCACATTACTTAACGTAATAGGCCTATATGAATTAGGGTCAGTTTCCTCTTTATTTGGTTTTAAAATTGTTATAATTTCTGATTTTTTCCATGTCTCTGGAATTATTTTATTTTCCATAATTTTATTATATAAGATTTGTAAATTAGGAATAACTTCCTTTTGAAAGATTTTATAGAAATTTGTAGTGAGACCGTCGGGTCCTGGTGATGAATTAATTTTTAGGTTTTTGATTACCTCCTCTATTTCATTGCTAGTTATATTTGAGTCCAATACTGCTTGAGAGAAAGTGTCTAATTTTTTGTTAAGTATTCCTTCCGAACTCACTGTATCGTTGTTCATATAAAGCTTTTCGTAATAATTTGCCATTATTTCCTTTAGGTCTTCCTCTCTTGTTAGCAGTTCTGCCAGCACAAAGGTTTAACCCATTGCGCTACCAGGGGCTCTATCAACAGATAGCAGATGCAAAGAGTCTAACAGACCCATAAATATGTTTCTTTATATGAGAAAGTAGATATAGTCCCCGGTGATGCAGCGGGTTAAACTGCTGAGCTTCTGAACTTGCCGATTGAAAAATCGGCAGTTCAAATCTGGGGAGCAGGAGTGAGCTCCCACTGTTAGCCCCAGCTTCTGCAAACCTAACAGTTCAAAAACATGCAAATGTGAGTGGATCAATAGGTACCGCTCTGGCGGGAAGGTAACGGCACTCCATGCAGTCAGGCTAGACACATGACCTTGGGGGCGTCTATGGACAACGCCAGCTTTTCAGCTTAGAAATGGAGATGAGCACCACTCCCAGAGTTGGACATGACTAGACTTAATGTCAGGGGGAAACATTTATGTACTTTAGACATAGCCCCCTAAAGCTTATGCTACCAACTTTCTTTTTTAAAGTCT
The DNA here is from genome assembly GCF_035594765.1 of Anolis carolinensis. Classification (NCBI taxonomy): domain Eukaryota; kingdom Metazoa; phylum Chordata; class Lepidosauria; order Squamata; family Anolidae; genus Anolis; species Anolis carolinensis. The sequence goes on from NC_085843.1 coordinate 190,013,757, forward strand.
CTTAAGGTGTTTACAAGAGCCCTTTGAACACTAATAATTCTACTTTTTAATGTACCTGTTCTTCATTTGTTGCCTTTCTTCTTCTTCTCTCTAGTCCAGTGGTTCTCAACCTGGGCTCCACAAATGTTTTTGGCCTTCAGCTCCCAGAAATCCTAACAACTGGTAAACTGGCTGGGATTTCTGGGAGTTGTAGGCCAAAAACATCTGGAGACCCCAGGTTGAGAACCACTGCTCTAGTCATTATCTGACACATTGAGATTTAATAATTGTTTCCAGCTTCCATAGGATAGTAATTTCTTCCTGTTCTTCTTGGAAGAGTCTGTCTCCTCTTCCACAAAATAAATGGTAATGCACTGTAAAAGTATACAAAAGAGACAAGCAAGACTGTATTCGGGGCCGGGCTGTGGCGCAGGCTGGTGAGCAGCCTGCTGCAATAAATCACTCTGACCATGAGGTCATGAGTTCGAGGCCAGCCCGTGGCGGGGTGAGCAACTGTCAATTAAAAAATTAAAAAATAGCCCCTGCTCGTTGCTGACCTAGCAACCCAAAAGATAGTTGTATCTATCAAGTAGGAAATAAGGTACCACTTATAAAGTGGGGAGGCAAATTTAACTAATTTACAACATTGAAATGAGGAAGTGCCATCACAGTGGATGATGAAGCAGCTGCTCCCCCCTGTGGCCAGAATCGAATATCCCCTCAGGAGAAGGTTAAATTGCCTCTGTGTCTGTCTCTGTCTCGGTTCTATGTGTATATGGGCATTGAATGTTTGCCCTATATGTATATAATGTGATCCGCCCTGAGTCCCCTTCGGGGTGAGAAGGGCGGAATATAAATACTGTAAATAAATAAATAATTAAATAAATATTCTTTTGATGGCAGAAGGAATTTTGATCCAGGATCAAAGTGGAGGTAGCAAACGAGGGAGAAGGAGCGCTCTTCTGTTGAGAGAGAAGGAGGAATAAGCAAGCCCCACATCAGGAAAGGCATTGTTTATCACAAGCAATAAGACAGAAGGAAAATCGGCCAGGCGGCAGTGCATGATTGCATTACAGTGAACCCAGCTAAGTGAATATTTGACACAGGATAAATCTCTTAATAAAATTACTGCACTCCAGTCCCCGACACACTCTGCATATGTAATAAAACTCTTTAAAATGACTTGCTGATAAGAAAACAAACCTTTTCGCTGAATGAATAAACACACATGCATGCACTTGCACACACAAATACCAAATGGTAAAACATACTCCTAGTGATTATCGGAGTGTTAAAATAATAACCCTATGAAAGAAATAAATCTGCCCTGCAGCAAATTATGTCTCTGCTATACTTATGTTGAAACCTTCTCTGAACACCTGATAAAGGAACAAACTTGTTAAAGGAATAAATTGGCCACACACTAAGGTTATCCTTAGATTTACACTGGACTGCGATGATAAACCTCCTTTTTCATTAGTCCAATAGATCATAGGATTTACAGTACTTACAAATGTTTCTGCATTAAATGTAAGCAAGACTGCTCTGGTGTCTGCCTGCATTTGGGGCCAGGCAGGGTCGATAGCGAGACTGAATATTGCTTCACCAAATATCTTTCAGGAAACGTTAGCAGAATAACTGATTAAGAAATGGGTTCATCCTAAAAGAGCTACTATCAACTCCACCTTTCAGAAGATGTTTGCAGCTCAGAGCCACTGAATATTGAACTTGAGCTATATGGATTTGCAGGCTTTCGTCTATATTAGATTACTTATATAAATTAACGTTTTAGTTAATACAACACTGCACATTGAAAGCATCATTAGAATTACAGTCGGTGGACAACAAAAGATATTTAAATATGGGTAAACTTTAAAAATGTAGTAGAACCACCAAAAACTAGGAAGCCCTGATACTCGAGCGTTGTTACTAGAGGTCAACTGCTACTAAAGGAGCCCACAGTGGCGCAGTGGGTTAAACCCTTGTGTTGGCAGGACTGCTGACTTGAAGGTTGGGTTGCTGATCTGAAGGTTGCCGGTTCTAATCCAACCCGAGAGAGCACGGATGAGCTCCCTCTGTCAGCTCCAGCTCCCCATGCAGGGACATGAGAGAAACCTACCACAAGGATGGTAAAACATCCTGGTGTCCCCTGCGCAATGCCCTTGCAGATGTCCAATTTTCTCACACCAGAAGCGACTTGCAGTTTCTCAAGTCACTCCTGAAACAAAGAAAAAAGCTGTTACTAACAGTGCCATTGATTTTGAATAAAGGGTGAAAGGAAGACACATGCTGAGAGAAAGGCATGTTAAGCATACCCTTGTTGGGACCCCCTTCCACCTGGAAATCTGTTCTTGTTGTGATAGACTGTGCAGATCCAGAATAGGTCTCCATAGTCACTTATGGACGCACCATGAATACTCTACCCTTGGAAGATGATCATACTCGTCCATGAGCGATTGACTATAGTAATCTCAAAGCACTCCAATCCTTCCTAAATTTTTCATGTCTCTAAGGCCCATCTGGGGCCATGCAAAGGGAAGGTGCCGGGGGGGGGGGGGGCGGGGTTGTGGCGCCTCACACTCTCCCACCTTCCCCCATCATATGGTGGGGGCGGGACAAGGCGTGTTGGCGCCCTTACCCCTTCAGATGGGAGAAAGGGTGGCAAAGCTCATTGCCCCATCACCCTTTTCCCCATCATATGGAGGGAAAGGGGAGGAAAGTGCAGATAGCTCTGTTAGAGCTACCCAAAAAACACTTTTCTCTCCATGGATGGTGGAGGTGGTAGCATCCTGTGACACTTCTCCTCCACTTTGCCAGGGCCTGCAGAGCATCGTCTGATGATACTCGGCAGGCCCCGTCCAGGCCCCGTCAACAACAGCAAAAACAGGGCTGTTTAAGCCCTGTGTGAAGAGGTCCTAAGATAACAACTGCTAGCCTGGTATCACAATGGTCCCATATTGTGATGACTCATGGGCCATGTAGTCCCGTTCCTAGTGCTGTTGTGACAGATGAAGAGGAAAACTTGGGTTTTCCACCATTTCAGCCAGGAAGGGAACTTTCCCAGCCTGAATTAGAGCCCTTGCACCTGCAGGAGGTTTGTATTCCAGAAATCTGCCAAACAAGCCCTGAGTCAAAATCTCCCCCATTTTCTCGCCGTAATTATTATCTACAACAAAAAGGAGTTCAGCAGGCTAATCGCCGAAGCCTGAGAATCGCAGCAAAGCATTCTGATGATTAAGCCTGCTTCCATGAGAAATTTTAGGGAGTCATACATCTGGACACAGAGATTGACTTTCGTTTCTGGTTTCCCCAGAGAAGTGTTCTCTGGTGGGAAACGAGGCCCTATTTAGGTTCCTTGCCCCTTTTGGAATCTTGCGGAGTCAATTCGTCAGCTACTGGAGTAGCGTGTGTGGACAGCTACTCCGTTTCCAAGCCTTGTTCCTGTTTCCAAGCCTCCGTTCCCAGCCTTGTTTACTTCCACGGATTTTGCCTTGCTTTCCGGACCTTGCCAAGTAATTACCACGGATCTTGTTTTTGCTCCTCGTTCCTTGTTGCCTTGTTCAAGCCTTGTGTTCCAAGTATCAAGTTATTTCCTAGCCTTGCTCAAGTTTCATGGACTAAAGGACCTTGTCATCTCCCCTCACTTTGCTTGCCAAAGTGAGTGTTTCGGTTATTGGATTACAACTTTGGACCTTAATATTTCATATTGGACATTGTTTCTTTGGACTAATTTTGACCTTCCCTGAAAGGTCTATTCCTGAACTATTTCCTACACTTGCTTTTATTAACCTTATATATTTCCTTAATAAAGATATTAGTTAGATTCTGGCCTCTGTGTATGGTTATTGGTGCTCTGCAGCCTGGGTCGTGACACATATTGATTGTGACCACATAGTTACTTTGTGGCTTGCTGGCACGTAATAACACAGCAAGAAGCATTGTTGCAACTATCCAGGAAAAAGATAAAAACAAAATCCATCTATAAACCCAAAAAAATAAATTATTTTTCTTGCACAATAAATTAATAATTACACTGATTTTATTAATCATTGATGCTCATATACAAGCTAACATAATTGACCTTGATGATTCCATGATCACTTTGACTCAGGGTGCATCGAGACTGTAGAATCAATGCAGTTTGACATCACTTTAACTGCCACCTGCCTCATGCACGGAGGAGGAGTTGTTTAAAGCTACGGACAATGCGGTTGCTGTTGCCCGTTTTTGGTCTAAAACTATTTAGTTGCTTGTGATTTCCTTTTTTTCCATCATTTTAAAATGTATTTGTTATGCAATGCTTTTGACACGAAATAAATAAAAGCTCAATGCTATGGAACAATGGGAGTTGTAGTCTGATGAGCAGAGGCGGTCCACCGGCGAGGCCAATTAGGCGCTTGCCTGTGGCACATTATTACCAGGGGCGCTGTCGAGGCGCCCCCGCATGCGCCAGGAGTCCCGGCCCGCCTAAGCCGCTCCGCACAGTGCCAGGCCGAAGCAATTGCTCCGCGCAGCGCCAGGCAATCGACTGCGCGGAGGGGTGGTCCTTCCGTGTCCACGCGGTCGATTGGAAGGCCTGCGTATGCGCACAGGCCTATCGCCCAAAAAGCATGGTCCATTTTAGAGTCTACTCATTTTATTCTCTTGTTGGGACAGTTGCAGCGAATGAGGCCCAGTTGTCCTCACTGCTCCTACGTCGGGGGATACTCTGAATTCTATGGCAGTCATTGGAGTATGGAGTCTATAACATTAGGGTGGTTTTGTCTTGCATTACCATGGATCAGCTCGGTTGCAGTGCGTAGTGCAACCACTGAAGGGCTGAACTAAATAATTGCCGATTAAAATGGTCAGTGTAGATGGGACCTTAGTCAAACCATTTATATCCCACCTCATGATCATTCAGAGAAGTGAGTATGGAAGGAGGTGGGGAAGGACAGATGAACAGATTGAATTGGACCATCCGTGTCCAACATGTTACTTTTGAATCATGTCCATACAGTATATAAAAGGAAGGTATTTTATGTCAGGTTGCCTGCTCATTCTGAGATTTTTATTTGATTTACTCATCTTGAAATTTCTAAGCAGAGCTTATGCTGAAATGTTTAGTATGGATCAATGGTCTTTGTAATTTTGGTATAACAGGCTAAAACAAGAAATGTGGGTTTTTTGACTGACTTGTGTTATTACAATGCCTTTGTGATTATTGAGATGTGATTATTGATTCTGACTCATAAAATTCTAATTTAGTTGATTATTATTATTATTATTATTATTATTATTATTATTATTATTATTTATGTATCATATCAGAAGTGAATTGAGAATACAGTTATAATCTATGGAAAAACCACAAAGTTAAAAACTTGGCATTATGCTAAATTTCCTTTGACCAGAAGCTGGCCACTTCAAATGCCTCTGATATCGCTGTAAGAAGGTCCTCCATTGTGCATGCAGCAGGACTCAGACTGTAAATGGTCTGTGGTTTGCTCTTCTCCACTCTCGCATGTCATGGACTCCACTTTGTGGCCCCATTTCTTAAGATTGGCTCTGCATCTCATGGTGCCAGAGCTCAGTCTGTTCAGCGCCTTCCAAGTCGCCCAGTCTTCTGTGTGCCCAGGAGGGAGTTTCTCATCTGGATAGAATCATAGAATCATAGAAAAGTAGAGTTGGAAGAGACCTCATGGGCCATCTAGTCCAACCCCCCGCTAAGAAGCAGGAAATCGCATTTAAAGCACCCCCGACAGATGGCCATCCAGCCTTTGCTTAAAAGCTTCCAAAGAAGGAGCCTCCACCACAGTCTGGGGGAGAGAGTTCCACTGCCGAACAGCCCTCACTGTGAGGAAGTTCTTCCTGATGTTCAGGTGGAATCTCCTTTCCTGTAGTTTGAAGCCATTGTTCCGCGTCCTAGTCTGCAGGGCAGCAGAAAACAAGCTTGCTCCCTCCTCCCTATGACTTCCCTTCACGTATTTGTACATGGCTATCATGTCTCCTCTCAGCCTTCTCTTCTGCAGGCTAAACATGCCCAGCTCTTTAAGCCGCTCCTCATAGGGCTTGTTCTCCAGACCCTTAATCATACCAGACCCTGGAATCAGCCACTGATTAAGGTTCCAGGTTTTAGACTGCCACTTTTGGACTCTCGCTTGCTGAGGTGTTCCTGCAAGTATCTCTGCAAATCTTAGGAAGCTGTGTCTTGATTTAAGATGTTGGCATGCTGGTTGATATCCAAACAGAGGATGGTCCAGAGATGTCGCTGCCTTGGTCTTTTCATTAGAGGCTGCTACTTCCCGACGGAAATCAGGTAGTGCAATACCGGCTAAACAGTATAATTTTTCCAGTAGTAAGAGTGTAGAATCCTGTGATACTGCAGCAAGTCTTATTAAGAACCACATCCACTATTTTAACGTGGTGAGATGTATTCCACACTGGGCATGTGTATTCAGCATCAGAGTAGCAAAATTTAATTGATATCCTATATTATTTATTCATTTATTTATTTATTTATTAAAATTAGCAAAGAAGTTGCCAATTTAAACTTGTTTCTGCCTGTTCTTCCCTTGATATGATGACTAAAAATCTAGCCAGCCACACTAGCAGGGAAGGTATGTCACATACATTGTCTCAATATAAGAACTACAGATGACTGTTAGAATCCTTCAGTTATAGATCTCTAAGGGGGAACATTGACCTTCTGTGCTGGAAACAAACCTGGATTTGTGTTTGGTGCTTTCACTAGAAAAAATGACTAAAAGACAGAGATAAAGAGGCAGGTATCAGATGTTTTCCATAAGAAGCTGGCATTCACACAAAAAAGTCCACTGCCAATATTTGCTGAGTGTGTGTTTTCATTATGCCTATTATGGCTAAAGAATAATTTTTGTTGATGTCTCTTGGCTGGCAGAGGGGACAGTGGATGAAGGGACAAGAAAGACAAACTATGATAAAACACCATGTTGAGTGAATAAGGATGTTTATTACATTTGACAGTGAGATAAGACCTGCATGCTGGATTATAACATTAAGCGACAGTAGCTACATTATTGTAAATTACTGGGGGGGGGGGGGCAGTCTTTTTCTGTCTTTATGTTTCTACGGTGGGAGAAGTTAATTATTTTTATAGATCAAGATGTTAGAAATGGGAGAATATGAAAATATCTTGTCGTTGGGTCTAAAGATATGGCAAAGGGGAAAGTGCTCCCATTTAAAGAAAATTATTATACAAAACATACTAAAAATTATAGATAGTTTTTTTGACCTACATCCATCATTTTAACTTGTAGAAATGCTTCTCACCCTGAGTTCATAAACCATGACGCTGTTATTTTTCATAGGTTTGGGAATACAAGCTAGCAAGCCACATCTCCCTGCAACCATCCAGCGCATATCCTTTGAAGTAAAAAAATCTACATAAATGAAGAGGTTAATGGAAATGTGCATGATTTTATTACTATTAAAGAACATCGACAGGCCGCATTCACACATTTTAAGTAGCCACTGGTACAATCATAACCGCAAAGTATATTCAGTAATCTCCTTTTTTTTTCAATTGCCCACCGCAGCCTATATTACAAATACATAAATCATAATGTTTCAACAAAAGCAAAATTTAATTTTCTCCTTTCAACTGTTATCTGGGCCGGGTGGTATATGGCAGGCTGCGGCCGAGTCATTTATTACACTTGCTGAATGGATAATGGCAGGGAGACTCTATTATACCCAGCTTTGTTAGAGCTTTGAATGTGCTACTGAAACCTGTGGCAGTCTAAATCTCTTTACATCTGTAATAGATACACAGCACTCTATTATTTCATGCCAGAGCAAAATTAAATAGTTGTGTGTGTTGGGGCAGGGATGGGAGAGAGAGAGAAAAAGCACACACATGGAAAGCATTTTACTGAAAACACTTTAAAGGAAATGATCTCTCCAGAACTCATTTCGGCGTCTCTAACACATTTTGTTTTTGCCCTGGAAAGGCACCAGCATTTGGCTCTTTTTTGTTGCATACCTAGGACAGGTGCTCTCTGCTCCAGACTCCTTTGTGGACGTTTTCATGCCAAATATATTCTGAAATGTACCCATGCAAAAACACAATATATGAAATACAACCATTGGGAAGAAGCGCAAGAAGATATTATTTGTGATGCTTTATCATTTGTAAATGAAGGATTTAGATATTATATTTAGTGGATTTTATGACATAAAATCTATATTTCATTAGTTACACATATGGCCACAGTGTACCTGGAAGCCCGTATCTGAGATATATAAAGAGGCTTGTATCATGGGAGCCTGACCGCAAGACTTCATCCACAGATGCTTTCACCACTTTGACAGTGGCTGAGCACTATACAAATGGTGACTGTTGAAGCTGGACCCCAAGAGCATCTGGAGTGAATAGTGTACATGTGTTTAGTGGAGTCTTTATATATTCAGACACAAAGAGTGCCAGAACTCTTCTCCACTTCCCTCACTTAATGCAACTGTAGATAGGTAAAGGTAAAGGTTTTCCCCTGACGTTAAGTCCAGTCATGAACGACTCTGGGGGTTGGTGTTCATCTCCATTTCTATCCGAAGAGCCGGCATTGTCCGTAGACACCTCCAAGGTCATGTGGCCGGCATGACTGCATGGAGCGCCGTTACCTTCCCACCGGAGCGGTACCTATTGATCTACTCACATTTGCATGTTTTCGAATTGCTAGGTTGGCAGGAGCTGGGGCTAACAGCGGGCGCTCATTCCGCTCCTGGGATTTGTACCTGGGACCTTTCGGTCCGCAAGTTCAGCAGCTCAGCGCTTTAACACACTGTGCCACCAGTACAATACATTAAATCATCCCAAACTAACAGCATAAAAATGTGACACTGACACAACTCTTTATATGATTAAATATTTCATTTTATCTTCCGTGCTTTCCGTCTCCTTTTGTATAGTGCATCACTTTTTCCCATTCCAAGCTCAGTCAGAGGCACAAATGGATGGCTAGATGATTACTAGATAGATAAAAAGATAAGATGGACAGCATCCAGAAATTATCTAGTTTCGAAGAAAACTATTTAAAACTGTAATATTTTTAATCCTAAACCTCATCATAACACTACCTTTCCACACTGATGGGATTAATAATGGCAATGGGGGCTGGGCTGTGGCGCAGGCTGTTGAGCAGCCACAATAAATCACTCTGACCATGAGGTCATGAGTTCGAGGCCAGCCCGTGGCAGGGTGAGCACCCGTCAATTAAAAATTAAAAATAGCCAATGCTCGTTGCTGACCTAGCAACCCAAAAGATAGTTGCATCTATCAAGTAGGAAATAAGGTACCACTTATAAAAAAAAAGTGGGGAGGCAAGTTTAACTAATTTACGACCTGGAATGAGGAAGTGCCGTCACAGTGGATGTTGAAGCAGCTGCTCCCCCCCTGTGGCCAGAATCGAACATCCCCTCAGGAGGTTAAATTGTGTGATGCCTCATGGGCCTTGTAGTCCTGCTCCCAGTGCCATCGTGGCTAATGAAGACGAAAACATGGGGTTTTCGCCGGTTCAGCAAGAGCCGGAATCTTTACAGATGCCTGATGTTGATGTTTTTCCCCAAGAACCCATTAAAACAGACCTTGAGCAGCTCTCACCCCCTTTTGCTAGGAGACAGTCCTATACTGCAGACAGGGGAGTGAAAGAACAAGTTTGCAGGAGCTTGAGAATTGCAGCTAAACAAGACACTGATTAGCCATGTTTCCCCTGGGAAAATCTAGGGAGTCTCACATCTGGAGAAAGCTGGGTTTCGTTTCCTGTTCTCTAGGGAAAGAGAACGCTGGACACCTGCTTGGCAGGGAAATGGGGCCCAGATATAGGTGCCTGGCACGGTAGGTTCCGTGTGGAGTCAACAGAGCAGCTTCAGGAGTGATTTCGTGTTTCCAGCCTTGTGTGGACTTCGCAAAGTCCGCAAATCCAGTTTCCTTGCCTTGCTTATTCAAGTATTCAAGAATTGCCTTGCCTCGTTCCTAGTCGCGGACCTTGTTCCTAGAATCAAGTTTTATTTCCAGCCTCGTTGTGGGTTTTACCTTGGACCTTGAAAGACCCTGGAAATTTCCCCTCACTATTGCTTGGCAATAGTGTGTGTTTCGGTTTATTGGATTTTATCTTTGGACTCTAATATCATTTATTGGACAAAATCTTTCTGGACTATATTTGACCTTATTTGAAAGGTCTGCTTCTGGACTATATTTTCTACTTGTTTTTATTATTCTTATATATTTTCTTAATAAAGATATTAGATAGATATTGGCCTCCGTGTCCGGTTCTTGGTGCTCCGTTGCCACGGGCGTGACAAATTGCCTCTGCATCTGTCTGTCTCGGTCTCTGTTTATGTGTTTATGGGCATTGAATGTTTGCCCTATGTGTGTATAATGTGATCCGCCCTGAGTCCCCTTCGGGGTGAGAAGGGCGGAATATAAAAACTGTAAATAAATAAAATAAATAAATACTCTACTGGTAAGATGTCCCATTCCAGACTATTGTTATTGTTATGTCTTATCCACATTTCCCCATGGATTAAGGCAGGGAAATACAATACAACCAGTAGTATTATTCTAGAAAAAAATATTTTTAATCTTTTGTTATTGATGATATTGTTTTGTTTTCTGTTTTTTGTATGTTTGCGTGTAGGTTTTGTTTTAATCTGTCTAAATAAAATGTAATTTAAAAAATGAAAGGAGATTCAGCTGTTGATATGCTCAGAGGTGAAAGGAAAGTCTAATGCTGTACTCCATAGAGAGATAGAATGTGGGAAGCATGAATTAGGAGAAGTTAGGCAGCCCTCAATGGCTCAGCAGGTTAAACCTGCTGTGCTGTCCAACAGGTCGGCGGTTCGAATTCGGGGAGTGGAGTGAGCTCCTGCTGTTAGCCCCTGCTTCAGCTAACCTAGCAGTTCGAAAACATGCAAATGTGAGTAGATCAACAGGAACTACTCCAACAGGAAGTCATGCCAGCCACATGACCTTGGAGGCATCTATGGACAATGCCGGCTCTTCGGCTTAGAAATGGAGATGAGCACCACACCCTAGAGTCAGACACAACTGGACTTGATGTCAGAGGGAAACTTTTACCTTTGCCTTAGACATGGCAAAGTTATTTTGAATTAATAACACTGTTACTGTGCTTTATTCTGGAAATGAAAATCCAAGGGGAAATGGGGAGGCATTACTAATGAGAAGAGATGTGGTAATGTCAGTCAAAGGATGCAATGCAAAGTTTTGGCTGAATTATATCAATAAGACTTCAGAGAAAACCCACAGTAAAACCACAATTCAAGTTGATGCCCCAACTACAGTAGCAGAAGACAATTAAATTGAAATATTCTTCTCTGGAGTCTAGGAAGAAATTGACCACACACCAAAACAGGGCTTATTCTTAACCATAAGCAAATGGAATGCATATTGGACATTCCATAACCTATTGCAAAAACATGACATATTGCATAAACTATTGGAACATAACTGCACCCAGTCTATGGGCACATATTCTTTTGGCAAATGTGAATCTCCATGAATATGTGGAGACCACTTTTAGAACACCACTAGTCACAAAAAGTATAACATTGTTAGAAGACAACTCTTTTAACAGGTGATATTCACAAGCATTCATGTAATAGCACATAGGTAACTTCAGCAGTTAAACTGAAGAACCATATCTTTAGATTTCCAAGGGTAAAGACATGCCACTACAAAAATATATTTGATTAGCAGGGAATGATTGTTTCTTTGCAGTTGAAGTTGCCCAAAGGATATACACTCCCTTTAAAACTCTTAGTTAAAATATGCACTCAGAGATAAAACAAAGTCTTCCTTGAAAAATAATGTATATTGTATTAATTCACCATACAGGCACATTTCTTAATAAAGTTCAGTTACAGATAGGATATACCGTATATACTCAAGTATAAGCTGACCCAAATATAAGCCGAGACACCTAATTTTACCAAAAAAAAAAAAAAACTGGGAAAACATTGACTCCAGTATAAGCCGAGGATGGTAAATTTCAGAAATCAATATAGATACCAATAAAATTACATTAATTGAGGCATCAGTAGGTTAAATGTTTTTGAATATTTACATCAAGCTCAAATTTAAGATAAGACTGTCCAACTCTGATTAAATCATTATTCTCATCTTCTTCAATGTAAATGTGCTTATGTATCCTTTTAATAATAACAGAGTAAAATAATGCATGTAATAATAATAATATAATAAATACAGGAAAATAATACATGTAATAATAAATAGAGTAAAATAATAAATGCAATAATAATAATATTATCAGAGTGAAACAATAAATGTATTATTATTATTATTATTATTATTAATAATAATAATAATAGAGTTAGAAATGAAAGCTATGGACTTGTCAACATCAGAAGAGGAATTTTCCAGGGAGATTCATTGTCCCCTCTGCTTTTCATTATTGCCATGATCCCTCTGTCAACAATCTTACAAAAAACAAATCTCGGCTATCAAACATCTAAGAATTCTCACAAAATTTCACATTTGATGTACATGGATGACCTGAAGCTATATGGGAAAACAGAAACTGAAATTCAGTCTCTGACCAACACTGATATCAACATGGAGTTTGGTTTGGACAAATGTTCGACAGTGGCATTGAAGAAGGGAAAAATCATTGAAAGTGAGGGCATAAATATGCCCAATGGCCAAACAATAAAGTGTCACCAGCCAGAGGCCTATAAATATCTGGGCATACTACAGCTGGACAACATCAAGCATGAACATGTGAAAACTGTGGTCAGCAAAGAATACACACAAAGGGTCAGAAAAATTCTCAAAAGCAAGCTCAATGGAGGCAACACCATCAAGGCCATAAACACCTGGGCCATACCTGTCATAAGATATACTGCTGGCATCATAAACTGGACACAGGCGGAACTGGACAATTTGGACAGAAAAACAAGAAAACTCATGACCATTCATCATTCACTGCACCCTCGCAGTGATGTTGACCGGCTATATCTGCCTAGAAGATCAGGGGGCAGAGGACTCTTACAAGTCAAACAAGCAGTCAAAGAAGAAGAACATGCCCTGGCAGAATATGTAAAGCAAAGTGAAGATCCTGCATTGATTGAAGTCAAAAATCAGAAACTCCTCAAAACACAGCAGACAAAAAACCAGTACAAGAAAACCACACTACAAACTAGAGCTGACAACTGGCACAACAAAACATTGCATGGGAAGTTCCTTGACAAAATGGAAGGAAAAGCTGATAAGGAGAAGACCTGGCTCTGGCTCACGAATGGGACCCTGAAGAAGGAGACAGAAGGCCTGATCCTTGCAGCCCAAGAGCAAGCCATCAGAACAAATGCAATTAAGGCCAAGATTGAAAAATCAGCTGATGACCCAAAATGCAGACTGTGCAAGGAAACCGATGAAACCATTGATCATATCCTCAGCTGCTGTAAGAAAATTGCACAGACAGACTACAAACAGAGGCACAACTATGTGGCCCAAATGATTCATTGGAACTTATGCCTCAAGTACCACCTGCCAGCAGCAAAGAACTGGTGGGATCACAAACCTGCAAAAGTATTGGAAAATGAGCACGCAAAGATACTGTGGGACTTCCGAATCCAGACTGACAAAGTTCTGGAACACAATACACCAGACATCACAGTTGTGGAAAAGAACAAGGTTTGGATCATTGATGTTGCCATCCCAGGTGACAGTCGCATTGACGAAAAACAACAGGAAAAACTCAGCCGCTATCAGGACCTCAAGATTGAACTGCAAAGACTCTGGCAGAAACCAGTGCAGGTGGTCCCGGTGGTGATGGGCACACTGGGTGCCGTGCCGAAAGATCTCAGCCGGCATTTGGAAACAATAGACATTGACAAAATCACGATCTGCCAACTGCAAAAAGCCACCCTGCTGGGATCTGCACGCATCATCCGAAAATACACAGTCCTAGACACTTGGGAAGTGTTCGACTTGTGATTTTGTGAAACGAAACCCAGCATATCTATCTTGTTTGCTGTGTCATACAAGGTCGTTGTGTCAATAATAATAGAGTAAAATAAATGTAATAGTAGCAACAATAATAGAGAAAAATAATAAATGTAATACAGTAGAGTCTCACTTATCCAAGCCTCGGTTATCCAAACTTCTGGATAATCCAAGCCATTTTTGTAGTCAATGTTTTCAATATATTGTGATATTTTGGTGCTAAATTCGTAAATACAGTAATTACAACATAACATTACTGCGTATTGAACTACTTTTTCTGTCAAATTTGTTGTATAACATGATGTTTTGGTGCTTAATTTGTAAAATCATAACCTAATTTGATGTTTAATAGGCTTTTCCTTAATCCCTCCTTATTATCCAAGATATTCGCTTATCCAAGCTTCTGCCGGCCCGTTTAGCTTGGATAAGTGAGACTCTACTGTAATACCAATAATAATAGAGAAAAATAATAAATATACCATATATTCTCGAGTATAAGCTGACCCAAATATAAGCCAACCAGGACCCTCACCCAAGTATAAGCCGAGGGGGGCTTTTTCAGTCTTAAAAAAGAGCTGAAAAACTAGGCTTATACTTGAGTATATACAGTAGTTAAAATATGCACTCAGAGATAAAACAAAGTATTCCTTGAAAAATAATGTATCTTGTATTAATTCACCATACAGGCACATTTCTTAATAAAGTTCAGTTACAGATAGGATATAGTTCTTCTCTCTGTGTTGAGAACACAGGGTATCAATCTTTATCAATAGTCCATAGTCTTTAGCATAGTTGTACTCGCTGAAGTCCATAAGCCAATATTGAAGTCTCTAAACTGACTTTCCACTGAAGTCCAACAGCAACTTGTATGCATTCACCTCCTCTGAGGTCTGATGCAAGATATCTGCTCCCATTAACGTCCAAACAGATACTGAACACAAAATGGAGTCTTGAGTCTGCATATGCTCCGTATAATCACATGTCTGTAACTCCTCCCACACCAAAGAGTCAAATCAACATACACATGGAATACAAGTTACCATATATATGCATTAACAAATAAATAGTGAGCAACTTGGGAGGTTGCTATTTCCAACAATGCAAAAGTAGGAAACAGCAAAATCAAAGACTTTAGGAAAATTTGCACTAGTATAAAAATTGAGGCAGTAAAGTGACTGATTTTGTGCCACCAATGGTTTGTTCATCACAAGCACATTTTGGGAGCAATTAAAGAAATGAGTTAATACATAGACATAAACTGATGGCCAATAAAGAAATTGGCAGGGTGCTGGATTCAGTGGTGTCACTAGGAGAGGTGGGCAGGTTATGTATCAAGCAGTTTTGGTAACCTGGTTATTGTGCAAGTGAAGTAAACACTTTAGCTTGCAGGATGCCACCTGCCACTCTATATTGCCCCCTGAGCCCCCATGATACTCCACCATTCAATGCCAAACCGATCGGGCAGGGACACACATTAAAAAAACAGAAAACCAATTTTTGTTGGAAACTTCAGGGTAAAAAGTGATTTTTTCCCCCCTAAATTGCATTCAAGCCTAAAAGATGCAGTGCAATCGGGCATATGTCATGTGTCCCAACAGGTGAGGTAGGTACATTTTTTTGCTAGTGTAGACAAGGCTTAGAGTCTGTGCTTCTAAGGTGGTTGTTAAAACCTGAGCAATGACAGATGAGCTCCAATCTCTCCTACAAATGCTTTCAATCCTCTCACTTGAAGGCAGATGGAAGGTCTGGTGGGGCGAGAGGAGGGAAGGGTAAGTATTTCTTATCAGAGTACGAGACTGGCGGTGTTACTACAGGCCAGGCAATAAGAGAATTGTGGCTTGATAATAGATTTAAAGGAGCTAAAGGATAAACTTGTGAGGTAAATAATAAGGCATCGAGGCCTGCCTTCAGTCAAACTGTTTTTCTATCCCTGACTTGCCTGTCATTCAGCATTTTGAAGGATTACTTCTACAGTTGAACAATTTACTTCTCTGTTTTCATCAACAGTTGCTGCATTCACTTTCTGTTTAGGAATGTTTGGTTCTGTGTAAGGTTAGTTTCTACTGCTTCTAGATGTTTTTACTGTTTTGCAAATTGTATACCATGCTAAGTTAACAATAGATCATGTTTGTTATAAATCTATTGGTACACTTTCCCACACAGTGCATTCTGGCGCACTGCCATGCTACCATAAATGATTTTTAGATGATGGGAGCAAATAGTGTGGGTAAATACTAAATTTTTTCGTGTGTCAGGAGCAACCTGAGTCACTTCTGGTGTGAGAGAATTGGCCAGGGGACGTTGCCCAGGGGATGCCCGGATGTTTTGATGTTTTTACCATCCTTACCATCTCCATTCCCTTATCTTTCTCACCCGAGTTTTAATCTTTGTATTCATGCGGCCGGCCCTGTTTTTACTGTTTTTTGTGATTTGCGTTGTAGTGTATATTGTATATTATTATTTACTGTATCGTTTATTGCTCTATATTATGTTGTATTCATACTTGTTATATTGTTTTGCTCTGGGTATGGCCCCATGTAAGCCGCCCCGAGTCCCCGCTGGGGAGATGGTGGCGGGGTATAAATAAAGTTTTATTATTATTATTATTATTATTATTATTATTATTATTATTATTATCCTTATGGGAGGCTTCTCTCATGTTCCCGCATGGAGCTGGAGCTGATGGAGGGAGCTCATCCGCACTCTCCCCGGGTGGGATTCGAACCTGACAGCTTTCAGGTCAGCAACCCAACCTTCAAGTCACTTAGTCCACTACGCTATCGGGGAAGCTCATGTGCTTCCTGCTTGGGAATTTGAATAATGATGTTGTATCTCTAAAGTAAAGTAATTGGTGTTGAAAAGCAGAAGGTGTACATCAACTAGTTCCATAATCCTCCAGATTGATTGAAACAATCTATCCAATGTTTTGTAGTCCATATAACAAGGCAAAAATGATCATAATTTGAAATTTGACACATTTACAGAAATATAGAAAAATCAGCTTTGGAATAGACAAAATCTCTCTAAGATTAACAACAAGCAGAAAAACAATTCTATTTCCCCTGTTTATTGTATGAGGGAAAATAGATTAGATTTAAAAACCCTAGTGTTACCTACATGTGATGGCACAGTACAATTTTATGGGGGTGAAGTTAATATAATTAAACAATTAATAATTAAATAGCTCCCTTTGTTTACAGTATTGTTTCAACACTACCTTTACATTTATCTATCATCGCCACTAAAATTTGGAAGTACATGTTCATTCTATAGGAAACAATATAGTGTTGAAAGAAGCGTAAGTGAAATTATATGACATCTTCCAAAAGCACAAACAACACTGAATAGATTGACATTGCAAAGAAATCAACTTTGACTGCATTTGAATCATTTTATTGGGTAGGATTAAAAACATCAGCCATATGGTCTCTCTTTGACAAGACGCAAAGCTTGGAGGAGCCTGAAACTGAGGAGGAAGGCAAATAGACAAATAATTATTTTAGTCATAGGATCTATCAAGCACTTGTACTGGTTTCAGTCCAACTTGTTCACAGCATTGGTTGAGATAGATAAAGTTTATTTCAAGCATCAGTATTTTATAGAACTTCAGAGTTATCCAGACAATTTACTTCTCTGTTTTCATCAACAGTTGCTGCATTCACTTTCTGTTTAGGAATGTTTGGTTCTGTGTAAGGTTAGTTTCTACTGCTTCTAGATGTTTTTACTGTTTTGCAAATTGTATATCATGCTAAGTTAACAAGAGATCATGTTTGCTATAAATCTATTGGTACACTTTCCTGCACAGTGCATTCTGGCGCATTGCCATGCTACCATAAACGATTTTCAGATGATGGGAGCAAATAGTGTAGGTAAATACTAACTTTTTTATGTCAGGAGCAACCTGAGTCGCTTCTGGCGTGAGAGAATTGGCCAGGGGATGTTGCCCAGGGGATGCCCGGATGTTTTGATGTTTTTACCATCCTTGTGGGAGGCTTCTCTCATGTCCCCACATGATAGAGGGAGCTTATCCGCACTCTCCCCGGGTGGGATTCGAACCTGGCAGCCTTCAGGTCAGCAACCCAACCTTCAAGTTACAAGGCTTTAATCCTCTACGCCATTGGAGGCTCCAAATACTAACTGAGTGCAACAGAATACATGTTTGATATATTTTGAATGCAATTGTATGTAGAAGATGTACCCAGTTATTGCATGAGTGAAATGCAACCCGTACAACTACTTCTGGTGGGGCTCCATGGCTAAATTAAAGTGAAAGTGATGTATGCTACCATGGTGACAACCATGGGAGGCTTCCCGTGTTGCATTGACATTAATGGGGGGGAAATCCCCCATGGGATGGGGTTTCTGATATGTTAGACAATGTGGGGCATGGGGCGATGGGTTCCCCATGCCCCCAGATGGGTACTGACGGATTCGCCATAATTTGTGGCGATTCTGGCAGCCAATATGATGAGGTTCATAGTTAAGTGCATCTAGCAGCTATCATCAAAGGATGGGTTCCTATCTAATACAATGAAACCATGCAAAAATAAAAGTGTACCATTGTATGTTAATAACTGTTGGAACAATATTTCTCAGGTTTGCTAAACCATTATGATCTCATGTATATCTAAATATATATTACTCCCTTAGCTTTAGAATAGCCTTAGATGATAATAGTCTTTTTCAAAATTTTATAAAAGATTGAAAGAAATATTGCTGCTCACATTAATCTTTTTTGCCTCTGGTAATGCAGTTTTGTAAGTTTCTGCGACATTTCAAATGCAAACTTGTTTAATGAGCGGTGTTGCTGGAACAACAGAAATACATGTGTACACCATGATACACAAACATTCTTTAAAAAACACTTTGAACTTCTTAAAAACATTGTGGTGCTCTGTCATCAAGATCTAAGAGTGGTTCTACACAGCCCTTTAACCCGGGAGCAATTACGTTTGTTAAACGCGATTAAAATCCATACATGCCCCAGAAAGTGTGTGCTTTTTGGGGGAGAGAGTGTCCACATACCCTGCGGGACTTTCCGGCAGGACACTGGGACACTAAACAAAACCCCCAGAAAAGCCTTTAAAAGGGAAAAAACTTACCCGGTTGTCATTTCCCCTTCTCCAGAGCTCTCCTGGCCCATAGAAGTGATGTGCCAAGAGAAGGGGAAGGAAGAAAATCACTCCTGGCCCCCCTTTCTCCTGGTGTGTCATTTCTACACACGAGGAAAGCTCTGGAGAAGGGGGAATGGTGGCCGAGTAAGTTATTTTCTGTCTTTTCTGGGGTGGTTTGGGAGGGGGTGAAAGCTGAGACAGATGTATATATGGGCACCAGAAGTCACACGGCACAATCTCCAGTCCCATCTACACAGCGCCCACAGCTGGAAAGACACACTCGGGTCTTTCCACCTGACAAATTACCTCAGGACAAAGCAGGGGTTTCCTGCTTTGTCCTGAATAATTCATTTTTATGTGGGGTGTCATTGTTGTAGTTGCGCCAAGGGGCAGTTGTGGTACTACTGGTAAAATTGCTAGTAGAAGGAAAACGGATAATGGTGAGCAGGTGTTTGATGAGGAACCGCAAGTAAAGCGGATTCGGGAAATACTTATGGCTCCTACTGATGAGGAGATGTTTGAAGGCTTCTCTAGTGAGGAGGACTTGATGGAGGAAGATGATGGATTAACAGAAAGTAGAGGAACTAAGAGGTCAACTCGGGAGCAAGAGTCAGATGAGGAAAGGGAAAGAAAGAAGATTCGTGATATACTTACTGCTCCCACGGAAGATGAAATGTTTGAAGGTTTTTCTGGGGATGATGGGTCTGAGAGTGGGATGGAAGAAGCTGCAGGTTGGACTCAAGTAAATGTGTGTGCAGCACCACTTTCTGAGAGTGCATCGGGAGACTGGCATGCTACTGGTACACCAGAGACATGGGGAGATCTAAGTCTTGAACAAAGATGGAGTGATTGGAGGGCTGGTGGGTGAGGTTCACATATGAGATCAAGATCAGCTGTGGATAATGATGACAGGGCAGAGGCCTCATCATCCTCAGACTCCAAGGTGTAAGTTAAAAGTGGAATTGAAAGTGAAGGTCCCTTGCAGAAGGCAAGGTGTCGTTTTTGGGACATTGTTTTGTCGCTGCCTGTTCTCCTTGGGTCCTGGCTGTACAGCTTCGTGTTCTGAATTCGGATTGATTCCTGCTTTGGCGTTCCTGACTTGGCATTTCTGCTTTGGCGTTCCTGGCTCCTGAAACCAGTTTGGCTCCTGACAACAGCGTTCGTTCCTGCTTTGGCGTTCCTGGCTTGGCGTTCCTGGCTCCTGAATCCAGTTTGGCTCCTGACAACAGCGTTTTACTCCTGGCTTGGCGATTCCGACTTGGCGTTTCTGGTTTGGCGTTTCTGGCTTCCACTGGCTCCTGAATCCGGTCTGCTTCCTGACGACGACAGTGTTTGCTCCCGGCTTGGCGTTTCTGGCTCCCCTTTGGCTTCTGAATCCGGTCTGCTTCCTGACGACGACAGTGTTTGCTCCTGGCTTGGCGTTTTTGGCACCTTTTGGCTTTTGAACTTGGCTTGGCTTTTGGCAACGGTATCATTTGCACTCATTATTTAAGAGCGTTTGGCGCTTCCCTGACTCTCTGTGACGCATCATAGCGTGGCGCTTGTTTCAGTGAACATTTTGGTTACATTTGAACCGGATTATCAAGCTAGATAATCCGGGTTATCTTTCTGTTCCTGTTTTGTGCCTTTTCTTGAAGCAAAGACGTTTACTTTTAGTGGAAACCCTGAAGTTAAGTGTTTCTGAGTTCAATTTATCATTTAATAAACATTTGCTAACTTATTGTGTGTGGCTCTTTAAGAGGAGTCTGTATCGTGACAGTTATTTGGATGCCCCACGTGAAAACATGAGAGCTCATGCTTTAAAGAGGCTGTCTGGATATGCCCTAAGTCATATAGACTCTCAACAACTGTTGTCACAGCTAATGCAAAAAATTACATGTGAGAGCCAGCATGATGTGTGTTGGACTACGGTTGCATGTACACTATAGAATTCATACAGCTTCATACCACTATGGAATAATGGGGGTTATAATTTTACAAGGTTTTTAAACTTTTCTTCCCAAGTGTGCCTCATCAAAATCATGGCATCACCATTCACCACTAGTTTTAATCTTCCAATTTTTTGACTCATGAACCTCCAAGCTAGAGCATGACGAGTGAAAAGGAACATGACTTCTGGCTTCTACAGTGCACTAGGCTGTCGCCAAGTTTTCCATGGAGC
The DNA here is from genome assembly GCF_035594765.1 of Anolis carolinensis. Taxonomy (NCBI): domain Eukaryota; kingdom Metazoa; phylum Chordata; class Lepidosauria; order Squamata; family Anolidae; genus Anolis; species Anolis carolinensis. The sequence continues at coordinate 190,035,007 of NC_085843.1, forward strand.
TTGCTCTCAGTTGCATGCCTGTCAAACTGCAGTTAGGCAGCAATCCTGTAAGATTTACCTGGGCATATGTCTCACTGACTCAGTGGAACCACTTTGTAGTAGATGTTACATATGATTGAGCTGTTAATTAGTGTTCATTTTCTTATTGCTATTGTTGGCAGCTCTAATTACACATGATCTGAAAAAGGATGACTTTGACTCAGTGATTTACAATTATTGATAGCAAATTGATAGTTCTCTTTCGAATACTGGTGCATGTCAAATTTATTTCTGAAATGTCTTCCTTCATGAAATCTTTCCAAAACATGAAGTGCTACATAAGTTGTCAAAGGGTTGTAGAAGGCTTTCATGGCCGGGATCACAGGTTTTTGTGTGTTTTCTGGGCAACAAGGCCATGTTCCAGAAGTATTCTCTCCTGACGTTTCGCCCACATCTATGGCAGGCATCCTCGGAGGTTGTGAGGTATATGGAGGAACTAAGCAAGGAAGGTTTATATATCTGTGGAAGATCCTGGGTGGGGAAAAGAACTCTTGTCTGTTGGAGGCCAGTGTGAATGTTGTAATTAATCACCTTAAATGGCCTTCCAAGCTTCACATTCTGGCCTGGGGGAATCCTTTGTTCAGAGTCATTAGCTGTCCCTGATATATTCATGTCTGGAATTCTTCTGTTTTTAGAGTGTTGCTCCTTATTTACTGTTCTGATTTTGAAGATTTTTTAATGCTGGTAGCCATATTCTGTTCATTTTCATGGTTTCCTCCTTTCCGTTGAAATTGTCCAAGTGCTTGTGGATTTCAATGGCTTCTCTGTGTAGTCTGACATGATAGTTGTTGGAGTGGTCGAGCATTTCTGTGTTCTCAAATAATATACTATATTATACTCTAAGTGTATTTTTGCCCCTTCACTCCTTGTGTGAAACTCAGCCTTAGCTCTTGCCACTATAGACGCTTCTGAGGGCAGCATGGTCAGATGTACGTCAGAATCTGCATGACCGATGACAGGGAGAGGACAATGAAGAGGGTCATAAGCTTTCCAATGAGCTCAGGAGGATTCTTGGCTGGGGGAATTAATCGGGTACATCTTTTTCCCATTCAAATGGGATTTTTAACCCATTCATCAAATAATTAATTGATTAGTTAATTCATTCAGGCCAAGTGCAGAACGATAGAACAGATAAATTAATGCCTCAGTCCATTGATCTGTCGGAAGTCTACAGCTCAGTGGTAGAAAAGGTCCCACGTCTACTCTTTACCATTTCCAGGGAAGTCAAGGGGAAACAGACCTAGGTGGATTTCTGGAGGGCTAATGCCACTCAGTGCAGGCAGTATTGAGCTAGTTGGGCCAATGGTCTGTATAGAGCAACTTGCCATAGAGATGAGAGAGGGAGAGAGAGAGAGAGAGATGTCCCATCTACATCGCCATATAATGCAATTTCATAATGCAGTTTAATAATAATAATAATAATAATAATAATATTTACTATTAATAATAATATTTATTATTAATAATATTTATTATTAATATTTATTGGTTTTCGTGCCAAAAGATCTCAGCAGGCATTTGGAAACAATAGACATTGACAAAATTACGATCTGCCAACTGCAAAAGGCCACCCTACTGGGATCTGCACGCATCATCCGAAAATACATCACACAGTCCTAGAAACTTGGGAAGTGTTCGACTTGTGATTTTGTGATACGAAATCCAGCATATCTATCTTGTTTGCTGTGTCATACAATATAATAATAATAATAATTTTATTTCTACCCCACTTTATCTCCCCGAGGGGACTTACAAAGACAAAACAAATTTTAAAAACACAACAGTAAACAAACAATTAAAAACAGACCATAGAAATTCAACTAACACAATAATCATTAAAACACTGGACAATAGGTTCCATAACATGAGTCTATACTGCAGTACAATACAGTCAAACTACATTATTTATTTATTTACAGCATTTATATTCCGCCCTTCTCATCCCGAAGGGGACTCAGGGCGGATCACATTACACATATAGGCAAACATTCAATGCCTTTTAACATAGAAAAAAGACAAAGGCTCCAAGCGGCTTCGAACTCATGACCTCCTGGTCAGAGTGATTCATTGCAGTTAATTGCAGCTGGCTTGCTCTCCCGCCTGCGCCACAGCCCGGGCAATATAGATGGAGCCAGAGAGAGAACAGGTACAGAATGATCTCAGCTGGAAAGCTGGCTTATTCTATATTATTTTCAACAGAGGGACAGGCACAATATTTTGCATGGCTGGAGAAGGGTCCTCTGTTGACCTTAATGGGAAAGGTTTCATACTCAGGCCCCTTCTACACTGTCATATAAAATCCAGATGATATGTTTTGAACTGGATTATATGGCAGTGTAGACTCATATAATCCAGTCCAAAGCAGATAATGTGGATTATCTACTTTGATTATCTGGATTATATGGCAGTGTAGACTCATATAATCCAGTCCAAAGCAGATAATGTGGATTATCTTCTTTGATTATCTGGATTATATGGCAGTGTAGGAGGGGCCTCAGAAGTTGTCCATTGTTGTGCTCACACAGTTTTGGAAGTCATCTCTTTCTGTCTTTAAACAGATTACAATCAAAAGAACAACATAATCTGGAAGAAGGGTGTTCAGTGACCTCACATTACAACGTGTGTTTCTTCTTTGCAGTTCTAATTCTATACCTGTAGTTTCCCTGATTTTTTAAAAAGCAAGATTTTCAACTTCATTGCAGTCTAAAATATCACTCATATTGAATTTTTCTTGAAAAAGCAACTGGAGGAAAAAGCAGTCAGTCTTGCTTTGCCATTTCCTATATGGGAGACACCTCCCATAGGAGTTAGAATTTAAATATGAATAAGTTTTCACGACACAAGAAACCCCTCTCTGTTGATACTGACACACATATTAGGAAGAGCAAGGCTTCATCTACACTACCAAATAATTCAGTTTGAAAATATAATACAACTTACTGTATATACTCGAGTATAAGCCTAGTTTTTCAGCCCTTTTTTTAAGACTGAAAAAGCCCCCCTCGGCTTATACTCGAGTGAGGGTCCTGGTTGGCTTATATTTGGGTCAGCTTATATTCGAGAATATATGGTACATTTATTATTTTTCTCTATTATTATTGGTATTATTACATTAATTATATTTCTCTATTATTGTTGCTACTATTACATTTATTTTACTCTATTTATTATTATTAATAATAATACATTTATTATTTCACTCTGATCTTATTATTATTATTGCATTAATTATTTTACTCTATTTATTATTACATGTATTATTTTCCTGTATTTATTATTATTATCCTTACATGTAATATTTTACTCTATTATTATTAAAAGGATACATAAAGGCATTTACATTGAAGAAGATGAGAATAATGATTTGATCAGAGTTGGACAGTCTTATCTTAAATTTGAGCTTTATGTAAATTCAAAAACATTTAACCTACTGGTCCCTCAATTAATGTAATTTTATTGGTATCTATTTTTATTTCTGAAATTCACCACCCTCGGCTTATACTGGAGTCAATGTTTTCCCAGTTTTTTGTTGTTTTTTTTGTGGTAAAATTAGATGCCTCAGCTTATATTCGGGTCGGCTTATACTCGAGTATATAAGGTAATTGCCCTGAATTGAACTACATGTATCTACGCTGACCATATAATGCAATTTTATGGCAGTATAGATGGGGCCGAAGTGCATTATATGGCAGTATAGATGGGGCCGAAGTGGAAAAACTGTGCTTTCAACAAACTTTTTGTTATATCTCAGCCAATGCAATTCCTTTTGCTGTTTGAAGGCTATCATGGAAGGTTTTTGCACAGCTACTTTCTGGTGCTTTCTGCATACAAAAGAAACACTCAGAGGGAATCACTGAAGTGTGGACTCTGATGCTGTAAAATATAATGTCATAGCAAGCATTACTTGCTGAATCTTGAAAAAACCAATAGGACAGAAAAGGTTCCCTGTGGAATTTCACACACACACATTATACAGATAAACTTGATTTTCAGAAGAAATACAATCCATTGGAATAAGATAAGTTTATAAGATAGTCATTTGGGATACGTCTGACATTACATCATTTGCACTTTAAATGTGATCTTTAAAAGCTATGGTATACAAACAGTCTTAATCTTTACTAACTCTACAGAAATGTCAAGGCAGGGAGGTCACTGGGGGTTCCAGAGTTAAAAGAGTACAGCCAAGACAATGACTCTAATTGCACTGTCAGGTACAGGCTTTGCTTCCTAGAAGATAGGTCTGTAAGAAGACATTTCATTTAGAGAGCTTCCCACGAGACCCCAAACACTCAGGACTAACTGCAGATATTAATGCAAAGTCACTGACCCATAGCCCAAGGTCTTTTGTATTTGGTCTTGCTCTGTGCATTTCAGCATCAGAAAACAAAAGTTGCCTGGATACTATGTTATATAAAAAAATATATAGGAGTAATTATTCACATCTGCATTAGCCGATCTTGGCTCATTGCATTTTCTAGCAATGAATTGGTTATAGCCTGGCTCAAAAACATATTTGGTCTAATGTCCTCCTGATCCCCATGTACTTGGACAAATGTAATCACAAATGAAATTCAGTGGCAGTGAACATTATTGAACCAGCTTTCAAACCTGTTTCAGTCATGGTAGTGGGACCGCAGACCATATTTGCAATAAGCATGTTCCTTCTTTGACAAAATATTGCTCCATTTTATTATGGACCTTTATTTCCACACAATAACAAGGAATGGCTTAGAAGGTAATATGAGAAAACCTATACTCATGACCAATGGGACTAATCAGAGCATAAAATGGCCCTACACTATTCAGAATCGTCTTAAATGGCTTTATTAATAACAGTTTCAAACCAAACTTCCATGTACTCCAAATGGATGGGACTAAAGCCCCACTACTGATATATGTAGATTAGTGGTTCCCAACATTTCTTTGACCAGGGACTACTTGACCGGATGTTGGGGAAGTAAAGGAGAGAATTCCAAGAGAGCAATAAAACAAGCCTTTTATTGTTATCACAGCTAATGATAAGGCAAACAGCCATAGGCACCTACTGTAATGGGTCCGTACCATGCAAATGGCCGTTGCAACCTGTGCGCAGTTAACAAAGAATATTTACCTTTGGCTTACCTAAAATTGACCAATGGCTAAGGGTCTTCCTCACCCTTCACACCCACTTGGCACAAGTTATACCAATGACCTAACTTGTTTACTCTGAGCTTTCTTCTCTCCTTGGAACTTCCTGGAGAAAGGCACCAGCTCACAGGAAGGGAAGGGCATATGCAGAGGCAAAGCTACATAGGCAAAAGTTTACTATTTTCTGTCTTATGGTCCCTTCATGGGGATCACTTTGACCAGGGTCTACTCTCCAACATTAGTACCAAAAGGGTTACAAATCAGTTTTTGGTCAACTTTAGATTCAGTTTATTTATTTGGGGTGCAGATTCAGAAAATTGCCACCAGATGAGTCTTCTCCGCCATGGCCTGGAAAGCCTCCCAAGGCCGAGAAAGTGTTGGCGAGAGCAAAGCGTTGGTATCTCCTTCCTTCCTTCCTTCCTTCCTTCCTTCCTTCCTTCCTTCCTTCTCTTCCTTCTCTTCCTCTCCTTCTCTCTCGCTCTCCTCCAACGGTGGCACGCACCCTCGGCACCAATTTCCCTGCATGTCTTGTGGCCCTTATTTTAGGTCTCAGCCCACAGGTTGAGAACCACTGAATTGTAGAAGATGGCATCCTCATGTCATTATCTAAAACAGGCCTCAAGTATTTATTACATACTTTTATGGCTTGTTGTAAAGAGATTATCAAATTTATCAAAACAAATATTGTGGTTTTCTTCTACGTGCATACTAATAAATAATTGAACTTGATATAAAGTAAGTCATAATGTTTTTCTATATGTTGCTATAGAATTTATTACAGAACACCATATGAAAAATGTTGTCACTATAATAAATGTTACAGCAGCAGTTTCCTAAATATTGCCATTTTTCGGGATAGATTTGATTTCCTCCTTTTGCAATGCTAGAAAATATTACTAAAATGTTCTATATGAAGACTATGAGTGGTAAAAGTTTAGGTCATATATATGTGTGTGTGTATTTTAAAAAAGTTCCCAGGTTCAAATCCCGGGAGCGGAATGAGTGCCCGCTATTAGCCCCAGCTCCTGCCAACCTAGCAGTTCGAAAACATGCAAATGTGAATAGATCAATAGGTACCGCTCCGGTGGGAAGGTAATGGTGCTCCATGCAGTCTTGCCGGCCACCTGACCTTGGAGGTGTCTGCGAACAACGCCGACTCTTCGGCTTAGAAATGGAGATGAGCACCAGCCCCCAGAGTCGGTCACGACTGGACTTAATGTCAGGGGAAACCTTTATCTTTACCTATTTTAAAAAGATAGCCTTGGAAAGACACTTGGGACATGTCTTGGCTGACACAAAGAAACCATTGACAGAATCTGGCTAAATTATTTTTTCCCAGCTTAAAGTGTCACAAGAATATTTCTCCAGCCCAAATGCATATCGTATGTTTTACATTTTTGTATCATGCTGTATTTTCAAGATGTGTATGATTTTTAAAGATGCGTATGATTGTGTTTTTACCTTTTTGATGACTCTGTTTTTATTCCTTTGTTTGTTTGTATGGATTTATGATCATGAAATAAAATAATGACAATAAACCTGGATTTTTGGGGAACTGGTTAACTGAAATTACAGTGAGAAGACCTCTGCATGTAGTTATAATTTAACCTTTTGAATTTCAGATTTCGCACAACTTAACTAGTCTGTTAATTTTTTCAGTTACTTTGTTAATTTTCAGTTAATTTTTTTCAGTTACTATGAATGCTACATGCAATTGGCTTGTCATAAAGCACAATCTCTTATCCAACCCATCTGATGGTATGACACACAACAGAGGCCAAGGAAGCAGCACAAACTAGTGCTTGTACCGCAAGATATTCTGCCACACCATTTAGCGAGGCTATACTTCAGTAATTGTGAACATAGCTTTAAACAACACAAAGGAATGGTATGCTTATCAAATTTGATAAGGCATGCTTTCAAATTGAAAATGACTAGTGATAGCAAATATCACCAAGGACAGGATCAGAATTCAAAATAGCCCTATCAGATAGAAGAGCTGGACCAAAACCAATAAAAATGAACTTCAAGAGGGACAAATGTAAGGTCCTACAATGTGTTGTCGGAGGCTTTCATGGCCGGAATCACAGGGTTGTTCTGTGTTTTCCAGGCTGTATGGCCGTGTTCCAGAAGTATTCTCTCCTGACATCTTCGGAGGATGCCTGCCATAGATGTGGGCAAAACGTCAGGAGAGAATACTTCTGGAACATAACCATACAGCCCGGAAAACACACAACAGTCCTGTAAGGTACTACACTTAGGCAGGAAAAAAATGCACAGATAGGATAAATGACACTTGCCTTGGCAGCAGGACATTTTAAAAGTTTCTAAGGTAGTCCATAAGCTGAACATCAACAACATGATTCTAGGTTGCATCAATAGGAATACAGTGTCTATATTGATGTCAGTAATGCCCCCGGTGGCACAGTGTGTTAAAGCGCTGAGCTGCTGAACTTGAGGACCAAAAGGTTGTAGGTTCAAATCCAGGTAGCGGAATGAGCACCCGCTGTTAGCCCCAGCTTTTGCCAACTTAGCAGTTCAAAAACTTGCAAATGTGAGTAGATCAATAGGTACCGCTCCAATGGGAAGGTAATGGTGCTCCATGCAGTCATGCCAGCCACATGACCTTGGAGGTGTCTACGGACAATGCCGGCTCTTCAGCTTAGAAATGGAGATGAGCACCAACCCCCAGAGTCGGACACAACTGGACAACATCAGGGGAAACCTTTACCTTTTTAATGGTATTTTACTTTAGTCAGGCTTCACCTAGAATACTATATTGAGTTCTGGGTATCACAGTTCAAAAAACTGGAATGTGTCCTGAGGATAGTGAAAGTAAAAGGTCTGGAAACGATGCCCTATGTGGAATGATTTGGGTGCTGGGTATGTTTAACTTTGGAGAAGAAATTTTTAAGAGGTGGCATGCCAAACATGTTTAAATATTTAAAAGAATGAGGATGAAGCAAGCTTCTTATTGACACTCCGGAGAATAAGGGCTCATCCACACTTTCACTTAGTTCAGTATGTCATAGGATTGGCCTCACAGATGCTAAATGCCACACAGGGCTGATTGGGATTAACCTGAGGCAAGGCCACCTTAACCTGGTTAAGCGAAGTCAAAGGAATCCAGTTTGGGAGACATCCCAAATCCTTACGCAGGATTCCAGCTTTCACCCAACTTAGGGGCTAACTGGAACTAGCCGCATCAGTCATGATTTCCACCCCATGTTCCCTGGATTCAGGTGGTTCAAGGATATAGGATGGTAGGCCCCAGGTGTCTCCTTGCCCTATGTCATAACCGTCTCCACCTACAACACTGTTTTCAGGCATTTGGGGTAATGTCAGTCAGAGAGCCCATGCATCAAATGAGAAAGTGGGGCTTTTCCTCATTTCCCGTTACCAGTTCCTTAGTGTTTTGGCACACTGGTTGATGTCACCCAGAACGTTCAAGACCAGGTAGTTGGCATGTTGCAACTGGAGGGGGTGACATGTAGGGTGGCTGCCCAGTGGCATAGTACATAGAGTCATAGAATCGTAGAGTTGGAAGAGACCTCATGGGCCATCCAGTCCAACCCCCTGCAAGAAGCAGGAAAATCTCATTCAAAGCACCCCCAACAGATGGCCATTCAGCCTCTGCTTAAAAGCCTCCAAAGAAGGAGCCTCCACCACAGTCCGGGGCAGAGAGTTCCACTGCTGAACAGCTCTCACAGTGAGGAAGTTCTTCCTGATGTTCAGGTGGAATCTCCTTTCCTGTAGTTTGAAGCCATTGTTCCATGTCCTAGTCTGCAGGGCAGCAGAAGACAAGCTTGCTCCCTCCTCCCTATGACTTCCCCTCACATATTTGTATATGGCTATCGTGTCTCCTCTCAGCCTTCTCTTCTGCAGGCTAAACATACCCAGCTCTTTAAGCCGCTCCTCATAGGGTTTGTTCTCCAGACCCTTGATCATTTTAGTTGCCCTCCTCTGGACACTTTCCAGCTTGTCAACATCTCCCTTCAATTGCGGTGCCCAGAATTGGACGCAGTATTCCAGGTGTGGTTTGACCAAGGCAGAATAGAGGGGGAGCATGACTTCCCTGGATCTAGATGCTATACCCCTATTGATGCAGGCCAGAATGCCGTTGGCTTTTTTCTCTGCCGCATCACATTGCTGGCTCATGTTTAACTTGTTGTCCACAAGGACTCCAAGGTCTTTTTCGCACACACTGCTGTCAAGCCAGGCGTCCCCCATTCTGTATCTTTGCATTCCATTTTTTCTGCCGAAGTGAAGTATCTTGCATTTGTCCCTGTTGAACTTCATTTTGTTAGTTTTGGCCCATCTCTCTAGTCTGTCAAGATCGTTTTGAATTCTGCTCCTTTCTTCTGGAGTGTTAGCTATCCCTCCCAGTTTGGTGTCATCTGCAAACCTGATGATCGTGCCTTCTAACCCTTCATCTAAGTACCATGTAAGTGAGTAACTTTATTTTTCTATCCCGCCACCACCTCCCTGCAGGGACTCAGGGCAGCTAACACGGGCAAAGTCCCAGAAGCAATAAACAATGTACAGCAGATAAAAATATATTACAATAAGTAAAAACACAGTAAAATCAGCATTATACAAGAGCAATACATTAACCATGTTTGATGTGGCTGGAGAGTAGGGACTCCCTCCTCCTTCCGAGGCGGTTGACGGGACACCATGCAGTGCAATCCAGATACCTGGATACCGGATTGGCCTAGCATTGCCTGTCAATGTAGAAGGACTCTATAGGAGAAGAAATTCAATCTAAACATTAGAAAGAACTTCCTAACAGAGCTGTTCAATAGTGAAATGTGCTGCCTCCGAGTCTGGTGGAACCCCTTCTCTGGAGGACTTTAAACACAAGTTGGATGACCATGTGTCAGGCCTACTTTGTGAGTTTTGTGTTGAAGATTCTTTTTCAAATTACAAGTAATTCGTTATTTTTAAATAGCTGCTTTGGGACTAATCATTATTAACCTCTTCTCAATCCCATTTTTTAAAAAACATCAGCTCAGTAGTAAATTTTCTGGCATGATTATAGTTGTTGGACAATCCACTTGTGGTTCATACCTTTGATCAGAGAGCTTCCTATACAAAGTGCTGTTAAATATACAGTAGAGTCTCACTTATCCAAGACTCGCTTATCCAAGGTTCTGGATTATTCAATGCATTTTTGTAGTCAATGTTTTCAATATATCGTGATATTTTGGTGCTAAATTCGTAAATACAGTAATTACTATGTAGCATTACTGCCTATTGAACTACTTTTTCTGTCAAATTTGTTGTATAACATGATGTTTTGGTGCTTAATTTGTAAAATCATAACCCAATTTGGTGTTTAATAGGTTTCTCCTTAATCTCTCCTTATTATCCAATATATTCGCTTATCCAACATTTATGTTGGATAAATGAGACTCGACTGTATATATATCTCAGCACTGACCCTGCTTAGCCCCACATTTATTTCTCCAGTCAAATAATCTAGCTTGGCAAGAGAGAGAAAATAGAGATACAGAAGCCTGCTAGCTCAGGGCACAAACATTTCTTAGTAGCCTTGCGTTGTGATGAAGCCCTTCTTTTTAAAAGAAAACAGAAAACAAGATCAATGCAAAAAAAGAATTGCAAGAATAAGACAGTTGATCCTTTTCTCTTTCCCTGCTCACCTTGGGCCATGATCTAAAAACCTGTCAAATCTGTTCTGGATTACCTCTGGGTTCGCCCTTATTCTGGGGACACGATTGGGATGCAAAGGCCTTGGATGCTTCAGATGCCCCAACCTGTCTCAATATTGCCACGGCAAGGCACACCCATGCATGCCATTCTACGTCCATCCATTCTGCTATTGAGTGCTGTAAGGAAAAATAACATCTTTTCTTTTATGTAGTCAAGATCTGGGAAGATGCCAGAGATCTTAAACAAAGGTAAGATGTAAAGTGGTAGACAATACAGTAGAGAAATAAAATCCATATCAAGGCTATAATGGTCATAAAGCTATAAGGAGGGTGTATAATCGCTCCTGGACTTTTAATTTGTGACTAATTTGTTGCACAATGAGGTTGCAATTTTCTAATTGTGATTGCCACTTTAATTTTACTCATGGCTGTGCAACTAACAATGTATAGTCTAGTAATTAAAATTAATTGTACCTTCACTTGCATATTTCTACTAGGCTGTTAAATTTAGCCTGTAGGCTCAATGATTTTGTTCTCTGAAAGATGCTGAACTCATTTCAGGGAGCCCAATTATGTTACACCTTGTAATTCTAGTATAAAAACCAGGCCTTTACTTTTATGTAAAGAATTTGCAGAATGGCATTTTAAAGAACATGTATGCTCAGCTTTAGTAATCTGGTAGATGTGAATGTTAACACTGTTATTATAGACAAGGCATTATTGAGATACAACTTACAAAAATAGTAATTATTACTTGCATGGGTATCTTTTGTAAGCTCAAATAGATTTCTAGCATTCAATTACTTTAAAGCACAATTACCAGTAATCTTCTGGACTCCATTTGTAGTTTAAATCTGATTAATTCAGAGTTGCGTTCTAAAAAAAAAGCCCTTTTGCACACGAAACTACAAAGCAGAAAAAAGAAAAGGTAAAGCAAATAGTGATCCTACCAGCCAAAACTTCTTCATTTAAGAATGCCTGGGAAATAGCAGATTTCCATTTCTAGTTCTTCTTACTTGAATACTGCAGTCCTTCAAATAAAAAGATCAATGTACACCAGGCATGATGCAATGCACATTGGGATTGATGCACATTGGCTCTGTTGTGTTTTGGTCCCATTGTATTAGGCACTGTTGCACATTGTGAAGTTTGCTGGCTCTGCTGCATTATGGCAGATATGGATGTGAACATTAAAGAACGGTGCAATTCTAATTCCCACAGATATAAATCCACTTATGTAATATGTTATAAATTGATAACGTATTTTTACAGATCTTAGCTGGGTTTCAAGCCCCAGTCCCAAACATTCCTGGAAGGATTAATCTAATCATCTACCAAAAACTGGTTTGGCAGGAAACTCCCGTCAGGCCAAAGGCAATACCAATCCAAAGGAGACAGTGGTCCTACACTCCTTATAGAGGTTTAAAAAGGTAAAGGTTTCCCCTGACGTTACGTCCAGTCATGTCTGATTCTGGGGGTTGGTGCTCATCTCCATTTCTAAGCCGAAGAGCTGGCGTTATAATGTACAGTAGAGTCTCACTTATCCAACATTCTGGATTATCCAATGCATTTTTGTAGTCAATGTTTTCAATACATTGTGATATTTTGGTGCTAAATTCGTAAATACAGTAATTACAACATAACATTACTGCGTATTGAACTACTTTTTCTGTCAAATTTGTTGTATAACATGATGTTTTGGTGCTTAATTTGTAAAATCATAACCTAATTTGATGTTTAATAGGCTTTTCCTTAATCCCTCCTTTTTATCCAACATATTCGCTTATCCAACATTCTTACGGCCCATTTATGTTGGATAAGTGAGACTCTACTGTATTAGCTAATATAACACATGGGGGGAGGGTTGACCATCCATGAAGCCAGCCCATTGTTGCTGATTATACCAACTCCTGAAGAAGGTGATTTTTTCCCCGAAACAGGGTACAAAAATACCCGGGAACCCCTGTAGACTTTACTTGGGACTTTATTTGGACTTTACTTGCAAAGACTTTCTTGAGAGCAGTGCTCCATCATTATTTTCTTCATTCTGTATACAGCAAAATGACCAATTGTCTGTTTAATTCATTTGGAAGATATTTTCATTGATTATGTATCCCTGAAGCCTATATACATTGGAACCAATATCAGACTTTTGTGTTAGAGCTGTTGCTCCTTTTCATTTTGTCTGGTACTACCGAATTGAGCTTTGCACGGGGAACTTTAATAATACTATATGCTATTTGGACATTATTTTTTCTTTGTACATAGACCATCTTGTGTTTGTGTAAATACTTTACAAGTATTCTGGGATTTTGTATAGTATGTGATTTCAACTACCACAAGGATCGCAGATTCAGAGCCCAGCATTTCTAGCTCAAAAGGAATGAATGACATTTACCATCTGCAAAGCCTTTTCTCATTTGAGTCTTAAACTTAAAGCATACAATTATCATAATAAACAAGAGTATCACTTCTAATATTAACCATTTACCACATAAACCAAAATCCCTTTTGCAAAACCCTCATTTCATCTCCAGTTGCACAACAGAAATTGGCTCTATTGCTTCATCCCTTGCCCCACAACCTTCATAAATCTTTTTTTTTTAATTATAAGAAAACCAGTTCATTATAACAATGAAAATAACTAACTGCTCTGGGTGATTTTATCAAATCCATTTAATGTGATTGGGCAAAGTGACTTTTTTTTCACATGGTCCACTATTAGCTTCTTGACCTGAATCTTCACTAGCGCACATTTTATGGGCTTAATTACATATCTCCCCCTTTTCTGTGTAAATTAGCCTATATAAATAGAATGCCGTTGTTGCTGTGCATCTCTCTCGGGTGTTTCGCCAAAGCTGCCATTAAGAAATTTAACATATCCCGTTTTTTAAAAAAGATTTCTCTTTATTTATTTATTTATTTATTTATTTCCATCATTTCTATGCCGCCCTTCTCACTCGAAGGGACTCAGGGCAGCTCACAATCTGGCAAATTCAATGCCGGTATACAGTTCAAAAATAAAGCATAGCAATTAAAACAATCAATTTGGAATAATCCAATAAATACATTTAATACAGTACAATAAAAATACTTAATCCATTCGTCCACATAAACCTTGCACATAAACCTTGATCCGGGCCAAGTTAAAGCCATCATACCCTGTTTCCCTGAAAATAAGACATCCCCAGAAAATAAGACCTAGTAGAGGTTTTGCTGAATTGCTAAATATAAGGCCTCCCTCGAAAGTAAGACCTAGTAAAGTTTTTGTTTGGAAGCATGCAGGATCGGTAAATGTACATACTATAGATTGTTGTACATGTAAATAAAGGTAGTAACAATAAATAATAATAATAATAATAGCAACAACTTGATTCTTGTATCCCACCTCCATCTCCCAGAAGGGACTCAGGGCAGCTTACACAGGGACAAGCCCAACAACAACATAAATTTACATACAAACAGAAATTTAAAACAGTAATTTTAAAACAGTATAGCAATAAAATATAATATAGAAATTCTTGAAAGTATTCACAGTTTGGTTATGCTATTTTGTGATGACAACTACTGTACAGTAGATAATAAATTTTCATTTTTAAAAATTCAACCATAAATGTGAATTCGTCTTTATGGAAAAATAAGACATCTCCTGAAAATAAGACCTAGCGCATCTTTGGGAGCAAAAATTAATATAAGACACTGTCTTATTTTCGGGGAAACAGGGTAATTCATTCATTAAATGCTTGTTCGCAAAGCCAGGTCTTTACCTTTTTTCTAAAACTCAGAAGGGATGGAGCCTGCCGAAAATTAAATGTAAATGTTTGCTGTCAATATTATACTAAAAAGAAATTTTGCTATGGTTAATCATGCATACTTTGCAGTGCTAATTGCCACAGAGATACATGCACTCACATCAAAGTTTAAAACTTCCTGCTATGGACAAAACAAATACTCTTAAATGCATTTCCTTTTCTCCTGACAATTACAAACCTTCCCATGGTGGCCTATATTTGCTATGGGATAGTTTGTTATCTCTAGTCTAAAAACAGCCTTGATAAAGTATCTTTTGACACATTTACTGCTCCTTTAAATGAAATATTCACTGTATCTTCCAGAATCAGCTTGAATGGAATTGACTCAGTAGTTCAGCATGAGAAAGACAGGGGAAACATTTTCTAATTTAAAAGAAATTTGAGGAAATGTTTCTATTCCCCTCTCTATTATCTGGCCATTCTACAGCTTGGGCTTCTTCGGCTTCAACATGCACAGTTTGCTTTACAATCCTTCTGCAGAAATTAGCTGACACCCATCAACATAGATAACAGAAGGCTGTAGCATTAACACTTGAGAGCGCATTAATCTTTCCCAAATTAAAATCTGCACCACAGCATTTAAGATTGAGGCCACCATGGTTCAGTGCTGTTTGACCGCCAATTTTGATAAAAGTGTTTTAAGAGAGGGGAGACGGAGATAAATTGCCCATGGTTGCACAACACCAGTGAGGGTAAGTGTAGAATCTATGGGCTTCTCTCATTGCAGAGTGTCAGCTCAATGTTTGCATGTGTTTGCAGAAAGAGGAAAACAGAAAAGGAGGAAAACATTGCACTGTATTTCTTAGAGGCCATATCAATACTATATTTCATGAGTGGGCAACAAATACAGACTCTCATTTGAGTTTCAGGAGACAAAGCCAGCTTGGTTGTAAAACAATTTCATCTTTTCACCCAGAGTTTTTCAGAACAATACTTATATTTAGGGTTCACCAAAAACTGGCCGAATGAAATAGAAATAATAGCAAGTACTTACCATATATGAGGGTTGAATGAAAAGTAATGCCTCCATCATCATTACTTGGGTTTGGATGGGAATATTTTAACAAATCAAACACAGAAATAATCCTTAGAATGTGCTCTTTAACTACCACTATTCACTTTCCACATAACCACCAGACAATTAGATACATTTTTGCCAATGATGAACAAGTTTTCTAAAGCCGTCACAGAAGAAGTCGACACTCTGTTTCTGCAACCAGCATCTCACAGTTCTCTCAACGTCTTCATCAGAAGCATAATGATGTTCCTGCAGATCTTCTTTTATTATCAGGAACAGATGGAAGTCAGATGGTGCTAAATATGGACTGTATGGAGGATGCCATACAGTGGTGAGATCCAGTCTCTGAAGTTCTGCTATGGTGACATGTGAAGTGTGTGGTTTGGCATTGTCATGCTGCAGGAAAACATTTCCCTTTTCCTTTCGGACCCTTGTTAGCTGTTGTTTCAAATTTCGCAGCGTTGTGATGTAACGCTCTGAATTTTTTTGTTGTTCCACGTTCAAGGAAATCAACATGAATAACACCATCTGCATCCCAGAACACTGTTGCCATGATTTTTCCAGCTGAGGGCTGTGTCTTGAATTTCTTTTTCTGGGGCGAGTCTTTGTGTCGATATTCCATAGACTGACACTTCGTCTCCGGGTCGTAATGGTGTACCTATATTTCGTCTCCTGTCACAATTGAGTGGAGAAAGGCATCACCTTCATTCTCCAACCATCTGCGCAGGGTACCATACTTTGCACTTCAACAACACAACCATTCAATGCTAAGGCTTCCTGCCAAATGGAACTGTAGAGGAGAGTCTACTAAACAAGCCAGTACCTACCCCATGCCAGTACTGCCATCTGTTGAGGAGTTACGAAGGCGGAGGCATTACTTTTCATCCAACCCTCTGTATTTGATCCTGACCATCTTTATGATATTCCTCCATTTCCAGTAGTCATTGCAGGGTAAATTGGTTAATTTGGTTTAACCCTGTGTTTATAAAAGTTGGGGAAGCTCCAGAGTTTGCCTGAAACTCAAGAGCAACCCCAAAGCTTCTGTGTGGATGGAAGGTTCAGGATTTTCCTTGTGTCACCACTGTGACTCCCAAACAGCTTCCTTCTTCCTGGTCAGATTGGTACCTCTGCTGAGTTGTAGTTCAACACTCAAATCAATATGCCACACTGGACTTTAGGCATCAAAATTGCTTTCAAATGCAATTTAGGACCTCTTCACAGGGGACTTTTTTCGCCCCTTTTGTCCATTTGTTGATGTGGCCTGCTGAATGTCATCAGATGACACTGGCTTGGCCCCACTCATATTCCTCCTGAAGTGAAGGGCAAGCCTTGTGAGATACTTCCTCCTCCACAATGGAGAGGAAGCATTTTTCGGGTAGTTCTGATGGAGCTACCCACACTTTCCTCTCAATTTCCCCATATGTTGAGGGTAAGGACGGCAGGGCAACACACACTGTCACCCTTTCTCCCATATGATGGGGACAGGGCCAGTACCTTGTCCCGTCCCCACCATATGATGAGGAGAGTGCACAGGGTGCCGGAAAAATGGCCCGGCCCCAGGGGCTGTGTATAGTAAGGTAAAGGTTTCCCCTGATGTTAAGTCCAGTCGTGTCCGACTCTGGGGGTTGGTGCTCATCTCCATTTCTAAGCCGAAGAGCCAGCGTTGTCCGTAGACACCTCCAAGGTCATGTGGCCGGCATGACTGCATGAAACGCCATTACCTTCCTGCCGGAGCGGTACCTATTGATCTACTCACACTTGCATGTTTTCGAACTGCTAGGTTGGCAGAAGCTGGAGCTAACAGCGAGCACTCACTCCACTCCCCGGATTTGAACCTGGGACCTTTCGGTCTGCAAATTCAGCAGCTCAGCGCTTTAACACACTGAGCCACTGGAGGCTCCAGTGGGGCTGTGTATAGATGTCATTAAAACAAGGCAATATTCTTAACAACTCCTTTCCACCTAATTCCAAAGAAGCCATTCCTATGGTAAACCAGTACTGGCAACTATACTGGACTGGAGAGCAAACAAATCAAAGCTAAATCTAGACAAGACACAGGTTCTCCTGTCTCTTCAAAACACATATCTGGGAATAAGGATTTGACCTAAGTTAAATGGGATTACAAACCCCTCTGAAAATGCAGGGCCATAGTTTGGGAACACTCTTGGATTCAACTCTGAGCCTTGGAAGCTCGGATTTCAGCAGTGATTACATCTACAAGGACCATTTTGTAGCTGGAGTGTATTCCACTTAGCATAAACAGCCAACAAATCAGATAAATGATGCACAGAGCCAGGCATGTAGTGGTGGTGGTGGGGGGGGGGGCTTGAGGGGCTTCAGCCCCCCCAAAAAAAATTCTCAGGGTGGTCCGCAAGAAGACCTTACATTCATTATTTCAGCTGTTATGTTTATTCATATAATGATCTGATCACCATGCTCAATATATCCCATATGCATGGGGGTATTGGGATAACGATACAAAAGGTTTGCTAGGGTAGAGCCTCCCTCTCTCAGACTCAGCCCCCCTCCCCTGAACCAAAATCCCAGCACCCCCCCCCCCCCCCCCCCCGAATCAAAATTCTGGCTACAGGCCTGCACAGAGCTGATCTGAGTTAGTGCAGCCCAAAACCTCTGGACATGACCTTGAACCGTATTAACCCAAGTCTCAAATCGATCCAAATCCTCCTCCAGAATCTAGTGATCAGTTGGGCCCATTCTTGGACTGAACAAGGTGCAACTGTTTACATGGCCACCTCATGTTTCCCAGGTTCAGGCAGCCTGGGATATGGGATGGCACTCACCATCCATCCGCCATTCTCCTTGAAATGGGTACAACATGAGTCATGCTAGTCACATACCTGGAGTGATGCTGACCAGAATAATGAGGCAATCAGAGATTGGGGGGGGGATCAGTATCTCTGGATTTCAGTGATCAACACGACCTATGTCAAACCTGTTGGCCAACATGATGAGGAGAACTGAAGGGGACAGTAAGAGTGGTCATCTGATGGTGACAGACTGGGTTTTGAGCAACTGAATATTCAGGACTGACCTAGGAGTCTTTAATACAATAAAAGTTAGTGTGTCAGCTGATCTTGTTCCTGAGGAAGTTGGATCAGGCCACAGTGGTACATTCTGTGGTTACACCCGGTTTGTATTGATGCAATACACTCACTGTGGGGCTGCTTTTGAAAAGTGTTCTGAAATTTCAAGGAATTTGGCCAAAACAGCTGCAACTAGGTTGTTAACTGGGGCTGGCTGTAGGAAGAACTCAACTCCCTGGTTGACTGCTGGTCCACTTCCAGTCAGTAGAGCCTGACTACAATTTGAGTATTGGACTACAATTATGGAGACCAGGATTTGAATCAGCCATGGAATCCCACTCAGTAACCTTGGGTAACAACCCCATCATAAAGGGCAGATTTCAGCGGCATATGCTGACTCCACCCTGCATCACCCACAGAGCCCACCAGCTCCCAGGAAACAACACTGGCATGGCTCTGTGGATAATGGAGGGAGGAGCCGCTGCATGCTGCCACTATGGCAACACAGGATGCTTTCCATGTTGCCATAAGAAGCAATGGGGGGAAGCTGCGTGGCCCATGCTTCCCCACATAGGATTGCCTAAATCTGGAGCCAGGAGATGTGGGGCATGTGGTCCAGGGTTTCCCATGCCCCCGACGATACGAGGCAATTCTGGCGCCCATGTGACATGGTTGTAAGCCACACTCTGGTTTTCTGTGGAATCTTAGTGGCTTTATGTAGTGACAGCGTCTTCCTGAGTTTGGTTGACCTTTCTGCTCATCCAGAAAGGCAGCTCTTTCTGATTTTTGGAGAGATGATGTGGAATTACACTTAACTCAGAAAATATATAGGTGTTCTGTCATGCGCTGGGCCTTTAACTATTGTCTTTGTATAGGATGTATACTTTATGCCCAGCGGGAAGCCAGGGCGCCTCAAAAGAGAGGTTCTTGAGGATTTTTCTGAAAAAGATAGTCCTTTGAGTCTTTAATGAGATAACAAAGTCTTTATTGTTGAACAAATAATAAATCTTCAAGGAGTCAAATGACACTTCAAGGTTTCTTAATAAACTGTTGACTTTTCAATCTTGTCCCCAGGGGACAGACAATTGGCTTTGGATAACTGTGCTTTCTCTATAAGAAAATCCCCTTATAGCCTCTCCCAGGCTGTCTATTATCTGGGCCTAGCTAATGTGGGACCCACTACCGACTCCAAATGCGTCTGGGTATTGAGTGGACCTACCAACCAAGGCTTGCAGATGTTTCAGCTGGGGTTCCATGGATCTGTGGTGCTGTTCCCTCTCCGAGGTTTCTTTGGAAACTTTAGGGCTGTTTCCCTCAGGAGCTGTGAGGCTGAGAGGCTGTGAGCTCTTAGCCAGAACCTTTGGGACCTTTCCCCTGGAATTTCTGTTTCTGATTCCTCAGATGTTCTATATCCCCGGATGTTCTATATCCCCAGATGTTCTTGAGATATGAAGCTTTTCTACTGGACAAGCTGGTCTACATCCTATAGCTTAGCTTCCTTAAGAGAGACTGACTTAAAAATGGCTCCTTCCCTCCCAGAGCCCTGAACAAGGGGCGGAACCAAACTTAATGATGATGGACAGGCGGCCTGCCCTATGACTGCAAACATTAGCAGAAAAAAAATAAAGTTGGAGCTTCTAGTACAGCCGTACCAGCACAATCGGTAGTACAAAAACATTTGGGGTGAATACAGTAAAAGGTCTGGCCCATCTCCCAATCCTTTATCCAAGCCTTGGAATATAAGAGACATAGCTGAAAAGTAAATGACACCCCTCTGCTCATCACCCAATGAAATGGCCCTTCTCATGGCCATGGATTAGGTTGGGATGGAAGGGAAACTTCCTATCAGAATAGCAGTGTATAACAGAGGATTATCCCTTCATTTCATTAAAATGAAGGGATCAAATAAGGCCATGCACATATCTACAAGTTTTAAAAAAAATCTTACACCTGGATGCTAAGCTTTAAACATTTTCTCAGATATTGGCAGTTTGTCACATCTGCTATTAGACTTGATGGGGAAATTGCTATGTGGTGCTACCATGATCGTTGGGAAGGGAATCTTTTCAGACGTATTTCACTGGTACAAAAGTGCTCAATTACTCCACTGCAGTACAAAATTACCCAATTACTCTGTTGTATGATGCAGGAATGTAGCAAAAAAAAAAACTGGTCCAAGTATTTCTAAGCAAAAATGCACATGGACTCAGTTCATCACAATCCTGTTAGAAGTGCACCAAACAACAGTTATTCTGTTTTTAATTCTGTTTGATTCTGCATTCTGTTATTCTGTATTTAATTTAGAACACTTAGCCTGAACAACTGGAAATTGGAAATCAGTTGATAAAATGCAGAAGGTTATCTGCATTCATGTCAATATTGCACATTTCAAAAATATTAGGCAAACAATGTTAGGACTTTTCATCTGAGCCATCACTCTGAAGACAGGTGCCTAAAAGGTACAGGGCATCCTAACATTTATGGAGCCGAATGCACACCAGAGCTTTAAAGTGCATTTCAGCCACCTGCAGAATTCTGCAAAATGTAGTTTAGGGCAGGGTCTTTTAATTTTTCAGTTAGAGAGGTCCTCACCTTCCCAAACTATATTTCCAGATTTAAAGCCCTGATGTGCTAACGTCACACAAATTTCATTTAAACACTACCAATACACAAATCCCACATTAACAGTAAGACAGTGGTTCTCAACCTGGGGTCCCAAGGAGCCTCCGGTGGCCTAGGGGATAAAAGCCTCGTGACTTGAAGGTTGGGTTGCTGACCTGAAGGCTGCCAGGTTCAAATCCCACCCGGGGAGAGTGCGGGGACATGAGAGAAGCCTCCCACAAGGATGGTAAAACATCAAAACATCCGGGTGTCCCCTGGGCAACGTCCTTGCAAACGGCCAATTCTCTCACTCCAGAAGCAACTCCGGTTGCTTCTAACACGGAAAAAAAAAACCTGGGGTCCCCATATGTTTTTGGCCTACACTCCCAGAAATCCCAGCCAGTTGACCAACTGTTAGGATTTCTGAGAGTTGAAGGCCAAAAACATATGGGGACCCCAGAATGAGAACCATTGTGGTAAGAGGTCTCTGCTGCAAATTTCAGTGTCCCAAAAAAATTCTGGTCATATTGTCAAAACCATCCACTTGAAAGCCTTTAGAACTGAACCATGAAAACTATTTAATGCTGGACATTCTGATTCATTACTGAACTAAAACTACAAATATAGTCTTTGTCATGCTTGAGAGACTTGAAGAAAGGACGGGGCGGGGGGGGGGGGAGAGAGAGAGAGAGAGAGAGAGAGAGAGAGAGAGAGAGAGAGAGAGAGAGAGAGAGAGAGAGAGAGAGAGAGAGACTGACTCATTGAGATGCTTTCTTTATACTTTCCTCCTCCAGGAGATCATCCAGTAGCTGCTTCCTTGTCCACTGCAGAGAACTTTTGAGATGGGACGGGACAAAAACTGAAATAATAAGCTAGCTCCCATCCACATGGACATAATATCCCTATTGGAACTGAGAAACGAGCATTCAGTTAGTCAAGGTGCTGGTGGTCACTCTGACCTCAATCACAATATCCCTTCAGGACATACTGAAGTTAAGCCTGTGCTTAAGATCTGCACTAGATTAGAGTAAAACTGGAACGATGAGCACTTAATGATTTATCTGAATTGCTGCCATATGTACTTCATGCAACCTGCCTATTTTTATGCCTGATTCTCTTTCCTGACACTAAAAAAGTAAGAAAGCATCTGTTTTATGATGAGTTTGATATAAGTATGAAATAAAATACCATATTATTCTTTATGGATTTTTTTTCAATACAACATTGTCATGTTTTCAAGCAATTCGCTTTTGTTGTATGGACATAAGAGCTCTTTTTGTGAGAAATGTCCAAATTGTATAATGTCTAATAGATTTATTTGACTGTGTTAATGACATTTTTTACTTTGATGTTCAATTTATTCTCTTTATGAGTTGAAATAAACCTTCATGGGCAAAACCTCTTTTGCATCAATAGTAAGTTTATCTCATTTTGACACTATATACAAAAAGTGGACAGCACTACTAGGTATGCACTGAAAATTAGCAGTTCTTTTTTTCTCATTCACTCATAATCAAGCAAGGAGTCTTGCCTGCATTTGCCTGATGGCACAATTCTCAGAATTTTCCTGCACAAGTCACAATGAAGTGTATTTGTGTATGAGCATGTTGGTGGACTGTGCAGGAAACTTCAGGTATACTGTGGCTGTTGCCTACCTTGAACTGAATACAAGTAGTCCCCAAGTTATGAACACAATAGGTTCTGTAGGTTTGTTCTTAAGCTGAATTTGTATGTAAGTCAGGTACATTTTAAATGTACCTCCAGATCTAGATAGATAGATAGAAGCTTTGGATAGCATAGGGAAAGGGTAACATGCCTGTGGTGTTTGTTTTCCTGACTATTCCTCAGTTCAGAAAATTTAACCTCACTTTCTGTCCCTGTGGTAATTGGATTTTGAAAAATTTGGCTTGTGGAAGTAAGGATTGGTGATAAAGCTTCAGTGGAGACACCATTTCCCCATGATAACTCTTTCGGGAGTGGATTTCCCTTCTTAGTAGTAGATTTCTCTCAGTTCCTGCTGTCTCACCCCCCCCCCCCCGTTCTTAACTGTGAGTCGCTTGTAAGACTGATGTTTGTAATTCAGGGACTGCCTGTACAAGATGTTCTTCCAGGGCTCTCATTTGCTAATTTTCTTCCACTTGAACTCCAATGAAATAGAGCAGTGGCTCTCAGACTGTGCTCCTCCAAATGTTTTGGACTTCAGCTCCCACAATTCCTAACAGCTGGAAAGCTGGCTGGGATTTTTGGGAGCTGGAGTCCAAAATACCTGGAGGAGCACCGTTTGAGAAACACTAAAATAGAGTAAGGGTGTTTCTACACTGACAAATAAAGTGGGTCCAATCTGGCATCTGAGACATCAGATTGGACCCACTTTACCTACCGACAGGGACTCCCTAAGCTGTCTTGACAGCACCTGGATGTCCCCACTGCCCAGCTTTGCTAAAAATGAGCAGGACTCCAGCTATCACTCCTCTTTCCTCTCCTATCCTTCTTCGCAGGTCATGTACTATATTTATGCACACTGTTTTTTTGCTAAATTAAATTACCAAAATTGAGGTGTGCATTAGATTTGTTGGCTTGTTGGAATCATGCACATAGACCCGTCTGCACCATTAAGCAAGAAATCCCAACTGACGATGGAGGAAGGCAAGGCAGCTGGTGGGAAGCTGGTATCCCACCAACCTTTTCACAGTCACCGCCGGCTTCCCACCAAGCCTGACATAGTGGCACAGCTTCACACCAGCCTTTTCACAGCCACTGGCAGTTTCCCACCAGGCCTGATAGAGGGACATGGCTTTGTACTAGCTTTTTGCATCCACCACCACCTCACATTGCATTTGACAGCAAATCCTTTTATGTAATGTACACCTTCAAAAGGTGTACATTACATTCAATGATGCATTATACTTGAGTAAATACCATAACTTAGTAGTAGGAAAGAGAACCCTTTAGGATCAGGCAGGTGACTGTGTCACTGTTGTAGCCAGAAGTGATATATGGGGAAAGGACGAGAGTGGGCAGCGACCCCATATTCCATGCCTCCTGTGTCCAGGGAGCGTGGGATGGCTGCTGAGACTGTCCCTAACTCTTACAGTCTCTAACTTCGGGGACAACCAGACTCCTTATTTAGGTGTTGGATTTTCCACCAGTTTAATTTAACCAAAGGTAAAGCTGTATTAAGTGATATTGCCCTGGTTAATTTAGATCAGTCCTGTGTAGTCTTTAGCCACTGCAGGGCTGAACACTTTCTACACTGAGTGGTCAGTTTAGATGTGCCCTAAGAAATCCTAACTTATCAACTCAACCTTGAAAACTCCTTTTAACTTGATAGAAGGGGGAAAAATGACTTATAGCAGAGAGTTGACATGTCTACATTTACGAGATAAATTTTACCATTTTTATTGCTTGCAATGTTATGGAAGCAGAATATGGAATGCAATTAATGACTGGGGACAATAACTGCTGACAGACTATGTTAGCTACTCCTTTTTGTCATTCTAAACCTTGATAGGAATTCCTTTTAACCCATAACTGGAGACATTATAGAATGTTTGAAAATATTGGGCCCATGACAGAACACTGCAGCAGCCTACTCAAAACCCCCGTCCAGTTTGTAGAGCAGCCATTGATAATGGTTTGCCAGCCAATTATGGATTCACTGACACTGTTCCCATCTATTCCACATTTAATCAGTTTTCTAATCAAAATATCCTAAGTGACTTTATCAAATGCTTTGAACCCCAATGGTTCTCAACCTGTGGGCCCCCAGGTGTTTTAGCCTACAACTCCCAGAAATCCCAGCCAGTTTACCAGCTGTTAGGATTTCTGGGAGTGGAATGCCAAAACATCTAGAGACCCAAAGGTCTACCTCATTACCACCATCTATTAACCTATTGACATGATCAAAAATATATAAGGTTTGATAGAATTTTTTCTTGAATAACTGGTGCTAGTTCCTGCTAAACACTGCATTGTAATCAAGATACTTGCCAACAGTCTTTTTTATAATGCTGTGTAATATTTTTATCAGTACGGAGACCAGGCTCCCTGGATTTTCTTTTTTGCCTTTTCGAAGAGAGGAAAATGTTTAGCTGCCTCCAGTCCTCTGGGACCTCACCTGTTCTACATGATTTCTCAAAAATGATGGCAAGTGGCTAAGACAATATGTCAGCAAGTTCCTTTAGTACACTGGGATGCACTTGGGCTTTGCAGATCTGAAGTCATTTAAGATGTGATTCCTAAGTATTTCCTTATCGATTTTGGTTTGTATTCCAGATCCCTTGCCAAGATCTTTGCTGACACAAGGAAGCACAGTTTTCTTTTGGGGAGAAAAACAAGACAATATAGGTATTGAACATACAACTCTGATTTTTTGTTATGATCTGTTATCATTTTACCATTCTTACTGAGCAATGGTCCCATTATCTTGTTTCAAACGTATCTGACAAATCCCTTTTTGTTGCTCCCTGCTTACATAACCAATCTCAACTCATTCTGAGCTTAGCCTTCTTTATAGTATTTCTGCTTGCTTGAGCTATATATCTCTACTCTTCCTTGGTGATTCACCCTTCCTTCCATTTTTCATACATGCTAGGTTTCTTACTTTCACTTTCCCCTTGACTTTGCTGTGCTGCTAAAAAAATTTATGTCCCTCACTGAAATTTGTAGGCCTCAAATATTCACAAAATATTCACCAAACTGAATATGTGAAGCAGTTTGTAAGTTTCAGTTCAGAACACATCTTAGCAAAACTAAATACAGAAGAGTCTCACTTATCCAACACTCGCTTATCCAACGTTCTGGATTATCCAACTCATTTTTGTAGTCAATGTTTTCAATACATCGTGATATTTTGGTGCTAAATTAATAAATACAGTAATTACTAAATAGCATTACTGTGTATTGAACTACTTTTTCTGTCAAATTTGTTATATAACATGATGTTTTGGTGCTTAATTTGTAAAATCATAACCTAATTTGATGTTTAATAGGCTTTTCCTTAATCTCTCCTTATTATCCAACATATTCGCTTATCCAACATTCTGCTGGCCCGTTTACGTAGGATAAGCGAGACTCTACTGTAATAATGAATGCAGTTGTCATAGAATGTCGTTTTTCTACACTTTTAATGTTGTTCTTTCCCAGTAATAATTGTTTTATACATAATGCAATGGTCAATTATCATCATCATCATCATCATTATTATAGTTGTTGTTGTTGTTGTTGTTGTTTATTTATACCCCAACTTTATCTCTCCTGAATATATATGAGCTTCTTTGATCGGTCATAGTGTACCCTTCCATCCAACATTTTGGGGAGCTAGAGGTGTTACCTCCAGGTGCTTTGGGGGACCCCTTACTATTTGGAGTTGGCGAAATCCCTCATAACAACATTTTATGCTATCAAAAAGCTATTTAAATTTATTTTATCCAGAAAGGGGGGTGATCAAAAATTTGAAAATAACTTGTTGGGCACTTGGTAAGTCTGTGTGGAGTCCAAAGACTGTACACGTGAACACTGACTTCCGTGAAGCCACATAATTCCTGCTCATGAGGTACAGGAAGTCTCCTTCCACAGTGGCCAAATAAATATGTGCATTCCTTCAAATTGAGATTTTTTTTTTCGTATCAGGAGCAACCGGAGTTGCTTCTGGAGTGAGAGAATCGGCCGTCTGCAAGGATGTTGCCCAGGGGACGCCTGGATGTTTTTTGATGTTTTACCATCCTTGTGGGAGGTTCCTCTCATGTCCCTGCATGGAGCTGGAGCTGATAGAGGGAGCTCATTCGCGCTCTCCCCGGGTGGGATTCGAACCTGGCAGCCTTCAGGTCAGCAACCCAATCTTCAAGTCACAAGGCTTTTATCCCCTAGGCCACCGGAGGCTCCGTGGAGATTATGCTGCCTATACCATCAAGAAGAATCTGGCCCAAGGTAAAAAAAAACGGAGGTAGAAAGTCTCCCTGAATTCTTTCTCTCATTCCTCTTCCTTCTCTCCCTTTTCTCTCTGAGGCCCCTTCCACACAGCTGAATAAAATCCCACATTATCTGCTTTGAACTGGAATATATGGCAGTGTGGACTCAGATAACCCAGTTCAAAGCAGATATTGTGGGATTTTCTGCCTTGATATTCTGGGTTATATGGCTGTGTGGAAGGGCCCTAACTCCCCTCTCCCCCTTCTCTCCTTTCACATGTAAATTGCAGCCAAGATTTAAAATTCTCCGATTGCACTAAAGGAATTGATATTGACATATTTGCAGCCATTGCGGTCCTTCAAGTTAAGTGTTTGTCATTGTTTTTAACTTAACCCCAGGGCACATGTTGCAGCTGCTGTTGCCAAGCGAGGAAGCAGCAGCAGTGACAGCCACATCTTGCAAAGCCATCTTTCACTTGACAAGTAATCTAGTTTGCAAGGGCCATCTTTACTACTATTCTTCTATTTTCCATCCCATGAGCTACCATGAAATTGACATTTAAAACTAATTGTACGGTGAAATCTACAAGATTCCAGCAACTCTGTTTAAGATTTGTGGAAAGGGTATTGGACCGAGCTCTCACCTGTATTAGTTTTCAGTCCGCCACCTAACTGTGAATGAGTGCTAAAGGGGATTATTAGGCCTTGGCGATGAGATAGGTACATACAAGTAATCTGCATTGCTTATCTCAGGCAGACAGTGGTCTGTCAGGACTTGTCTACATGCCCTCAATGCCTGTCCCCTGCCTTTATTGTCTTGCAACTGCTACTGCTGGTGGTGGTTCTTCTCTGCTCTAATAAACAACCAATTACTGCCCCAAACAGATGTCTGGGCTATGATCAAGTAATTCAGTTGGAGTGAAGAGGCCTTAAATAGGTCAATTTCATTCAGTTAGACATGGTAGCTGGCTGAAGTGGAAAGGGAGAATTGTAGGGTGACCTGAACTTGTGTGTTATTGAATGGGGAAGCTGAGGAGAGGAGAAAGAAGATGAAAAACTTTTAACTGTTCACATAAACTAAAACTTCCTTGCAGAGTTCACTTCCAACAGAAAATGAATCAGAAAGGACCAAAACGTATTCTGGAACAGATACAGGATAGATGTTACATAAATATTTGATATACAAGTAAATGTCGATACATAAATAAACAGCTAATAGAGGTTGCAATGTTCACCAAACTGAATTTGTGAAGCAGTTTGTAAGTTTCAGTTCAGAACACATTTTAGCAAAACTAAATAATAATGAATGCAGTTGTCATAGAATGTCATTTTTCTACACTTTTAATGTTGTTCTTTCCAAGTAATAATTGTTTTATACACAATGCAATGGTCAATTATTATTATTTTATTATTTTATTATAGAGTTGTTGTTGTTGTTGTTGCTGTTGTTGTTATTATTATTATTATTATTATTATTATTATTATTATTATTATTATTATTATATTGTATGACACAGCAAACAAGATAGACATGCTGGATTTCGTATCACAAAATCACAAGTTGAACATTTCCCAAGTGTCTAGGACTGTGTGATGTATTTTCGGATGATGCGTGCAGATCCCAGTAGGGTGGCCTTTTGCAGTTGGTAGATCGTAATTTTGTCAATGCCTATTGCTTCCAAATGCCGGCTGAGATCTTTTGACACGGCACCCAGTGTGCCCATCACCACCGGGACCACCTGCACTGGTTTCTGCCAGAGTCTTTGAAGTTCAATCTTGAGGTCCTGATAGCGGCTGGGTTTTTCCTGTTGCTTTTCATCAATGCGACTGTCACCTGGGATGGCAACATCAATGATCCAAACCTTTTTCTTTTCCACAACTGTGATGTCTGGTGTGTTGTGTTCCAGAACTTTGTCAGTCTGGATTCAGAAGTCCCACAGTATCTTTGCGTGCTCATTTTCCAATACTTTAGTAGGTTTGTGATCCCACCAGTTCTTTGCTGCTGGGAGGTGGTACTTAAGGCACAAGTTCCAATGAATCATTTGGGCCACATAGTTGTGCCTCTATTTGTAGTCAGTCTGTGCGATTTTCTTACAGTAGCTGAGGATATGATCAATGGTTTCGTCGGTTTCCTCGCACAGGGCTGCAAGGATCAGGTCAATTATTGTTGTTGTTTATTTATACCCCACTTTATCTCTCCTGAAAGAGGCTCAAAGCAGCTTACAATTAAAAGTATGGTCACATAATTTAAAATATGCAAACATTAAAACATAATTAAATGTAACAGTATTAAAATACACAGTTAAAATCCATTAAAACATATTCAAAGTTATTTTTAAAAGTAAAAGCTAAAAAGAAACTATTGTTCTTCAGTTGTCATGGAAAGAATGGCTGAAAATTCAGCCTTCCAAAAGGAGTTTGCACATTGAATTATAGATAGCATTTGCCATGAATACCCTGCCCAATTTGCCCCATCTCCCATTGTGCATGGGCAAACTTTTTTGCCTTATTTATTTATTTATTTGCAGTATTTATATTCCACCCTTCTCATCCTGAAGGGGACTCAGGGCGGATCACATTGTACACATACAAGGCAAACATTCAATGCCATATGAACATAGAGACAGAGACAGGCACAGACATAGAGGCAATTTAACCTTCTCCAGCTTCCGACCACAGGGGGAGCATTGCACTATACCAATGTTATCTGCAGCTTCTGGTTGAGCAGCACTGAAAGCTTCTTTTCCCCTTTCCCCACCACATAATTAATTTAAATAAAAGTTCAGCCAAGCCCAGACTCAGAAAGGATTCCAATCCCACAAAGACTCATCATCATGGGATTGCTATCAATTCCTAACCTATTGTTTAATCAAGGAGCATCCCCCTTCCAGGCCCTGATATTGTTTTCCATGAGACAATCACTTCCTATGTGAATGAACTCCCATGGTAGGAAAGGGACGGTGTGGATACAGAAGGCAGACTCAAGAATTCTTCCAATGAAATACTTTTTTAAGTTTCCAACCACACACTACACCAGGGGTCCTCAAACTTTTTTAGTGGGGGGCCGGTTCATGGTCCCTCAGACTGCTGGCGGGACAGACTGTGATGAAATAGTCCAAAATTAGGATTGTTGTTGTTGTGTGCCTTCAAGTCATTTCAGAGTTAGATCAACCCTAAGTCTAAAGTTTAGGACAGAGGCCAGGCCCATGGGTCTTAGTTTGGGGACCCCTGATCAAGACGATCTCATAAGACCATAGGTAAGCAAAGAGACCTCCAAAGACCATCTAGATGATCTCATCAGGCCACCAGAAGACCATAGATAAGGAAAGGGACCCTCAAAGGCCATCTAGATTATCTCATCAGGCCATCAGAAGACCATAGATAAGGAAAGGGACCCTCAAAGGCCATCTAGATGATCTCATCAGGCCACCAGAAGACCATAGATAAGGAAAGGGACCTCAAAGACGATCTAGGTGGTCTCATAAGACCATAGGTAAGGAAAGGGACCCTCAAAGGCCATCTAGATGGTTTCATAAGACGTAGGTAAGCAAAGAGATCTCCAAAAGCCATCTAGATGGTCTCATAAGGCCGTAACTAAGCAAAGAGACTTTCAAAGCCCATCTAGATGATCTCATAAAATCATAGGTAAGGAAAGGGACCCTCAAAGGCCATCTAGATGATCTCATCAGGCCACCAGAAGACCATAGATAAGGAAAGGGACCTCAAAGACCATCTAGATGGTTCCATAAGACCATAGGTAAGCGAAGAGACCTCCAAAAGCCATCTAGATGGTCTCATAAGGCCGTAACTAAGCAAAGAGACTTTCAAAGACCATCTAGATGATCTCTTAAGTTCATAGGTAAGCAAAGAGACCTCCAAAGACCAGGTAGACTTAGGTCAATCCTAATTCTAAAGTTTAGGACAGGGGCCAGGTCAATGACCTTGGAGGGCCGCATCCGGCCCCCGGGCCTTAGTTTGGGGACCCCTGCTCTACACCAATCACAAACTGTAAACCTTACAATATTATATGATTGCTGCTCCGCTAAAATCATGGGTTCAGAAGCCAGTCCAGTCTAGCTAATCCAGAAGGCCAAATCAGACGTGAATGGGTTTGTAGCAAAAGCAGAGGTTTTTTTATTTTTCCTGGCCAGAAAGGATGTCAGCGGAGCCTGCCCTCCCAAAGACTGATATATCCCAACTGTGAACACATGGGTTTATTTATAGAACCTTTGACAGAAGCAGCACAGAACAATATAAAATTGCCATGCTGGTTTTGTCAGGTTTCTCCCAAGATTGTCTCTGTAGCAATCGACAACCAACACAAGAGCAGTCCAAAGTCAGTCCTGGGTCAAATCAATCAGCAAAACAAGAGATAAGCATTAGAGCAAACCGTAGGTTCCAAGGTAAGTTCCCAAAGATATCAAAACAAACAGTCCAATGTATAAGCCAAAATGCCAAAATCCACACAAGGTCCAAAGAATCACACAAGGTTTATCTTTTGGGCATTTTGGACAAAGACATTTTTTGCTGAACTTGCAAACCAAAAGGTCCCAGGTTCAAATCCGGGGAGTGGCGTGAGCGCTCGCTGTTAGCTCCAGCTTCTGCCAACCTAGCAGTTCAAAAATATGCAAATGTGAGTAGATCAATAGGTACCGCTCCGGCGGGAAGGTAATGGCGTTTCATGCAGTCATGCCAGCCTCATGACCTTGGAGGTGTCTACGGACAACGCTGGCTCTTCGGCTTAGAAATGGAGATGAGCACCAACCCCCAGAGTCGAACACGACTGGACTTAGCGTCAGGGGAAATCTTTACCTTTACCTCTTATTGAAACGAATGCACATGCAAATATGTATTCACATAAATCTATCTCTGATTGAATTACGTATCACGATTGTCCTTATTTTCTCCCAGCTCTGGTTCTTTTTCACACCTCTAGAACATAGCAGCATATGGCTGATTTCCTGAAATTGTATCATGACCTTGTTACCTCAAGGTCAATAGACTGCTGGGAGGACAGGAAACGCTGCATATGGGGGATTCTTTTGTTTGGGAATATATGTATATGGGGTGTTTTCAAGAACAAGGACTAACCTCTAATGCCAGAAGCTGTGTCCATAAAATCTGAAGCACATGAATTCTCAATCACCGCAAATCAATATCACAATAAAATAATGTTGTGACAGAAGACTCTGCCCGCATGGCTCCTTCATTTGTTTGTTTTCCAATTGCCTGCTTGCAACACTGTAGCTCGATGAGGTTAAAGAGATCTTCTGCGAAAGATCCTATTGATTTTAATTACCAAGAAACAGCCCACAGGGACAAAAGAACTTTGCCTGTTTGCTTAGCCAGTGCTGTGCTGCGCTACGGTGTAAGGAGAGATCAAATCAGCTGCTCTTGTTATTACAATAATAATAAGGCAGAAACAGGGCTTCAGGGCTGGGGAAGATTTTGAGGCATTAACCTCCACCATTTCTCCTCCTCCACCACAGGCACCGCTCCCCAATAAGAGGCAGATTTGAGGAACAAGCAGCAATTACTGGTGATCAATATGAATTCAATTAAATTTGTGTTATTTATATCACAAAAGGGCTGCTTAATATTTTCAAACTATACTAACCAATGCAGGTGGTGTACTTTATGACAGATTGATTTTTATCATTGCTAAATGCATATTGAATGGCTTAATGTGTTGTGGACTGGGGCTAATGCTAATTAGTTATTCAGGATTAAGCTATGGGCCCAGCGGTACAATAAATGTTTATAAAACTGAGTGGCCTGACAATACAGCCTACTTAGGAGTTAAACGGGAATGGTCTTGGGGGATTAGTAGCCATCAGGGAGATGAATTCTATCTATTGTTGGTAGTTAGGAAACCATTCCTGATCTTTTCACACTTACTAATGCCCGCGGTGGTGCATATACTGCTGAGCTGTTGAACTTGCTGACCAAAAGGTTGGTGGTTCGCATCTGGGGAGCAGGGTGAGCTTCCGCTGTTAGCCTCAGCTTCTGCCAGCCTAGCAGTTTGAAAACATGCAAATGTGAGTCAGAGCCGGTCCAACAATGAGGCGAATTAAGCGGTCACTTGGGGCGCAAAACATACAGGGGCACACTTGAGACTGCTTTTTCTGTTGATTTCTTGTAAAACATGATGTTTTGGTGCTTAATTTGTAAAATCTTAATGTAATTTGATGTTTAATAGGCTTTTCCTTAATCCCTCCTTATTATACAACATTTTCGCTTATCCAATGCTTTTATTTTTCAGTGTTTGGTTTGGGGGGGGGGGGGCAAAATTCTGTTCGCCTACACTTGAAAAATACCTAGGGCCAGCTCTGATGTGAGTAGATCAATAGGTACCGCTCCGGCAGGAAGGTAATGGCTCTCCATGCAGTCATGCTGGCCACATGATCTTGGAGGCATCTACAGAAAACACCAGCTCTTAGGCTTAGAAATGGAGATGAGCACCAACCCCCAAAGTGGGACATGACTTTGCATGTTTTCAAACTGCTAGGTTGGCAGAAGCTGGGGCTAACAGGGGAAGCTCACCCCACTCCCCAGATTTGAACTGCCAACCTTGCGGTCAGCAAATTCAGCAACTCAGCAGTTTAACCCACCATGCCACCAGGGGCTCCAGCTGCAGTGGAGCATTCCTTAATTACATCCCTTTTGGACTACTGTAATTCACCCTACATGGGGCTGCCCTTGAAAAGTGTTTCCAAAGTTTAACTGGCCAGAACACCTTGGCCAGAGCCTTATGCAGGGCCAGTTATGCAAAGAATGTGATCCACTTCTTATGACAGACATGGTTAGGAGTCTGTTTCAGAGCACATGGTCCAAAGTTTTCTGTACAATTGGGGTCCAGGCTGCCGCAAGGGCTGTGTTTGCTCTGACAGAGGCAGCCCCTGGATTTTATAACAGTGAGGAAGTAAATCTGTTCTGGTTTTTAATCTGTACATTGAAGGGGCTGAACTCTCTTCCTAAAATAAGTTCAGCACCTTAGATATCTCCTTTAAACCGTGCAATAAAACTCAGGACAGATTCACTGCTCCATTCACATGAAAGACCCCACAGAGGCATCTTTGATGGCAATGAAGCCAGGGCTCATCTTGTCTGTTGTTGTTCTTTTTTCCTGTTTAAATGGGCCTTTAGTCTAAGTTGGACAGTAGTTTAATAGAAAAGTTGTTTTCTTTTTGTATCCATGTGCTTCTATTTGTGCTTTAACTAGTTTTAATGTTTCAGTTGTATTTATTTTTTATTCGGTTTTTACTTTTATGGCTTGAGTCCTATTTTTGATTATGAATAAGGTAGGATTATATACATTTATAAATTAACTAGCTGTGCCCGGCCACACGTTGCTGTGGTGTAGTATGATGGTATGGGAAATAAAGTACTGAGGAATTGGTGGTAGTTAAGGTAAGGGGTAAACGTTTCCCCCTGACATTAAGTCCATTATAAATGGGTTATATAGCTATGTGGAAGGGCCTTGAGTCTACACTGCCATATAATCCAGTTAAAATCAGATAATCTGGGTTTTTTATAGGCAGTGTGGAAGAGGCCTAAGTGAAGCCTAACTCTGCCTGTCCCCTGGGCTGAGTGGGTTGCTAGGAGACCAAGTGGGCAGAGCTTAGCCTTCTAACTGGCAGCAATTGGATAAAAACAATTCTTCCTCTCCCTCTAATTAGGACTTTATTTTCCTTTTCTTTTTGTTGTATGAACGTAGAGGCATGGATGAGGGGTTGTGCTGCCAAGTTTAGTGTTTCTGGGATGTGTAGTTTTGTTGTTTTGTCCTAGGCCGAAATTTCATTACCCTTTTATATATATAGATAAATCAAATTGAAATACTTTTGCTGGGATTTTATATCACATTTCATGTAATGTATCTTTACATGTGCTTAGCTAAATAGCAGAGGCACCAAGAAATCCATTTATATTGGGACACTGACAAGATTGCCGGGTGCGCCAAAAATATCAGCTAGGAAATCATATAAAGCAGTGGTTCCCAATCTTTAGTCTTCACCTCCCACAATTCAGGCATTTTGGACTTCAGCTCCCACAATTCCTAATAGCTGGAATGCTGGCTGGGATTTCTGGGAGTTGAAGTCCAAAACAATTGGAGGACCAAAGGTTGAGAACCACTGTATAGAGACATTGGGAAATCACTGGAATCAATTGGGATGATAGATTCCTGTTCCCCCAAACCCAACCGAGATTTGAGGCCATATTTCTCCCAAATAGGGCCTCAAGTAGTAATTTATCCATGATGCCATAAACTTTCTGGCTTTTGCTCTCACAGATCAGCTACTTTTTCCCTTATTTCATTTTTCCCAGCCCTACCTGCCATATTTCTCGGTACAGCAACAGAATTCTGAGCTCTCTGGACAATCAGGAAAACCTGATCTAGTCTGCCAGACTATCTAAACCAGAGCTTCTTAAACTTTTTCAACTTGTGACCCCTTTTTGCCAAATAAATTGTATAAAATAGATTTATAAATTAAACCTTAAAAAAATATCAGATGTTTTTTTTTTCGTGTCAGGAGCGACTTGAGTCACTTCTGATGTGAGAGAATTGGCCGTCTGCAAGGACGTTGCCCAGGGGACGCCCAGATGTTTTGATGTTTTTACCATCCTTATGGCAGGCTTCTCTCATGTCCCCGCATGGAGCTGGAGCTGATAGAGGGAGCTCATCCATGCTCTCCCCGGGTTGGATTCGAACCTGGCAGCCTTCAGGTCAGCAACCCAATCTTCAAGTCACAAGGCTTTAACCCACTACACCACCATGGCCGCAGAGGACCAACTGTACCACAGTATGCTTAAGTTCTAAGTACATTAAAAAAACACCCTTAAGTGAAAAAAAAACAGTGGGTTTGAGATCAGATATGAGAGATTTTCACTTGCTGGGGGTGGGAGGTGAGGGATAATCCAGTGATCTGGGGATCTCATTATTATGTTACATATACAAATTGCCTTGTATAGTGGCAGCAGTTATTGCAAACCCAGCAATCGGTAATAATGACCATCAAATGTAAAATAAATTGAAAAACAGTCCAGGTCAGCTTTCCTCCAATAAATTGCAGCTTACCATGGGCTCCATATTTTAACAAACAGATTCTTACAAATATATAATGCAGCCATAATGTGTGCAAAATAATCATTCGATCTTTGGTAACACTTTTGTGGTTAAAATTTTCCATATTTTAAACACTAGTGCTGCTTCCTATTATGATATATATGCTCCAGTATTTTGATTTACTCACCAGGTTTCTCAATTATTCTTGGTCCGCCACATTTGAGTTTCAGTGAGCTGGTCCTGCGTTACCGATGCCTGGAAATAACATGTCAGCTCTGGGGTCAGTTCAGCACAACATCAGGCAGGTGTCAGAGGTCATCATCTTCTCATTTAAAGTTTGTTTCCTGCTTATGGGATTGTAAAGAATGTTCATAAAGTGGCGCATGCCTGATCGGAAGGCTGTGAACTCTCCGTGAGCAATAAACATTTTACATGGCAGGGTAAGAACCAGATCAAAATCATTTTCTGCATTGTCTCTGGTGATTTTTAGAGGCAGGCAATCAATTATAAGAATACCACAAGTAAAAGTTTCTCATTATTACATTTTCATGTTTTTTTAATGGAGCTGTGATGTTAAACTGATTAACCAGGTAGATTAAAAGCCTTTAATACATTGAAAAGATGCCCTCAAATAATAGGACTAGAAAGCATTTTAAAATGTTGTGTTCCTTTCCCCCCAGTTTTCTTATTACTTCTCCACCATGAGTGGATCCTCACCCCCGCATTTGGCATTGCGGGAGGGATTATTAAGAATTGTGCTGGCACAACTATACCATTGTGTTTCTTAGAACCCATCTACACTGGGCATTTAATGCAATTTCTCCCTGGTGTTGAAGAAAGTGGTTTTTCTTTGCAGATAATTCACAGGAAATTCTGGAACCAGATTATTATTATTATTATTATTATTGTATGACACAGCAAACAAGATAGATATGCTGGATTTCATATCACAAAATCACAAGTCGAACACTTTCCAAGCGTTTAGGACTGTGTGATGTATTTTCGGATGATGCGCGCAGATCCCAGTAGGGTGGCCTTTTGCAGTTGGCAGATCGTGATTTTGTCAATGTTATTGTTTCCAAATGCCGGCTGAGATCTTTTGGCACGGCACCCAGTGTGCCCATCACCACTGTGACCACCTGCACTGGTTTCTGCCAGAGTCTTTGAAGTTCAATCTTGAGGTCCTGGTAGCAGCTGAGTTTTTCCTGTTGTTTTTCATCAATCCGACTGTCACCTGGGATGACAACATCAATGATCCAAACCTTTTTCCTTTCCACAACTATGATGTCTGGTGTGTTGTGTTCCAGAACTTTGTCAGTCTGGATTCGGAAGTCCCACAGTATCTTTGCGTGCTCATTTTCCAATACTTTTGCAGGTTTGTGATCCCACCAGGTCTTTACTGCTGGGAGGTGGTATTTGATATTATTATTATTATTATTATTATTATTATTATTATTATTATTATTATTATTACTGATGCACATTAAAGGTTTTCTTTTTCTTGCCTTTGTTGGAGTTTGTCTGACCACTGCAGTTTGATGCTAGTTTCGAATTGTATGGTGTGTCAGAATAATAATAATACTGTAATAATAATAATAATAATAATAATAATAATAACAACAACAACAACAACAACCCTGGCGATCAATGGGGTGACAGATGTCGCAGCCAGATCGCCCTCACATCCCTGTCAGCTGCAGTGAGAGCAGAGATGGGAGTACCCCCAATTTCCACAGTAATTCTGAAGAGGCAGATCAATTGGTGGTACAAAATAAGACAAATGCAACCACATAGACTCCCAGCCACATGCCTATTAGAGCAAGAAAACCACAAAGAATGGTCATCATGGCTAAGCAGACTCAGCCACACTGTCAGTAAGTTAGGTTTTTCCCCTCTCGAGCTAATAAATTTTGGGGCTAAAGTGTGCTCAATTGTTTACCAAAGAGCCCTTGACACTGCGGCACAAAATGACCTTATGATCATATCACAAGCTAGAGCCACTCCATACCTGGCTATATTTAAATGCAACGTGGGCATGGAAACCTACCTCTTTTTTACACTCCCACTATATATTAGAAAACATTTTACCCAAGCTAGATTTGAGCAACTCAACATTAAGTCTAAGCTAGGTAGACGCCAGAATATCCCTTATACAAAGAGAACCTGTGGGTGCCGCGAGACAGATGCAGAAGTGGAGGACTCAGAACACTTTTTCTTAAAATGTCCCTATTACAACAGGATTCAATCTCTCTATTTAGAGCCTCTGCTTGAAAACCACACTCATTTAGAGAATAAGGAGAAACTGCACATCCTTCTACGGGGTTCAGATAAAAACTCTATTTTAAAACTGACCCTTTTTACACAAAAAGCTCTGGCCATCCGCGAGAAGATGGAAGCGGACAGCTGTGATATTAATGCCAATAACAAAATCCAAATTTAAAATTTTACTATGGACAAGCCACTAGTTTTACTTACCCTTGTCCCCACTTAAACCTTACCTTAAGGCAGGGGTCCCCAAACTAAGGCCCGGGGGCCGGATGCGGCCCTCCAAGGTCATTTACCTGGCCCCCGCCCTCAGTTTTATAATATAATATTTTTATATCTGTTTTAATAATCTATATATATAAAAGGGTAATGAAATTTCGGCCTAGGACAAAACAACAAAACTACACATCCCAGAAACACTAAACTTGGCAGCACAACCCCTCATCCATGCCTCTACGTTCATACAACAAACAGCTCCAGCTACTCCAGAAAACGGCCAGGCTTTGAGACTGCAAGGCTATTCACTGCTATTCCACCTGGCCAACAAAGGATTCCCATAAGCCACAGCAACGCGTGGCCGGGCAAAGCTAGTATAATATATTGTATATACATATAATATTGATAATAATCTTATGTTATACAATATAATACTAATAGTAATACCATATAATAATATTAATTACATGTTATATATTACATATAATATTACAGTATAGTGGTATAGTTCAATATAGTAATATATAATGCTAATATTCTGTTATGCTAATAATATAATATATTGTATGTACTTACAGCTGCTCTGAGTCCCCTTCGGGGTGAGAAGGTTGGGATATAAATGTAATAAATAAATGCAGTACATAAATAATTAATTTTAGATTTAGGCTCGCCCAGAGTCTGAAATGACTTAAAGGCACACCACAACAACAATCCTAATAAACTTGACTATCTCATTGGCCAGAAGCAGGCCCACACTTTCCATTGAAATCCTAATAGGTTTATGTTGGGTAAAATTGTTTTCATTTTTAAATATTGTATTGTTCTTTTGTTGTTGTTGTTGTTGTTGTTGCACTACAAATAAGACATGTGCAGTATGCATAGGAATTTGTTTGTATTTTTTTCTTCAAATGATAATTCAGCCCCTCAACAGTCTGAAGGATTGTGGACCGGCCCTCTGCTTAAAAAGTTTGGGGACCCCTGCCTTAAGGGAATAATTAATCTTAATTTTAATCTTTTTATTCTGTACTTGCACAACTACCAAGGAGTGGGTTGGTAGGCTAGTAGGCCAGGATGCCTTGTTTTTACATGGTTTTACTGTTTTACATGATTTTACTGTATGTATGGGTAAGGGTGTACGTTTTGTACGTTTTACATGTTTTGATATGGTCAAAACTGACTAATCAATAAAGAGTTGTTGTTGTTGTAATAATAACAACAACAACAACAACAACAACAAGCAGTAGATCTTACGCAAAATACTAATCTTGTGTCAAAGCAAAACCCAGCCCAAACGACAGTTCTTAACTCAAAACATTCTTAAGTTGGGACACTCTTAAGTGGAGGTTTCACTGTATATCAAAGAATAAATATTAGCTCAATGTGTCAGGTCTACTACTAAAAGTTGAAACAGCCTAACATACCAAAAGATACAAAAGGTTTTAAACTCATATTTGATCTGTACTGCTTCATATAGGGTGGAAGTTTTTATGATTGAATGCATCTACAGAAAGAGAGGCAGACAGACAGACACAATCAGTTCACAAAAAAACTGCCTACGTTAAAGAGAAGTCAGAGTTTTCTAGAGGACGGTTTATTAAATGTTTTGTTTAGTTATAAATGGAGTTCCATGCAAGTAATAGAGATTACCATCTATATTCTGATGTGGTCTTACCCATTTCTGGTTTACTGTGTCAAAGAGGGATAAACAAGACAGGCATAGGATTGCTCATGTTTCTCCTGCTATGGTCTGGGGAGTGAGCTTAACTGCTAACCGGGCTGTGGTGCAGGCTGGAAAGCAAGCCAGCTGCAACAAATCACTCTGACCAAGAGGTCATGAGTTTGAGGCCAGCCCATGCCTGCGTCTTGTCTCTCTGTCTGTCTGTTCTATGTTATGGCATTGAATGTTTGCCTTTATGTGTTATCCGCCCTGAGTCCCCTTTGGGGTGAGAAGGGCGGAATATAAATGCTGTAAATAGATAGATAGATAGATAGATAGATAGATAGATAGATAGATAGATAGATAGATAGATAGATAGATAGATAGATAGTCATATTGGGAGAGAAAAGGAATATAAATAAAATAAACCCCACTAGAGCTGTGGTTTGTCCTCTTTATGTTGATACC
Organism: Anolis carolinensis; assembly: GCF_035594765.1. Lineage (NCBI taxonomy): Eukaryota > Metazoa > Chordata > Lepidosauria > Squamata > Anolidae > Anolis > Anolis carolinensis. Next base: position 190,075,902 of record NC_085843.1, read on the forward strand.
TATATAAGGATGCTTGGGGAAAAGATTTTAGCTGTGAAAATGGCACAGACAATATCTCCTTTCTCCCATCACTGAAGCCCACAATATGAACTGTCCTTCTGAACAAAAAACTTCATTTGTAATGAAAAAAATCCTCCAAGATCCAACCCCAACGCCTTGTCTAGTTTGGACCGGAGAATCTGAAAATGGTTGGGATTTCCTTGGCTATCTTGGCTTCTTTGCAGTAGCCCCTATCCCATATGGAATACATTAGCCACATTTTTAAATGAGCAAACCCATAGCACTTTGTCCACGTGGCCATAGCATGCTTGGCTTTATTTACCAGTGTTGCAGAATATGCTATTGTCAGCACTCCTTCCTGCTGAATATTACATTTTATTAAGTTGCCGCTAGTTTGCTGTCATACCCTTGCTATCTTTACATCTTGGCCCAAAATCTTTGCTGTGCAAAGGGCTAAATCCAGGAATGTCTTTCTTTGCTAGTTCTAGAACTAATTGTTCCAGAAAGCAATCATTTCTGCTCTCTAGCAATATTTATCTCTGCAGCACACCTTGAGGTGACACTTATCCAGTCAATCATTCTGAGGACAGCTGAAGTCACCCATTATTATAGAATTTCTCTTCCCTTGCAGTGTTTCCAGTTTTCGAAGTGTAACAGTCACAATGGGTTTCCTTTTAAATTTAACTTTATAGGAATCTTTGTTTCCATAATACAGGAAAGTTCTATTCATTACATTTCTGCAATGAAGCACTGTATTTCAATTTGCTTAATTTAATATAATAGCATGTTTCGATGCTCTGGAACTCCAAACCTGCACAAGTAAGGCCAGTCTTCGCTTGGTTGTCCTTCTTCCAGAAAATATTTTCGTTCAGATTGTTGGTGTGTGTCTTCAAGTCATTTCCATCTTATGGCAACCCTAAGGCATATCTATTATGGAGTTTTCTGGGGATGGGAGATTCACCCAAGATCACGCAGCAGATTTCCATGGCTGAGCACGGAATCAAACCCCGGTCTCCAGAAACATTATCCAGTGCTCAAGCCCTAATAGCACAGCACTTTCATGCCCTTGTTACTTAGCTACAACTTGTACTATCCCTTTTCCTTCTTCTTGTTTATAGTCAGCCATGTTTTTATGACAGCTGACACTATAGGTTATTAGGCACTGCTCTGAGTTCAAATTGTTGTTCTATATACTACTGGTTTTACTCTGTATGGTACTGTGTGTTTATTTTGAGCATTGTTTTAGGAACTTTGTGGCATATGTAAGCCGCACCGAGTCCCTTTGGAGAAATGGAGGTGGGGTACAAAAATAAAGTTGTTGTTGCTGTTGTTGTTGTTGTTGTTGTTGTTATTATTATTATTATTATTATTATTATTATTATTATTATTATTATTGTATGACACAGCAAACAAGATAGATATGCTGGATTTCGTATCACAAAATCACAAGTCGAACACTTCCCAAGTGTCTAGGACGGTGTGATGTATTTTCGGATGAAGCGCGCAGAACCCAGTAGGGTGGCCTTTTGCAGTTGGCAGATCGTAATTTTGTCAATGTCTATTGTTTCCAAATGCCAGCTGAGATCTTTTGGCACGGCACCCAATGTGCCAATCACCACAGGGACCACCTGCACTGGTTTCTGCCAGAGTCTTTGAATTTCAATCTTGAGGTCCTGATAGCGGCTGAGTTTTTCCTGTTGTTTTTCGTCAATGCGACGGTCACCTGGGATGGCAACATCAATGATCTAAACCTTTTTCTTTTCCACAACTGTGATTTCTGGTGTGTTGTGTTCCAGAACTTTGTCAGTCTGGATTCGGAAGTCCCACAGTATCTTTGCGTGCTCATTTTCCAATACTTTTGCAGGTTTGTGATCCCATCAGTTCTTTACTGCTGGGAGGTGGTACTTGAGGCATAAGTTCCAATGAATCATTTGAGCCACATAGTTGTGCCTCTGTTTGTAGTCAGTCTGTGCGATTTTCTTACAGCAGCTGATGATATGATCAATGGCTTCGTCGGCTTCCTTGCACAGTCTGCATTTTGGGTCATTAGCTGATTTTTCAATCTTGGCCTTAATTACATTTGTTCTGATGGCTTGCTCCTGGGCTGCAAGGATCAGGCCTTCTGTCTCCTTCTTCAGTGTCCCATTCGTAAGCCATAGCCAGGTCTTCTCATGAATTATTATTATTATTATTATTATTATTATTATTATTATTATTATTATACCGCACTGGTTCTCATATTTTGCATTTATTCTTGACTGCTTCTGAAGGCATTTTAAATGGTTGGGCATCACTCTGGGGAGTGGAGTGAACGCCCAAAGTTAGCCCCAGCGTCTGCCAACCTAGCAGTTCAAAAACATGCAAACGTGAGTAGATCAATAGATACCACTCCAGCGGGAAGGTAACAGCACTCCATGCAGTCATGCCAGCCACATGACCTTGGAGGTGTTTACAGACAATGCAGGCTCTTCAACTTAGAAATGGAGATGAGCACCTATCCCCAGAGTCAGACACGACTGGACATTAAGTCAGAGGAAAACCTTTACCTATCACTCTTTCAGTTGTTGTGTTTTAAAATAAATATTGAATGTGCTTTTCTTTTTTCATGTTTATTTTATTTGAATATTATTACTGTCAATCAGTTTGAATGCTTTTGTTTGTATGAGGAGAGGAATGTGAGATACACAATTAATTCATAAATAGTAAATACACATCATTTAGTTCATCACATTCTTTCCTGGATAATGTGTATGAAATATATACTGTAAAGTCCCATTAATTATTTTCACTCCATTGGGATTGAGAAAAAGCAATTATGTCTTATTTAATGCAAGACTGTAAGTTCTGGAATCTTATTTCACATATCAGTAAAATTGGGGTAAAAACCAGTATGGCATTCTCCTCTACAGGGCAATGAACAGAACCTGACAAATGACCCCATTTAGGTTTTTTTTAAACTCCCATTTGTTTTGATGGACTTTGCATAAGAGAATTCTGTACTTGATCGTGTCCTTTTTCTGTACTTGATCGTGTCCATGGGATTTCTGTGGTACAACAATAGATTGCAGTTTGTCTTTTTTCATGTACAATGCTGCTATTTCCCCAAGCAAGGAAGGTTAAAAAATGTGTTTGCCTTAACTGGACATCATTTTATATATTCTTGAACAAATTCTTTCTGCTGTGGAGCTCTTGATTATTACAAGTCAGCTTATTCTCCCCATCCCACTCCCAGTCCATTTCAAGTGTAGATTTTCCTTCCCTACCCAAACTCATATTAAAAGTTTGAAAAGCTTTTGACAGACAAAATGTCACATCTCCCCTCTTCCCTAAGACACACAGCCCACTGCATTTTCTAGATTCCCTTTCTTCCTGCCAGTACTTTATCACATGAATGGGGCTGCCATGTATTCATGCCTTCCTATTAGATTTATTTTCTACCTGAAGTTTTTTTAATTGCTCTTTTGTCTCTCATGCGGTTTTTATGGCCAAACCCCCAGACAGCCTAGAGAAGTCTGTACACTTCAATAAAATATAGTGAGTGCCTTCCACAACAGCCTCCCACCACATGCCAAATTATATATCTGTTTCCATGCATCCTGGTTTCTTCAGGATGGCAAGAGGCCAGAGGCCTTGCAATTTCCTCCAGGCCCAGGAAGAAAAAAGAGGTACTCTTAGGCTCTCCCCACAGCCTTCTGGCAGGCTATTGAACAGAAAGAAAGAGAGAGAGAGAGAGAGAGAGAGAGAGAGAGAGAGAGAGAGAGAGAGAGGAACCGTGGTTATGGGATCAGCTGAGACAGATGGGGATTTTTGGCTCCTCCTATTGAAATTGAGCAATTTAAAGAGGTTGCGGATAGTGAGATCCGGACCATGGATAGTGCCGATATCCAGATCCGTTAAGCAAATAACAGATACCAGCAGTGGGCCACCTTTGGATCTGTGCCTGGCAAGACTAAGAAGCTACAACCCAATGTTCCCCAATCGAGAAGTCCCAGCAGTTGAAGAAGATGCCACCAAAGTATTTTATTCAATCCGGCCAGAAGGGATGACAGCCAGAAGTATGCCGCTCAAAGAAGCTGATATGTTTTACAAGAATAAAGCACACATTGTTATACAGTATGGTCTTTTGTTTTTCCTGCTCACGCCCAGCTGGAGCCGGCTTCATGCTGATTGGTGGAGCCAGTTTCTGATGTCACACCAGCTGGGCGGATTCCCTCTGTGTCGGGACCCAGGCTGCAGAGCACCAATAACCTTACACAGAGGCCAGAATCTATCTAATATCTTTATTAAAGAAATATATAAAGTCAATAAAAACAAGTGAAGAATATAGTTCAGAAGCGGACCTTTCAGAGGAGGTCAAATATAGTCCAGAAATGTATTGTCCAATATAAGATATTCGAGTTCAAAGTTTTAATCCACTTGACCGAAACACACACTTTGCCAAGCAATAGTGTGGGGAAATGACAGAGTCTTTAAAGTCCAATGTAGCTTGACAACAAGGCTGGAAAATAAACTTGATTCTTGGCTAGATCAAAGACTTGAAACGAGGCAAACATGAAGCATGAAACAAAGTCCGTGGCAAAACGTGAAGCAAGGCAGGCTTGAAACTTGATCCGGGAAGCAAGGAACTGGGGTTACGAAGTTCACACACAATCTCTCTCCTCAAGCTGATCAATTGACTCCGCAAAGTTCCCCTTGCGACAAACACCTATATTGGGTCTCGTTTTCCCGCCAACAGAACACTTTCCCTAGAGAACGAGAAGCGAAACCCAACTCTGTCCAGATGCATGACTCCTTAGAATTTCCCAAGGGAAGCAGACCTAATCAGCTAGTTGTTTGGCAGCGATTCTCAGGCTCCGGCGATTAGCCTCTCTGACTCCTCTATCTCTAGTATAATTGTCCCTCCGGGAAAACGGGGGGGAGTTCTGCCCAAGGCCTGTTTGGCTGAATTCTTGAGGGCAAACATCCTCCAGGTGGAGAGGCTCCGGCTCTGGCTGAACTGGCGAAAATCCCATGTTTTCCTCTTCGTCTGCCACAATAGTACTAGGAACAGGACTACAAGGCCCATGAGTCATCACACTCTGCAAGGCAGGGCTGTGGCACCTTCCAGCCAATCAGATAGTGTTCCCTGCTTCCAATGCAGATTTCTGCTCTCCAATGGCTGACAGGGGGCAGGATGACCAGCTAGAGAAAAGAATACAGTACAGACCCAGTTAACCGAGCTCCAGTTAACCGAGACTCTGTATTATCCAAGGAGCCACCGGGGGCGCCCCTTCCTCTCCATCTCCTTCTTGCGAGCAAAGGGAGCTTGCGAGAAGGAGAGGGAGAGAGAGGAGCAAGCGTCCTAGAAGTGTCCCACCTCTTCCTCTCCTTCTCTCGTGCAAAGGGAGATGGAGAGGAAAGGGAGAGGGAGGAGGAAGCGTTGTGCAGCAGCGCTCATGGCCTGCTTCCCTGGGCCAAGCCCTTGCCCCTTGGGAAGCAGCCCACAAGTGCTGCTAGGCAGCAGCATTTGTGTGCTCCTTCCAAGGGGCGAGCCCTCACCAAGGGACGTCTCTCGGAGGGACAGGAGCGTGCCGCGGGTTTTTCTCGGCCAGGCCATTGCTGGAGGAAACTCTTTCCTCCAGCAAGGGCCTTGCCAAGGGAGATCTGGGGCGTGCTCTGCATTTCTCAGAGGGACAGGCCCTTGCTCCAGCAAGATCCTCGTGCCACGGATCTCCCTCAGCAAGACCCTTGATGGAGGAAACATTTTCCTCCAGCAAGGGCCTGGCCAAGGGAGATCTGGGGAGACATCCTTGGCAAGGCCTTGCCCTATTTGAGCCCTTCGGTTATCCGAGATCAGACCCACTCATTTATCTAGTTTTATGGATGAATCACATTGTCTGCCTTTAGAGACGGACAAAGCGGGGCCATCAGGTACCTGATTATTATTGTCTTGTTGGAGCCCTCGGTGGAGTAGTGGGTTAAAGCCTTGTGACTTGAAGGTTGGGTTGCTGACCTGAAGGCTGCCAGGTTTGAATCCCACCTGGATCTCTAACAGATCCAGCTTCATGCTGGGACATGAGAGAAGCCTCCTACAAGGATGGTAAAACATCAAAACATCCGGGCATCCCCTGGGCAACATCCTTGCAGATGGCCAATTCTCTCACTCCAGAAGCGACTTGCAGTTTCTCAAGTCGCTCCTGACACGAAAAAAAAATATTGTCTTGATTATTGTCTTTATGAGTCCTCGATCAGATGGGTCTAGTGACTATGCACTAGTGTCCATTGTTTTTCCAACAGTCTATTGTCCAGGGTGAGGGTATTATAGAAGCCATTCCTGAAAAAGGTGAAAATGGCATCTTGGATAAACAGGACAGAACCTCCCGGTACCAGGTGATTAATGTTCTTTTTGTGGCCATGTGGCTGCACAAACAACAGGCGGCCCAGAATCAGGGTTCTTTTGCCCCTTGTACAGCCATCTCTGTAGAGATGGATTGGTTCCAGAGGTAATGTGTGTTTGAGCCCATTGTTGTGGTGATGACCAGGAAAACGCTGGAGGGAATCCCAGGGTCAAGGGGTGCCAGTGAAAGGTTACCAGAACCTTAATTCAGTAGCTTCATAACTCCAAAAGTTTATAAAACAAAAATACTACATTATAAACACACAAAAGGGGTACTGGGGTACCCACAAACTGGGGTACCCACAGGGGCGAGGGTTAGTTAGGGTAAAGGGGGTTAGTATTCTGCGAAGAAAAGAAGAGGAAGCCACATTCCTATGGCTGTGGGGTCTGCGGGGGCCAGGTGGTTATCAGAGCCAGCTAAAGAGCCGAGTAATAAAATTTCAACTTCGTTAGCTCCCTGTCCTATGCAAGATAGCTGCCATTTTTTAAGGCAGAGAATATTGAATTTCTATAGAAATCTCTCTGTGTTTACATTGGGAAAAACTTGGCAATTGTTGTTCAAATGAAAATGTTTTGTCTTTGTTGGAAATAGAAGCTTCAAAGAATTAAATCCCAGTCGATTAGTTCCCTCTTCTAAAAGTTTCCCCTTCTGCAGAAAAAAAAATCTTATCTTCAAATCAAGAAAACATCCAGGGATAGCCTGCTGGTCATGTAACAAAATACAACAAACACCACAAAACGGTGATACTTTTATTGTGCCAGCTAAAATGCACAAAATGCATCATTTAAACTTTCAAAGTAAAGACTAGTAGTTGTTCACAGGAGGCTTCAGTGAACAACTCTGACATCTCATTTGCAGGCACTTATTCTGCAGGCCTTGAGGAGCATCCACATGAATGCACAAACAACCTATAGAAAATCTAGAAAAGATAAAGTAGTATCAAACTGCACTTGGAAGAAGGAAGGCAAAAAAAGAAATGTTCTCTTGTTAGGCAATTATTCAGTGCCTTTAAAAAGTGTACAATTAAAATACATTAAAACAATTAGAAACATTTAAAACAATATGATCACAATTAATCACATAATCCACAAGTGCAATCGGGCCGTTCTTATAGTCATTGCATGTCATTTCATATCTATTCCACGAGTTCCCCAAAAGCTTGGTCACAAAGCCACGTTTTATCTTTTTATTTATTTATTTATTTTATATACCGCTCTTCTCCCCCAGGGGGACTCAGTTTACAGAAGGTCAGGGGGGAGGGGGCTGATCTAATATCCCTGGGGAGGGAATGTCGCAGCCAAGGGGCCACCACTGAGAAGGCCCTGTCTCTTGTCCCCACCAATCACGCCTGGGAAGAAGGTGGGACTGAGAGCAGGGCCTCCCCAGACAATCTTAAACTCCAAGATAGTTCATAGAGGAAGATACGTTTGGACAGGTAAGCTGGGCCAGAACCATTTAGGGCTTTATAGGCTAAAGCCAGCACTTTGAATTGTGCTTGGTACCAGACTGGCAGCCAGTGAAGTTGATGTAACAGGGGGTTGTGTGCTTCCTATACGCCGCTCTGGTGAGCAATCTGGCTGCCTCCTGTTGGACCATATGAAGCTTCCGAACCGTCTTCAAAGGCAAACCCATGTAAAATGTGTTGCAGTAGTCTATTCAGGATGTAACCAGAGCATGGACTACCGTGGCCAAGTCTGTCTTCCCAAGATATGGGTAGAAGCTCCCGATGGCATAGTGGACTAAAGCCTCATGACTTGAAGGTTGGGTTGCTGACCTGAAAGCTGCAGGTTCGAATCCCACCCGGGGAGAGTGCGGATGAGCTCCCTCTATCAGCTCCAGCTCCATGCAGGGACATGAGAGAAGCCCTCTCTCCTTTACCACAAGGATGGTAAAAACATCAAAACATCCGAGCGTCCCCTGGGCAACGTACTTGCAGAATGCCAATTCTCTCACTCCAGAAGCGACTCAAGTTGCTCCTGACACACAAAAAACTTGTCGCACAAGTTTCAACTGTGTGAATGCTCGCTTGGCTACCACTGAAACCTGGGCTCAGTGATGAGTCCAGGAGAACTCCCAAGCTGTGAACTTCAGGAAGAATGTAACCCCGTTTAGCACAGGTGTAACTCTATATCCTCTTCGGCCTTGTGACAGGCCAGGAGTACCTTTGTTTTGTCTGGATGCAATTTCAATTGGTTCGCCCTCATCCAGACCATCACAAACCAAAACATTTAAAGATGAAGAATAAAGAGAAAGACAACTTTCATCTTCCCTTCAATGGTATATAACATTTAAATTATTTAAGGCTTGTTTGAATAACAATCCAACAGTTCTCTTCTTTCATCCCCTGTTACGTTGTTTCTTTAAAATCCAATATATTTTTCTTCTTCCTCAGGTTGACATATTTAGCCATACCCTGATGTTGTGTGATTTCAGATACCACAAGGACCACAAGTTTGGAGCCCAGTGTGTCAAGCTCCCAAAGGGTCAAATGTGATGCAGAAAGGATGAAGTCACCAATCAGAGGCTTTATCTCCTTCAGCCAAAAGAAGATGTCAACAGAGACCAGAGCTCCAAAGACCGACATAAGTGTAATTGAGAACATACAAATTTATTTATAGCACTTTGAGAGCTATTCAGATCAAAGAGACGTTGCCAATCCTGCTGCTGACTGATCTAAAATGGTGCCGACTAGGATCCGCTCCCTGATAGGTCCAGAAATGCCATCCACATTTGCTGCTGATTGGCTTTAGTCATGGTGAGAAATTTAATAAGCTGTCATTTGCTAAATTTGACATCTAGTGGCTGTTCTTGATCTGTCCAGAGAAGGGGTGTGGGAGGAATGGAATGTGGCTATCCTGGAGGTAATGAGATTTGATGACCCTGTTCCTGTTTGGCTGGAACAGGACAATGGAAAGTGACCACACATGCAATGGGTGCGGAGGGTGTTGGCACACTGTGAATACAATTCCCTATAATTCAAAAAAAAATCGTAAAAAGAAAATTCCAGATGAATCTAGAGCACCTCCTTCTAGGTATAACAGATGAAATTAGAAGTAAATGATGAGTTACTAATAAATTACTTAGCGACAGCGGCAAGGATTATCTCTGCGAAAAACTGGAGACAAGAAGAAATACCAGATATAGAGCACTGGCTGACTAAAGTAATGGAGATAAGGAATATGGACAAATTGACTTATTTAATGACAAAACAACAAGGATTACCAAAGACGAGCACAGATTGGCAACCTTTTTTGGACTACTTAGACAGAAAAGAAAATGAAAATAACATCATCATCATCATCATCATCATCATCATCATCATCATTTAATTACTTATTAATCGCCCTCCATCCACGATGCTCTAGGCGATTTACAAGATAAAATTGTAAAGGATAAAAATACATACATACAAATATTGATAAAATTAACATAGATTAAAAGCTCTAGTAAAGAGCCAGGTCTTGAGTGCTAGGGTAAAAGGCCCTAACTCACGCATGGCTCTCTTATAGGGTGGCAAGGCATTCCATAAGGCAGGGGCAGAAATAGAAAAAGCTCTGCGTCTGGAGATAAAGAGAGACATAAAATATGGAAAGATGCAGAAGATTTCATGATACTATGGGGAAGCGAAATTAATTTTGGAAATGATATATGAATAGGGATTAAATAGCCGGGCTGTGGCGCACGCTGGTGAGCAGCCTGCTGCAATAAATCACTCTGACCATGAGGTTATGAGTTCGAGGCACCCGTCAATTAATTTTTTTAAAAAAAAAATAGCCCCTGCTCGTTGCTGACCTAGCAACCCGAAAAATAGTTGCATCTATCAAGTAGGAAATAAGGTACCACTTATAAAAGTGGGGAGGCAAATTTAACTAATTTACGACATTGGAATGAGGAAGTGCCATCACAGTGGATGATGAAGCAGCTGCTCCTCCCTGTGGCCAGAATCGAACATCCCCTCAGGAGAAGGTTAAATTGCCTCTGCGTCTGTCTGACTTGGTTCTATGTATACAGGGGCATTGAATGTTTGCCCTATATGTATATAATGTGATCCGCCCTGAGTCCCCTTCGGGGTGAGAAGGGAGGAATAATATAAATACTGTAAATAATAAATAAATAATAAATAATATGGGTTGGAAGTTCAAATGTATATGTGTGTATTTTTTTTTCTTCTTTTTGTATTTTTCTTTCTTCTTTTCTTCTCTTTCCTATAAAAGACTTGTTCTCACTCTTTCGCTGTATTTATTTTAGAAACTATAATAAAATCTTGAAAGATAAAGAATTACCTAGGAGGGTATTTGATCTTGCAACTGGGATGAAGAAATCCGGAAATGACCCTGTGGCACTTCCCGAATCCTTTATGTGCCTTGTGTGTCTCTCAAGATGTTGTGAAAGGATCATGGTAACAAAATGTGGGGACCTTCTCTGAGGTGTGGGGTTCATGTGGTGCTTATACAACATCTAGGTGAATTATTTGAAATGTTGCCTGAAACTAGTTAATTGATGTGTTGCCTGCGGTTCCCTTGTTGGTTCCTTTGGAGCCACAGATTCTGGGGTTCACCTTTTGGGGTCTGGTTTTCAACCCTAGGTTAACCCATATCAGCCCCAGGCAGTGTTTGGCCACCACAGGGCTGATCTGAGCCTATATCGGGCTAAGTGGTCAATGTAGATGTGCCCTGAGAGTTCCAGACTCTGGAGACAGTGACCAAGAAGGCCTTTAATAATGGTTCCAGCAATGATGATGTAACTGAAAAAGGGCAAGATCATATCACCTGAGTCCCCTTCGGGGTGAGAAGGGTGAGATATAAATGTCGCAAATAATAATTAATAAATATGGGGAGTGAGAATCTGTCACATAGCTGGGACCTAAGCCACATAGGACTAGTTGTCAGTCATAATCCTCTTTGAATTGTGCCAAGAAACAGTACCAGTACAGCTGTTTTAGCAAGTGAGTTGTATTGTCCCTGTAACCAATCACACTTAACATTTTAGCTACAGCTTTTAGAACCAGCTGATTTTTTTGTGATTGTTAATTGGAAAATAAAGGCAGGCGTAATTTGCAAGTCTGATAGCTGAAGCAAGTATCTCTGGAGAAATCCATTATGGGGGTGCGGATAGGTTAATCATAGGGAAAACACATTTCCATTTAGACATTAGAATGCACACTTTCCTGGATCAGCAAGCACTCAAGGTTTTTCTCATGGTTCTCCCTAATACTTATTATTTCTAGTTTGGGGTGTTTTTAAAAAGAAAATCCTAACTCTCAACCTTCTGTGTTTTTAATACCATTCAGGGAAATTTTAAAAAATTGTTCCCAATAATAAAATACAATACAATCACCAAATAAAAATAAAACAGACACATGCTGTAATATAGCATTTGATAAAATGAACACAGCAAATGACTGCCCATACTAGAATATTATTTATTTATTTATTTACAGTATTTATATTCCACCCTTCTCATCCCGAAGGGGACCCAGGGCGGATTACAATGAACATATATATGGCAAACATTCAATGCCATCAAACAAACAACATACAGTATAGACACACACAGAGGCAATTTTTTAACATGCCCAGCTTCATGAGGGTATGCTCGATTCCAGCCACAGGGGGAGCTGTTGTTTCATCATCCACGAGTGACACCAAGTGCTGTACTTCCTCATTCTTTCCCACGTGCTGCTGGCAGTTTTATGGTGTTGTAAATTAGTTAATTTAGCCTCCCGCATAAAGCATACATAAATTTCCTAGTTGACAGATGCAACTGTCTTTTGGGCTGCTTAGGTAAACAGCAAGCCAGGCTATTTAATGGGTGGGGGGCTTAACTCCACCCGGGCTTTGAACTCATGACCAGTCAGTAGTGATTTATTGCTGCTGGTTACTAGCCAGCTGCGCCACAGCCCAGCCCGTGGCATGCACAAAATGATTTTTAAAGGGGTGCCAAAGTGGTCTCATGAGGCACAATATTCTACAATGTACGAGGGTTGAATGAAAAGTAATGCCTCCACCTCTGTAACTCCTCAATAGATGGTAGCACTGGTATGTGGCAGGTACTGGCTTGTTCAATAGACTCTCCTCTACAGTTCCATTTGGTGGGAAGCCTTAGCATTGAACGGTTGTGTTGTTAAATTGCGAAGTATGGAACCCTGCGCAGACGGTCAATCAATGCGACCTAAGCAACATGCAGTCATTGAATTCTTGACAGCAGAAGGTGTCACCCCAAAAGAGATTCATCAGAGAATGCAAGCTGTTTATGGTGATTGTGTTGATGTGAGCACTGTGCGTCATTGGGCAAGTAAGTTTAAAGACGCTGAGGTGGGAACATCTGACTTGCGTGACAAACAAAGAATTGGACTTCCTGTGACAACAACCACCGAGTTTCACAAGCAAAAGATTGACAGATTGATTCAGGACAATTGTCATATCACTCAGAGAGAAATTTCAAGCATAATCGGCATTTCACAAGAACATGTGGGTCACATTATTGCTTTGCTTGGCTATCGGAAGATCTGTGCACAATGGGTACTGTGAGATGCTGGTTGCGGAAACAGAGTATTGACTTCTTCTGTGACAGCTTCAGAAAACCTGTTCATCATTGGCAGAAATGTATCCAATTGTCTGGTGATTATGTGGAAAAGTGAATAGTGGTAGTTAAAGAGCACATTCTAAGGATTATTTCTACGTTTGATTTATTAAAATATTCCCTTCTAAACCCAAGTAACGAAGGTGGAGGCATTACTTTTCATTCAACCTGTGTAGCTTCAATCACAAAGAACTTTATGAGTTGTATTTCGAGAATAGGAGGGGGGGGAGATGAGCATTGCTTTGGGCCAGAGCAGTGGTGCTCAACCTGTGGGTCCCCAGATGTTTTGGCCTACAACTCCCAGAAATCCCAGCCAGTTTACTAGCTGTTAGTTAGAGATATCTGGTCTCTATCCTATCCAATATCTGGTCTCTATCCTATCACAATGGCAAGAAGGGAAATTCTGCAACAGCCTCTCTTTCTATGTGGATTGAATATTTCTCACGGGAAACTCCTGTTTAAAAATTTCCTCATGTCACGTGAAGTGGTATAGTCCATGTGAAGTGCCATGTGGCTTTCCTGCATATATAAATTTGATTATGGTAAAATTAATATTGATTTCTAAAGGAAGTTATTGACATGGGAAGCAATAAAATTACTAGTAGCACCTATATCCCTATTATATTTATTTATTTATTTACAGTATTTATATTCTGTACTCATGACCTCTTGGTCATAGTGATTTATTGCAGCTGGCTACTAACCAGCCTGTGCCACAGCCCGGTGTTGGTACATCAATTTATCATGAGACTTCACTAAACAAGAAGCAAATCCCATACAGACTGCATAGTATGTATACATTGAACTTGGGAAATGTAAACAAAATTTAAATGCAAATAATGGTATATAGCTGATGAGTACTAATTCTGGTGCTGCTGGTTTTAGTGAATGTCAAGATACTTGCAATAAAACAGCACTCAAACCTCGATCCAAAGGAACTATTTAGATGGAAGAGAAGGTTAGTGACACATTCTGGTTTTAATAGTGAGGTAAAGGACGAAGAAATAGGAAAAAGCAAAACAGAAGAGAGAAAATTTTAGAAGCATTCTATATTGTCTGGCCAGTAACAGCCTCTAGAGGGAGTGTTATGATTACAGTACTAATAATTGTTATTAATATGTTATGAACAACATATAGGACACTTTACAAAACAACATGAAGAAAGCAAAGCAAAAGGACTAAGGCCAGCCACGGTTGAGTGACAGTCTAAATTTTGACTGTAAACAACAATGAAAGAAAGGCAGATGAGGCTAACAGAATGAACCTGAAAGTCTACAAATCCCTAAGGAAGATCCAGGACCTAAAATACAATGGAAACAAGGTGACAGTTTTTCAGGACTTGGCAAAATCAACCAGAGAGGAAAGAGCTTCTTTCAAGGCTGTCACAGATAGACTTAGAGCAGAGAAAATTAAGTACACCTGGGCCTTCCCTGCAACTATTGTTATCTACAAAGGGGGGGGAAATTACGGCGAGAACTCCACAAGAGGGAATCAAAATGCTAAGGGAGTTGAAGTTAACTTGTCCTTCACCCGAGAGACACCCAGATGAAACAGAAGAAGAAGATGGGACTGGTACAATAACTGAGGAAGACGAGGAAGGAGCTGAATCTCAACTGAGGACAGAACTTTTTTTAAAAAAGAAGGGCTTTAAAGGAAAAAAAAACTGTGAAACAACATGTGTCCTTGTACAGGCCCAGAACAAGAAGAAACTATAAATAGTGGATCTGAATTATGCTACATGGAGTCTGAACAATCATATATATATATATATATATATATATATATATATATATATATATATATATACGCGCTAAGCTAATAGTTACAAATGTTAGAACATATAAGATAGTGTTAAATATTCTAAAAAGATTTAAGTCTAACTTCACAGAAGAATGTACTCAGCAACTAAGAATTGCTAAAGGGTATTAAATTAAGATGCTCACTAAATAATGATTATTATGAGAATCTAGAGACTGTATTGTTAGTGACTGTATTGTTATTTAGTAGATTGAGCAGGAAAAAGAAGGCTGTGACAAATTCAAGGGACGTAATAGGGGATTGGCAACTTGATACTTAATAAGGAAGAAGGAAGAATAGAGTTTTAAGTTATGGGGTGGAATGTATACAATGTATAGAATAAGTGGAATATATACAATGTATAGAATGTATAGAATAAGTGGGTATTACACGGGGTAAGGGGCAATACACGGTAGAGGGAAGCTGCAGCAGGGGACTCTGCCTTCAAGATACTCTGGATGGGTGTGAGGAGGTCCTTCCGAGCAGCCCCGGCTTCAAGAAGGGGGGCTATGGATCCAGAGGGGGGGAAGCTATGGGAGCTGGGTCAGGGATTAGGAACAGATAAAAAAAAGACTAAAATAGTGGAACAGACCTGGGGAAATAGAGGGAAAAGTAAGAATCGGATCAATGGGGGAAGAATTAAAGGTTCTGTCGATTAATGTGAATGGACTTTCGTCTCCAGTTAAAAGGCAAAAAATTACCAGGTTGTTACTGGAAGAGCACATTGATGTATGCCTACTTCAGGAAACACACAAAGGATGGGATAGAACAAAACTGTTAAATCTAAATAGATGGGAACTACAATATGAATCCCGGGGGTCAAATAAGTCTAGAGGAGTGGCAATATTAATAAAGGATATACATAGATTTGAGTTAGAGAAAAAATCGTAGATAAGGAAGGAAGATTCGTGATGATAAGGGGAAAGTTAAACAATAATGAAATCACTATAGTAAGTATTTATGCCCCTAATAAAAATCAGATAGGATTTATACAAAAGTATTGTGCTAAAATTGAAAAACAAGCAAAAGGAGATATAATAATAGGGGGAGATCTTAACATGGAACTATATAAACAAACAAAAAAAATAGGGTGGAACCCAGGTAAGCCTGAATGCAAAATCAATTTCAAAAAGTGGAACCTCATAGAAGTGCATAATAGATTGGGAGTGGAGGCAAATACCCCAACCTTTTATTCCCATAGGCATACAAAATTCACTGCAATAGACTACTTCATAGTTGGAATTAATAATTCAAGACAAATAAAGGAGATTAAAGTGGGGAACGACTGGCCAGGAGATCATGCTCCCCTCCTGTTAAAATTAGGAAACCCAGTAAGGAAGCCACCGAGGAAATGGATATTCAACCCCAAGGTAACATTCAATGAAAAGGATAAACAGGTCATTAAACAACAGATTCAAGAATTTTTTCAATTTAATAGACAAATAAAAGATAAATGTGGCCAAGGGAACTGGATAGCATGGTTAGGTCTGTCCAGTAAAGCCCAGGCCATGAAAAGAAGAGAAGTAGTTGAAACCCCACTGGATAGAATAATTAAAAGGAAAATAGAAATAGATAAAGGAATAACTGGGCTATTGTATGATGTACTAATCACGTTAACTTACAATACAAAAATAACCATTATAAATAATTGGAAACAGGAAAAAAACTTCACTGAGAAATTAATTGGGACTTGGATTGACAATATTCCTAAAATTAAGCATATAAGGATTAAAGAAACACAAAGGAAAATAATATCTAAATGGTATAGAACCCCACTCCAAGTAGCACATATAACGGGAAATACTTCAAACAAGTGTTGGCATAACTGTGGGGAAATAGGTACATTTTCCCACATGTGGTGGGACTGTAGAAAAATTCAGAACTTCTATAGAAAAATAAGAAAAATAATGGAAGAAATAATAGGGAAAGAATTAATATGGGACAAAGCTAGATACATGTCTCTCACAGTAAAGGTAAGGGAAGATAACAATAATTGGACAGAGATTCTAAAATATATGACAGCCGCAATACAAGCCACGATAACCCGAGGATGGAGGGATGATACAAAATGGGATGTAGAAACCTGGTGGGCTTATATATCAGAATATATAATTAACTATTTCATCATTCAAAAGAAAAAAATATATACAAATAGCCTAAAAGATCAAGACTGGTTAAGGAAATGGACTGTTCTAATCGACAAAATAGACGGAGACGAAAGATACCGCACCTTGAACCAGGCGTTCCACACGATTAAACTGATGTATTGACAATTTTGAAGGGCTGTTCCAGGGGGGTGGGGGATATGGGGGGAGGGTGGGGGTGGAGGGTGATACATTTCTAAGAACTGTTTAAAATGTCATTTAAGAAATAGTTACCTTTGGAACAATGTATACTGAAATAAGTTATGTATGGCAAAAATAGTTAATTGTTAATTGTTATGATGTATCAAAAAGAAAATTAAAAAAAAAACAGAATGAACCCAAGCCTTGTATATTATGGGCTTTGAGGCTGAAGGCCGACAGGTTAATCCAAATGTAAAGCTGTGTTTTGAACAGGGCTGTTCCCAAAGTTCATGAGCCCAGATTGTGTGTATATTTGTGGGGGCCAAAGTGATCCTGCAGAAGAGGACAAACTGCAAAATTTTGTGATGGGACCCATTAGTTTAAAAGTTTCAATAATATTTTTTATTCCATTAACCAAAAAAACTGAAAACCTAAGGCTCTGGTTGGATCTTATTTATTTATTATTTATTTACCTTATACCACACTTTTCTCTACCCCAAAGGGGACTCAAGAAAGCTTACAAATGGCACTTATACAGTACCTTGAGGCATAAAAAGTAAAACATGAGATAAAATTAGATTAAAATTGGTACATACGTCATAGCATAATTAAAATCTTGAATCTGTACATAGGACTCTGTGGATACCATTCAATGCCTGATGAACATAATCCTTGCTAGTTCTACAGTGATGTATACTCTGGATATTTTGCTTTCCATACTATATACTTCTTAGCAAAACTGGAAAAAAGCAGATTTCTTTTAAAAACACAAAATACAAAACTCGATTCCATAAATATATGTCATCAACTGAAATTTTTTAAATGTCTTGTTTCTCACAAGTTTTTTGTAAAATTGTATGAAAAGGCTTAAGGTAAAGGTAAAGGTTTCCCCTGACGTTAAGTAGAGTCATGTCTGACTCTGGGGGTTGATGCTCATCTCCATTTCTAAGCCAAAGAGCCAGTGTTGTCTGTAGACACCTCCAAGGTCATGTGGCCGGCATGACTGCATGGAGCGCCGTTACCTTCCCGCCGGAGCGGGATTGATCTACTCACATTGGCATGTTTTCGAACTGCTAGGTTGGCAGAAGCTGGAGCTAACAGCAGCCACTCACGCCGCTCCCGGGGTTTGAACCTGGGATCTTTCGATCTGCAAGTTCAGCAGCTCAGTGCTTTTAACACACTTCTCCACCCGGGCTCCTATGAAAAGGCTTAGACACACCTATTTGCATTGCTGGAAGAGGATTCTTCCACATATAATAAAAGAAATTGTACTAGTTTTCTGCAGTTAACATAAAAACCACAGTGCTGTGTATCAGTCAGGGAGGTGACAAATGTAATAGCATCAGACTCAGACCTACTGATAATCTTTTTTAAATGTGTCATTTACTGTCCAGATCTTGCTCAATTCCTCCTGGTTTGTCCTCTAAGCAAGTCTTTCAATTGTATCAATGATACAACTATAGGTTGACCTTGTTTCTTCTTCTCCATTGAGCTCCATTGGCAATATCTGGAAGGAGTGCCTTTCTTGGCAGGTCTCGAAACTATCATTTGTGTTGCAACAAGGATTTTTTTCCACATCTTTACAATATGTATTTGCTATTAGAGCAGGAGCTTGTGTCAGGAGAGAGTGTAGACATATTGTGGCCTGAGACAGTGAAACAGTCAGTCTACCTGTATGTTGATGGACCTCAGAGCTTATGGTTTCCAAATATTTGTGTTAACAATTGTTATTTGAAAACTCATATTAGTGGCACACTTTCCTATCTCCTCCACATCTCTCCTTATGAGAAATGCTCTTGTGATATGAATCATTAAGTCCTCCAAGCACTAGGCTAACTCTGCCAGCTACCAATTACTCAGGAACCCATCTCCTTGGGCTGCTTGCTGTAAGAAATGGCTCCAATTCAAAAAGATGAGATGTGAGTTTAATATTAATCAAAACACGCAGATGCCAGTAAAAGAACAAATCCAACATGATTATGAGATACATGAAAAAGAGTATGCTCAGGAGGGATATACTAATCTTTGATCAACCAATCCTATATCTTCGAAATAATATTTCTAAGACCAATCAGATGCCTATTCATCTTACATGGTCAACATTTTGTATGTCAGTTGTTGCCTTTCCATACTTTATATTTCAGAAACTTGCCCGTTAAAATTGAACATTTAAAAAAAAATTCCTGACATAGTTGACATAGGTGTCATAGATATAAGCCGAGCCCTCATGTCTGGCAACTGTGATGGACTAGATTGGCATGAATAAACTGAAGCTTAATCCAGTCAAAAGACAGATCTGGCCATAGAATGAATGACTTAATGAATTTTGTTACAGTCTCAGGCCACAAGTTTGAAACATTAAAACATTAAAAGTAGAGATTTTAAAAGCATTAAAACTAGGATATGACAATAGGGATTCAGCCTTTGTTAGATGGGGTTATACTCTCCTTGAAATGTAGGTTTCTATCTTGGGGGAGATTTTATTTATTTATTTATTTATTTATTTATTTATTTATTTATTTATTTACAGTATTTATATTCCACCCTTCTCACCCCGAAGGGAACTCAGGGCGGATCACGATGTACACATACAAGGCAAACATTCAATGCCATATGAACATAGAGACAGAGACAGACACAGAGGCAATTTAACCTTCTCCAGCTTCCAGCTTCCTGAGGGTATGCTCGATTCCGGCCACAGGGGGAGCAGCTGCTTCATCATCCACTGTGACGCCGACTTCCTCATTCCAAACGCTGCTGGATTATTTTTATGGTGTCGTAAATTAGTTAAATTAGCCTCCCCACATAGTGGTACCTAAATTTCCTACTTGATAGATGCAACTATCTTTCAGGTTGCTTAGGTCAACAACGAGCAGGGCTATTTTTTTATTTTAATGGTCAGGTGCTCACTCTGATACGGGCTGCCCTCGAACTCATGACCTCTTGGTCATAGTGATTTATTGCAGCTGGCTACTAACCAGCCTGCGCCACAGCCCAGAGATTCGGCTTCAAACCTGGAGAGCCAGGTTTCAGGGAAGCTTTTGCACAGTTGAAGCTACTTTGCCTGACCGTGGAAAAGTTGGATCTGTTCATGGTGGTAAATGCCTTGGTTTACTGTAATGCACTCAGAAACGTCAATTGGTCCAAGGAGCTGGACCCTTATGCATTGACGCTATATAATGCAGCTTGAAACTAGCTAGATTGACAGGTCTGGGACAGGTTTGAGGTCCCATTTTCCCCCCCATTTTCAGGAAAGATGGGCATGAATGCTTCAGTGGCAAAGGAAGGGAAAAGGAGTGGAGGTAATCACTTACTTCTCCCAAGGGGTCAATTGCTAGCCAACCATGCCCTTAAGGCATTTTTGGCAGCCCCTCACCCCTTCTTTTGAATTCTACAAAGCGCTTCAGTAAGAGCAGGTGTCTACTGCTCCACATGGGCTCCACATTCTGCAGAAATGAATTCACCCTCAAATCTAGGCTGTATTGAGATCTGCTGCAGAGCATTAAAGGGCTTAACTCAGACTTTCCTGTGACTTCCTCTAATGTGCTGCAATCCCAGAGCACATTGACAGTGTGCGTTGTGTTGCTGCCACAATTTCAGGTCAGCTGCATTAATAGACAATGGAGATGTACCCTCATTGGGGATGGACACAGGAGATCATTAAATTCCCTTGTTACAATCACTCCACTGGCTGCTGGTCTATATCCAGACATAATTCAAAGTGCTGTAGTAACCTATAAAGGCCTATTTGGCTTGGATTCAGGCTTTTGAAACACTGTATCACCCTTTGTGATCCAGGTAAATCTCTAGGATCTTCTAGAGAGACCCTTCTCTCTGTCTCACCATCTTCTCAGATTAGTTTAGTGGAAACAAAGGACAGAGCTTTCCAAGTGGTTTCTCCCAGTCTTTGGACTCCCTCCCAAGAGAGCCCCAGATGGCTGCTTGTTCTCCAGTTAGCAACTAAAAACATTCTTGCGTCAACATGCTTTTGGAAACTGAATGGGGTAGCCTTTTAATGATGTGCTATGTGGTTTTTAGGAGCCCCCGATGGTGCAGTGGGTTAAACTGCTGAGCTGCTGAACTTGCTGACCGAAAGGTTGGTGGTTCAAATCCGGGGAGTGGGGTGAGCTCCCACTGTTAGCCCCAGCTTCTGCCAACCTAGCAGTTTGAAAATATGCAAATGTGAGTAGAGTAATAGGTAGGTACCACTTCAGTGGGAAGGTAATGATGCTCCATGCAGTATGCTGGCCACATGACCTTGGAGATGTCTACGGACAACACCAGCTCTTCGGCTTAGAAATAGAGATAAGCACCAACCCCCAGAATTGGACACGGCTAGACTTAATGTCAGGGCAAAACCTTTACTTTTACTATGCACATAAGCAAAGAATTTTAATTCAAGGCTGATATGGTGTTATTATCTACCTGATCTAATTTACTGTAGAAACACTATCCACCTCCATCTACTCTGCATCAAATCAAAAGAAAGTATTCTGTTGAAGCCTACAAAAGGAACAACTGAGCCGTTAGAGAGCTCTAGGCTCCTACAGTCCTCCCATTGGCATACAAAATAAAATCAGAAAGAACAAGGACAATTTCTGGGACTTTGCAGTCATTTTAATGAACCTGGATGAGCCTTAAGTTAATAGAGAATGCCATCAATTGAGGGAGCTGCCATGCCAACAGTGTGTAGTTGTTGCTGTTTTACAAGGGAGATATTCGAAGTGATTCCCGCACCTGTAGCTTGAAATGAAAGTGCTTACTGAATGTTCTTTCTGTATGTTGGAATCAGCTTCAATTTCTATTAATTAAAATGGATTTTTCCCCATGCATTCTTTTGAGAACCAGAGGGAAAACATTTTAAGAAATGCACTATACACAGTCACACAAAATTATCCTCCCTCCTCCATTTTTATCACACGCAAACTAGCTAGTTCTGCTTCATGCTGTCTTTTTGGAAAGGTACATTTTCTAGATTGTCTTCCACAATATGCCAGGAGGTTGTTTTTAAAAATGCTGCCAGGTTTCTGCTAGCATCATCTCTAGTTAATTAATTCCTTCTTAATAACTACAAACAATGTTGTAGCCCTTCTCTGGTGTCAGAAAAATGATACATGTGTTAATATCCTGGACCTTTTAAGCCCAGGGAAGCATATAGATTGAGCAGAACAGCCATTAGTTGTTTCTAATTAACTGCTCTTACTCTTTCCTTTTTCCTTTTTATATTCCTGGATCTTCTGAAATATTTACATCAACACAAGTTGGGCAAATACAAATCCTCAGCAATGTCCAATAGTGGGGAACACGTGGGTTCTCTGAAACCAGACTTTTAAAAATTCTATAATCCCATTCATTTGTTAGTAATAACAGAAGTACATTAAACTGTGTTTACAAAATAATCTTAAATATTCATACTTACATTTCATATCACCTTCAGTGACATCTCTGAATTTCTTGAGGGAATACATTTCTTTCATGTTTTTTTATTATTTCTTTTGAGTGGGTTAGGTTCAGTTTCAGAATGCAAATTAGCTGCATTGAACTGGATTAGATGAGTCTACACTGCCATATAATCTAGCTCAATGCGTTTAATCTGCATTCTGAAACATATGGCAGTGCATCTCCAGCCTGAAAGACCATATCTATTCATATCAGCTTGTCTTGACATTGAAATCTTCAGGAGAAGCCCTTCTCTTAGCCCAACACCTTAATAGGTGCTGTTGTAGTAGAGCCTGTGAGTAACGTTTCAAACAGTAGTATGGGTGCCAGAAGGGGGGAAAAGGTTACTCGGGAGCAGGAATCTGATGATGAGCAGCAGAGAAAAAGGATCCGGGACATACTTACAGCATCTACAGATGAAGAGTTGTTTGAGGGATTCTCTGGGGATGATGGGTCAATGAGTGAAGGAAAAGAAGGAGACCCCATGGATTGGACTAAGATGAGACAAGTGCAAGCTATTTGCGAAGCACCAACAACTAGTGATACCTTTATGGGGTTCTCTGGGAGTGAAGACTGGCAATCAGGGGATCCAACTGATTCTTGGGGGATCTAAGTCTTGACAGGAGATGGAGGAATTGGAGGGAGAGTCAAGGGAATTCACGTGAAGAGCTGGGAGCAGCTATGGGGGATGGTGATGGGGCAGTGGTCAGTTCATCTTCTGATGGTGATTTGTAGATAAAAGTGGGTTCAGGGATGAGGAGTCTTTGCAGAAGGCAAGGTGTTGATGTGCGTTCGTGTGCTGGGTGCTGTGTATTGGGAAAGTTTCTTGTAGTCTTGCTGCTGCCTGTTTCATGTTCAGCATTGGACTCGGAGCTGCAGTTTGGACCTGAACCGGTTTGGCTAAATACGCTGCTTCTGCAGACACTGGAGCAACGTTGTTTTGGATTCCTCCTGCTTCGACCTTGGACTTCGGTTGACAACGCTTCTCTTCTTGCAACTCCCGTTGTTAACCATCTGTGTACTATGCCTTTTTGTTTTGCCTTAGAGGACTTTGTTTGACTTGTTGCTCTTTGCATCCAGTTAATCTGGATTACACTTCTGTTTACTTTTTGGACCAGGTCTGGTTTGGGTTTTTGAGTTTTGACCAGTGGAACTGCATTTAAGAATCCCTGCGTCCTTTTCCTTTTGTTTCAATAAACTCTGTTTTGAAATCACTTATAAGTCTGGCCCTTTAAGGCTTCTGTGATTCTAACAGGTGCATCATTATGTTTTAACTATATTATAATCATTTTAATGTTTAAACCATTTTGAATCCTAACCTTGGGTTATAAATAATGATAATGGACTTTATCACACTAGCCTGTAGTCTTGTGGCAAATGCGTTGTTTAAGGAAATTGAGACATACCGTTGGAACAATGACTTTCATACCTTGTTGGAATTGCTCTGCACTGGTACTTTGGTGAAGGAAACCTCACAATTGGTCTTTCTCTCCATCTCACATCTTATCTGTGTTCACCCCACCCAACACATGCATACTGTGCCCCCATCCCAATTTTTTTGTGATAATGCAGTCAAGTACTATTGCACAATTTTTCTCCACTTCGCAATATCAGGAGTGCAGTAGAAAGAAACTATTTCACAAGAAGTAGTGATGAAACGACAGTGATATGGGATACATTTTCCCATAAATTAAATAGACAAATCATGATTTGAGTGCAATGACACTGACACAAAAAAAAAATCCCTGTTGATGTTGTTATTGCTACCATTTCCAGCATCATCTATCTACTGATTACAGGCAAAAAGTTGTATGTCTTTAACAAGGCTGGGATATACTCATGTTGGATATGAGCTCAGAATCACTGAAAAGCATTTGAATGAGTGTCTATTAATTAGTACCTCCTTGGGCACATTAATAGTTTGAAAGTTCATGAATGGCAGATGGATCCAGAGAAGAGACTGCTGAGGTGAGGGTGGTAAAGGCAAACCATTTGGATTTATTGAAGACAAGTGGGGTCAAAATGTAATAAATAAAATATTTCCCATTGTCTTTTGTGCCAGCAAACTGGCTGTGGATGTAAAAAGCAATTTATTTCCCTGACCACTACTTCAGAAACCATCTACTGAAGTGCTAATAGTCATTGCTAATAGTCAACATGGATTTATCAAAAACAAATCATGCCAGTCTAATCTGATCTCTTTTTTCGATAGAGTTACAAGCTGGGTAGATGTGGGGAAGGCTGTGGATATAGCATATCTGGATTTCAATAAGGCCTTCGACAAGGTCCCCCGTGACCTTCTGGCAAACAAGCTAGTCAAATGTGGGCTAGGCACAACTACGGTTAGGTGGATCTGTAATTGGCTAAGCAAACGAACCCAAAGGGTGCTCACCAATGCTTCCTCTTCATCCTGGAAAGAAGTCACGAGTGGAGTGCTGCAGGGTTCGGTCCTGGGCCCGGTTCTGTTTAACATCTTTATTAACGACTTAGATGAAGAGTTAGAAGGCACGATCGTCAAGTTTGCAGATGACACCTAACTGGGAGGGATAGCCAACACTCCAGAAGAAAGGAGCAGAATTCAAAACGATCTTAACAGACTAGAGAGATGGGCCGAAATTAGCAAAATGAAGTTCAACAGGGACAAATGCAAGATACTTCACTTCGGCAGAAAAAAATGGAATGCAAAAATACAGAATGGGGCACGCCTGGCTAGACAGCAGTACATGTGAAAAAGATCTTGGAGTCCTTGTGGACAACAACTTAAACATGAGCCAGCAATGTGATGCGGCTGCTAAGAAAGCCAACGGGATTCTGGCCTGCATCAATAGGGGTATAGTGTCTAGATCCAGGGAAGTCATGCTCCCCCTCTATTCTGCCTTGGTCAGACTACACCTGGAATACTGTGTCCAATTTTGGGCACCGCAGTTGAAGGGAGATGTTGACAAGCTGGAATGTGTCCAGAGGAGGGCGACTAAAATGATCAAAGGTCTGGAGAACAAGCCCTATGAGGAGCGCTCACTCCGCTCCCCGGATTTGAACCTGGGACCTTTCGGTCTGCAAGTTCAGCAGCTCTTTCAATATTTTCATATGTAATTGTTCCAGATTACTGTCTCACATATAAGCTGAAGGCCTAGAAAAGAATTTTAAATGTTTGACTAAGGCCCCATCTACATTTACCATTAATACTGTTGTCGACCGCGTTTTAGGGGATCGGGCCCTTAAGGAGAGACCCGACCCGGTCCAGAGGGAACGGACCTTGGCGAAGCCAAAAGGAGAATATAAGCCGCAATACAACCTGAAGCCTGAAATGAAGAAGGTTCGCCAAAGTTGAAGGAAAATCCGCCAAGGAGTCTTTATTGAGCAATTCAGCTGAAAAGGACGCTAATAGCGATCATTCAATCTACTAGCGTATCATATGTTTCAAATAAAGCCATATTTATACAATATTTCGGTCTGACAGCCCTTTGAATTTCCCGCCCCGCTCCCCCGCCCATCTGATCGCGGATAGGCTGGGAGGTTGAACGAGGCGGGCTTTCGTTTCCCGCCTCGCTCTGCTGGCCCAATGGGGAGCCGCTTTTTTGTCCCCACTCGGGCCAATCAGGGAGGAGGAGGCGGGAGCTATTGAAACAATGAAGTGACAGGACAGGAAATATCAGATTAATCCTGGCCCAGCCGATTTCTAAAGGAATTAATGGCACCCATCAAGGATGTCCGGGGTCCTGTCACGTTCACAGATTTTAGATATGCCTTGGGGTGTCAGGGGGAAGTAAAGAAGGGTGGTGATGAGCCGTCATTGACGGGCTCCACAGGGGTGCCTTCCTGAGGCGTCCTGGCCTGGGATATGACAATGTTTGCCTTGGGGGCGAGTCACCTTTAGGAATTTGGTGACTCAAGCCCTATATTGTCCATGCGATCGGAATGAGATTGGATTAAACTGTGGCAGATTATCCTTTTGTTTTTGGGAAGGGAGGTCTGGGTCATAGGGCTAGGGTTCACGTTGGGGTCATAATATTTCCCATTTGATTTCATGAATTAACAATTATATGGGATAGGATGAAAATTAAAATAAAGTTGGAACATAAACCCAGCTGGGAAAAACACATAATTTCCGGGGATCCCAAAGAGTACAAATACATATAGGCAGATAGACAGATTTCAAGGAAGTAAGGGGGGAATCCATAGAGGGGGGGGTTACATTGCATAAAGGGGAATCATGGATGATATAAACAATTGAAAACATTTGATAAGAATGAGGTTTACAACATCTGGGGAACCCAATATGGAAAGTCATAGGAGTGGAGTTCAAGCAGCATGATTTCACAATTCATGAAGTTAGCCCAACGATTAGAAATTCATACAACAGTGGGTCATGAGGGTGTCCAGGTACATAGAATATGCAAATTCATGGATGCATGAGGGAAAAGAGTTCATCTGTGATGGGAGGAATTCGTAGAGATGGCATGGGGAAGAGGCACATGTGGGTTGCAGTCTTTGGAAGTATAGGATTTCATAAGTCCAGGGGTAGGTCTGGGGAAGAGTGTTCTTCTCCTTCATAAAATCATGAAAGTATGAATGAAACATGGAGGGCACCCGTCCGGGCACCCCCTGGCAGCTGTAGAGAGGGTAAGAGTTCTTGGAGAACTATGTTTCCCCAGCGAGAGAGCGATCCCCCCATCCCCAGTTCACAGAAAGGGGCTAGGGATCTCTTCCGCGGGGAGAGGAAAGTCCGGGATAAGGCAGCAGTTTGGCTTGAAAGGAGCAGTCGGTCCCGTTTGACAGTCAGCTGTTGAGGTGCCGAGAACTGGACCGATTTCAGTTCCGCTGGTGGTCTTCGAGTCAGGAGCCTTAGAAAGGGTTAGGACTAAAAGAGGAGCGTTCTAGGGGTAATTTTGATAGAGATATGAGCCAATTTGTATCGTCCGCCATATTAATCTATGGCGGAGAAACCCCAGCCGGAGTTAAAGGGACGGACGGGTGGAAGAGGGAGAGAGAGAGAGAAATTGCATGCAAAGGAAGGAGTCAGAGAAAGACACAAAATAACCAGATAGAGAGTGTTATTGTTAAAATGAATGCTACTTTTATTGGGGGATTTGTTACATAGTTCAGGGAAGGGGAAAGTGAAGAAAAAAAGATCTTTTAATAATAGTCTGCTGCGGTCCCGTCCCGTTCCTTTGGCGAGTGATCTGCGGAACTCTCCGCTGCGCTTTCAATTCAACTTGAGAGCCGGGGTGACGGTCATCATATTCATTTCAAACAAGTATTGAAGAAAGTGGGCTTTGCTGTGTGGGTGATTACACAGGAAATTCTGGAACCAGTTTGAGGCTCAGATGGTGATTGAAGTGCATTATGGGCTTTCTTTCACACACTTCTGTGAGACTTTGTTGTCCGGCCACCGGCAGCTTGAAACTAGCTTGAAACTGTATTGGATAATAAGTGTACATGGTGCCTGAATGCAAGGTGTATTGCAAATGAATTTGTGATACAAAGGACTTGTTAACTGTAGTGCTAATTATCTATTTCAGGAGTCTTTCATTATCATAATTTCAGCATCTGGCTCCAAATCTAGGGATTTGCACATTTTTCAAAGGTTGTCCTTTTGCATCCCTTTTCTATAGAAATTATTGAGCCAGCAGACCTCAGTGGGTCACTTCAATGAATGTTTCTTCACAAGTACAGCTAATTCAGCAGTAGCCTGTACTTAAGTGGTAGATTAGCAATAATCAGTTGGTTTTTCATTCTCTTACTTGAGTTTTCTCATGGTCACTTCGGAGGGGGAAAGAAAACTTTCAAAGCCAAAGCTTGGAATGAATCCTTTTGCAGGTGAAGATCACCCAATATTTTTACTCCCAGTCAAAGCTCAATATGCCCCAAAATATTCTTTTTTGCTGAAAGTAAGGATTTCAATGTTACTCATTTGGGAATGCTGACTCCCATATTACTCATCTGGAGGTGCCTATTCCTCCTGTCTCCATCCCATTTTCTATAATCATTCTTACATGATTTTATTTTAAAATCAAAGCCTTGGGTAATACACAAAGTTTGCCAATAGTGTTCCAAGAAGCCTCCCATAAGGACTGATGCCATCTTTTGAGCATTCTCTAAGAGCTGTAGTATCAGTGGGCCCTATATTATGGCAATGACCTCTTTGTGGGCTTCTAGAGGCTACCTAGAACCCTGTTTGTAAGCTGTTCATAACTCAGATTTGAGTTTTAAAACTGGGTTGGACAACTTCTTAAATAGCAAAACATTAACATAATGCATCAGAAAGACAAGCAACAACATCAACCTGTTCATCACATGATCAATAATATAATGAACTACACTGAGATAATAATGTTCCACGTTCTAGGGAAAGCTAACCACTGTAGAAGTTAATATCACCTCCCATGTAGAATTATAATTTGTATACACTTCTGAAAATTATTCTGTTTCACACTGCATTTTCCTGGTCGCATTCACACTACAGTGGCTGTGCTAATAATAATAATAATCATCATCATCATCTATCTATATTTTCACAATGGAATTTGGAAATGGAAGGTAGGGAAGTGATTCCAGTGATGTCTCGGAATATGCCATAACCCGAAGAATATATCTAATAATATAATATTATATATAATGCTATGTATATAAATAATAGGAGCCTCGGTGGCACTGAGCTGCTGAACTTGCAGACCGAAAGGTCCCAGGTTCAAATCCCGGGAGTGGAGTGAGCGCCCGCTATTAGCTCCAGCTTCTGCCAACCTAGCAGTTTGAAAACATGCCAATGTGAGTAAATCCCGTTCCGGCGGGAAGGTAACGGCACTCCATGCAGTCATGCCAGCCACATGACCTTGGAGGTGTCTACAGACAACGCCGGCTCTTCGGCTTAGAAATGGAGATGAGCACCAACCCCCAGAGTCAGACATGACTGGACTTAACGTCAGGGGAAACCTTTACCTTTACTTATATAATATAATATACAATAATAAATAATGATTTTCCTCCAGCACCAAAGTTCAAAAGCATCTATCTTCCTTCGCTCAGTCTTCCTTATGGTCCAGCTCTCGCATCCATAGGTTACTATGGGGAATACCATTGCTTTGACTATGCGGACCTTCGTTGCCAGTGTGATGTCTCTGCTTTTCGCTATTTTATCGAGGTTGGCCATTGCTAATACAATATAATAATATTAATTATATATTACATATAATATTACTAATAATATTACAGTATAGTGGTATAGTACAATATAGTAATAT
This sequence comes from Anolis carolinensis, assembly GCF_035594765.1. Lineage (NCBI taxonomy): Eukaryota > Metazoa > Chordata > Lepidosauria > Squamata > Anolidae > Anolis > Anolis carolinensis. The sequence goes on from NC_085843.1 coordinate 190,105,623, forward strand.
ATTATGCTAATATTGCGCTATGATAATATTAATCATATATGGTATATTACATGTAATATTACTAATAATAGTACAGTATAGTGGTATAGTACAATATAGTAATATAGTATGCTAATATTGTGCTATGCTAATAATACTTACTTACTTAGGCGATCCCTCGTAGGTCGAGGATGATGGTCCTCCATTTGTGGGGTCTTAGGGGTGTGTCCGTAGGTGGCTGAAGAGACCTATTCTTGATCCTCATGTTCTCCCACAGTGAGGACATCAGTTTCTAGGTGGAAGTCGGTCCCGGTCAGGGTTGGCTTGATGGACCTTCCTCTTGGCTCGCTTCTCCCTTTTGCCCTCCATTCATGCCTCTTCAAACTCCACAGCACTGCTGTTCACAGCTGACCTCCAGTTAGAGCGCTCAAGGGCTAGGGCTTCCCAGTTCTCAGTGTCTATGCCACAGTTTTTAAGGTTGGCTTTAAGCCCATCTGCTTATATTATTATTATTATTATTATTATTGACACAACGATGTTGTATGACACAGCAAACAAGATAGACATGCTGGATTTCGTTTCACAAAACCACAAGTCGAACACTTCCCAAGTGTCTAGGACTGTGTGATGTATTTTCGGATGATGCGTGCAGATCCCAGCAGGGTGGCCTTTTGCAGTTGGCAGATCGTAATTTTGTCAATGTCTATTGTTTCCAAATGCCGGCTGAGATCTTTTGGCACAGCACCCAATGTGCCCATCACCACCGGGACCACCTGCACTGGTTTCTGCCAGAGTCTTTGAAGTTCAATCTTGAGGTCCTGATAGCGGCTGAGTTTTTCCTGTTGTTTTTCATCAATGCGACTGTCACCTGGGATGGCAACATCAATTATCCAAACCTTGTTCTTTTCCACAACTGTGATATCTGGTGTGTTGTGTTCCAGAACTTTGTCAGTCTGGATTCGGAAGTCCCACAGTATCTTTGCGTGTTCATTTTCCACGACCTTTGCTGGTTTGTGATCCCACCAGTTCTTTGCTGCTGGGAGGTGGTACTTGATGCATAAGTTCCAATGGATCATTTGGGCCACACAGTTATGCCTCTGTTTGTAGTCTGTCTGTGCAATTTTCTTACAGCAGCTGAGGAGATGATCAATGGTTTCGTCAGCTTCCTTGCACAGTCTGCATTTTGGGTCATCAGCTGATTTTTCAATCTTGGCCTTAATTGCATTTGTTCTGATGGCTTTCTCCTGGGCTGCAAGGATCAGGCCTTCTGTCTCCTTCTTCAGGGTCCCATTCGTGAGCCAGAGCCAGGTCTTCTCCTTGTCAGCTTTTCCTTCAATTTTGTCAAGGAACTTTCCATGCAATGTTTTGTTGTGCCAGCTGTCAGCTCTAGTTTGTAGTGTGGCTTTCTTGTACTTGTTTTTTGTCTGCTGTGCTTTGAGGAGTTTCTGATTTTTGACTTCAATCAAAGCAGGTTCTTCACTTTGCTTGACATATTCTGCCAGGGCATGTTCTTCTTCTTTGACTGCTTGTTTTACTTGTAAGAGTCCTCTGCCCCCTGATCTTCTAGGCAGATATAGCCGGTCAACATCACTGCGAGGGTGCAGTGAGTGATGAATGGTCATGAGTTTTCTTGTTTTTCTGTCCAAATTGTCCAGTTCCATCTGTGTCCAGTTTATAATGCCAGCAGTATATCTTATGACAGGCATGGCCCAGGTGTTTATGGCCTTGAATTATTATTATTATTATTATTATTATTATTATTATTATTATTATATGCTAATAATATAATACATTGTATGTAAATATTATTTGTAAGCCACTCTGAGTCCCCTTTGGGGT